>NC_139656.1:17621959-17744459 GCF_951799395.1 Argentina silus | reverse complement strand
CGCAGCCTCGGTAGACATCAGGGAGTGTTGGTTGGTATACGGTAGGAGGTGCACTGTCATTGGTCGATTTCCCTGTCATTCTTAATCATAGCTAACTGGTGTGGAACAGAGGTAAATATGTCCATTAGGGGTCTCAGAGGGAGGGATTAACCAGCCAACGGCCTCTTAAATGCAGATTTGCCCATTCGGCATGCAATCCGCAGTGTCCTCCCGTGTGATATCAGTCATGAGCATTCATTTTAATTATTTGGGCAAATGTACTAATTAGCTATCAGGTGCCCCCCTTATCGTCCTCCCTGACATCTTTTGTATTCAAAATAGGTTCCGTGGCATGGGAATTTTTCTGGCCATCAGCAAATATTTACCAGTTCCATCTCATTACTTTTGGTGCGCCCGTTTGTGCTAAAAAGCTGGCTGTGAATATCTTAAGGCTGTGCACCAAACGTCGCCCTGACCTTTTCCAATGGCCAGCTCAACTAGCCTCGCGCTGGGTGTCCATGTGTAGATACACAATGTCCTAACGTCTGTCTGACTGTTTAGCTCCAGAGTTAACAGTTATGCAAACTGAGGATTAGTTTGCATAACTGTTAATATATCCCCCCCCCCCCCTTTGTAACCAGCCAGTTCATATACCCTTCACTGTGCCTTAGTTTGATCTATCCATTACCACACATCCCCATATATTTCAGGTTTAGTACAATCAGGGGACAATGCTGACCATTTCCATTCCTTTGGCTTAGTGATTAGCAAGTTGGGACTTGTCAATACAATAGTAATGAATGATTCGGGATAAACGTGAATTGGGGCCATAATCATTTTTTTGTGATAGTTTGATATTGCTGGTCTGCATTTTTGCTTAAAAAGAAAGTGATTAATCAATAATTAATTTGAAGCCAGCACATTGATAGAGGCGAAACGATGAAAACATTTCCCATAAATCTGTGCTTTATTACCAGTGCAATTGAAAGATGCGTAACAGAGCCTCGTCTGTCATGTTAAGTATGTTGTGGGCATTCTGTAGGGTTAGAAAAAGCCCCCCCCCCATGCCTTCTCAAAAAGCTCGATGAGTCTTATTTGTTGCTGAGTGTCACAGAGTGTTACACAACTCTTTCTTGGCTCATGAATTTAATTTAGAAGTTAATTTCTTAGAAAAGTGGGCCAAGTTGCACCAGCTTTGTCTAAGATCAAACTTAGCCTAATCATAACAAAGTGTTTAGTGTTTCAGATTTAGATATCACTAAATTCAAAAAGGGCTTTTAATTACTAAATGTTTACACCTGCCTCTCAGTAGGTATAAGCTCTTACTAGTGAATGGCTTAAAATGGAAATTATGTGAAAACACATTATAACATTCATGTTATAAATAGGTTATTCATTGTGTACACAATTATTCAAATAACAATTCACATTTGAATTCCCTTGACTAGTATCTGTGTTAGCTAACTAACTAGGTAGCCAGCCAACTAACTAGCTCGGCAACCATGGTGATAGGGAATGATCCTTTGGTTGCTGATTGGCTACAAGGTGATTCTTCCCTCTTTGTATGTGTGGTACAACCCAATTTAGTAAATCAATAGTTTTAAACTAACTAGTAATCACAATGGGCTTAATCAGGACTTTCCACATGAACTTAGTGATGAATTTACACATGGCTACCCAGGGTTGTTACGGGAGTGTTGATGCACACACACACACACACACACACACACACACACACACACACACACACACACACACACACACACACACACACACACACACACACACACACACATACACAGGTAGTTCTCTGACCTGGGTCCTCATTGCAGCCCCTCATGACTGGTGTAGACACCGGAAGACTGATGATGTTCATCATTTTACTTTTATTCATTTTACTTCTGATTATTCTGACTAGCAGTCAGTAAATAAACATGCACAAGCAACTACACTTCAGTCAACTTTAGTGGGCTGATCTTGTGACAGGCATTTCCCCCATATTTGACCTCATATCACTATGGTTCATCTTAACCAAACCACCCCCAGGTCAGATGAGAAGGTCTTATCACATATCAGGAGACAATGATAGCAAACTCTAATTCACTTCTGACATTTTGCTAATTCACTTTTGACATTTTTAACCAATATCCAGCTAGACAACTAGGCTGCCTGCTTCCACATACTGTATTAGGGGGTATGAAGCCTGAAACAAAAGGTTCTAGCCCCCAAAATACCCGACGACATCATCAGCTGTGATGTATAGAGGCGTATGTGTTGTGTTTTAAAGACAATGCGATGAATTTAAAGACAATGCTATGTGTGTGCCAGAGCTTTGAAGACGCAGCCAAGCCCTCTCTCTTTCCCAGACGTATTTACTTGAGCTCTTCCTACATCATTGTTGTGGTCTACCTCTGTTAACATTTTTATAACAGCATTGTTGAGCTCAGTGGATTTTTATTTTCATATTTTTTTTCATCTCTCTCTCTCATGGATGATGTGCGTTTGCTCTCTCCTTTCACCTGGAAATGTTGAGATTTTTATTTTTAGCTTTTCTCGACACAGACATGGCCTGTAAAGACACAACATCCTCTTCCTTGGGTGACGTGTGTCTAGTTATGAGTCCCCCCCCCCCTTCTCTCCACCTAGTTGCTCAGACCTAATTGCTTAGAGGGGGTGTGTGTTTTGGGGTGGGGTGGGGTGGGGTAGGTGGGTCACCATGACAGCAACAGGGAGGAAGATGAGGAAGAGGAGGATGAAGATGAGGAAGAGAAGGAGGTGCTGCGAATAGGATGAAGAAGAAGAGGAGGAGCAGGAGGAGAAAGAGAAAGGCAGTTGTTGCTCCAGCCAGCCAACCCATCTGCTTGCCTCTACGCAGTGCAGGTCTGTCTGTCCACCACCCCCACCCCATCCCCCTCCTCTGGCTGCTGGCCCCACATCAGAAAGCCCTCTGTTGGCCCTCTGTGGCGGCCACAGCCCGACCCGAGCTGCTCCGTTTGATTTAATGAGTAGAGCAGGGGTGCCACGGCCAGAGCAGAGACAAGTCACACGCCCAGCCTATTCAGCTCTGCCATCACTCCCATCACTCCTCCATCCAACTGACACGGACGTGCAGAAAGTCGCATGACCCCGGAATGTCATAGCTGAAAACTGAAAATGGAAAAATAAAAACAATATACCCTTGTGGATTTCTACACCTTTATGGATTTTCATATCTTTGTGGAATTTGTAACTGTTTATAGAGATGGGGGGAGGGGGCGGGGGATGCAAATATCGGGGAGTGTGAAAGCCTGCCGCGTCTCTCGCCCAGCCAGCAAGTGTGGCAGTGTTTTAATGATGCATCTGTTCATGTCAAATGATTCTGGACACATGGCAAACCCGGGGCTGCCGGTCCACTTTGATGTCACTGAACACACACACACATACATGCACACACATGCACAAGCACAAGCGCACACGCACACACACACACACACACACACACACACACACACACACAGACACACACACACACACACACACACACACACACACATACACACACACACACACACACACACACACACACACACATGCACACTCCCATGCAGCTAGCTAGCTATGTACCGGGCACCGGTTCACTTGGGCCCCCTCTGGTGCTGTGGTGGCTGGTTTTAATGTCCCTGCCTAATGATCTGGCACGCCTCGAAAGGTAAATGATAATTTGCTTTAAGTGGAGCCTTTAGGCGGAAAAGCCTTTTAGGGCTTAGCTATCCCTCGAAAATGACAGTGTTTATGACAAGCAAGCGACAGATTTTATTTCAAATGTGATTTTTGCTTGAAAATGCGTCACATCGCATACAACACAACACACTGCTGACTCTCATTTCCAACAGACGTGTGTATGACGATTCTGTGAGATCCTCCATGAAGGCGAGAGGGCGATTGAACAGGCTTCAGTTGGAGACTATAACTGGTGGACGCAGCAGTACGAATTACAGAAAGGAAATCACTCATTCTGGGAACTGATGGAGACTGTGAAAGCACATTCTGCCGAGACGGCGTGAACATGCAGCCTAGTGTAGTACGTCTTTGTAGGGGAAATCTGGGCGATTTCAAATGAGTTCTCATCACTGAAAAGGACTCATTATCACTTTCTTTGTATACTCTCTATATTTCATTCTTCATCATGCCTTTGTAAGCAGAAAAAAGTGCTAAAACTGCTTCTGCCCAATTCTTTCCTACGTGTAAGCCATTTGGAACTGGCAACACGTGATGATCAGGAAGGGATGGCCGCACAATGAAAATATGTATTGGAAGGAGAGGTTTTGTTTCTGGTCTTTGGTATTAGGCCCATGATCAGAGTTCCTATACTCAATGTCCAAATCCCTCTGCTTGCTTTCATCATTGTCTTTTCCTCTTTTTTGTCTGGTAGTGTACATTTTCTGTTCTTCCAAATCGTACGGGATGATACTATGGGTACATATTCTGCATTAGCTTGCACCTTCAGTTTGGTGTCCAAAACTGGTTCCCTCCCCATCTCATGTAATTACCTCACCTCTTCTTCTCAGAAGAAGTGTTGGATGACTTAAGAGCTTGCCAAACAACAAACCATGAACTGTGGACCCACTGTATAAGGTGGAATGATAGTGATGTCATGTCGTGGGGGTGGGGGTGGGGCGTCAGACTCAGCCTCCACCCTGACCTTCCATGGCCTGGGGGCAGATGTCAGCAGTGGCAGAACCAGCAGTGAGCGGAAGACGGAGGGCATCAGCAGGAGTTTCCTCTCTCCACTCTGATCCTCCGACCATGCTACAGAGGAGGGAGATAAAAGGAGCCGGGGAGTGGCGGGCAGGGGGAACGATGACTCGGAGTGGGTCCCCAGGGAAGGGTAATTGGACAGAGCGGAAAGGGGAGTCGAGGACTCCTTTTGTCCCAAGGTAGCAGAGGATGAGAGCTGAGGTGGCGCCCCGTGGCGACGGCCTGTTGCTGGCTGATCAGAGAGGCGTGCTGCGGGATGGGCACCCTCTCTCTCTCTCTGCTCCTCACCCTGTACCCCCCCCCCCCCCCCCCAGAGGGCCATGAGCCGCAGTGCGGAGCAAAGCAGACAGATGTTCTGATAACTGTCGTACAGAGGCTCACTCACACTCTGCACACAGGCTCTGGAGGCCAAACTCTGCTCTGTGTTGTCTGGGAGAACTCTGAAGAGAGACAGATAGATAGATAGATGAATAACCACATGCAGACAGACAGACAAACAAATGCAGGCGCACGAGCACGCACGCACGCACACACACACACACACACACACACACACACGCACACACACACACACACTATACATCTACCTCACACTACCTATTTCTACCTCTTCCTTCATACGGACATGGGCAAACAGAGGTAGAAGATTGCATTTATTTTTCCCAGGATGGAGCACTATATAAAGTGTCTTGACTAAAACGATGTATTCTTCCACTGTCTTTATCTCTTTTTTTTCTCTTAAAGTTGCGGGAAAAAAAGCTTTTAAGAATTGATGGTGTAAAGTGATGGAGATGGAGGAAATGTGATTGTCAGGCATTAGACATGTATCGTGTGGGTAGCTCAGGGAAAAGGGAAATGGTGGTATCCTGGTTGTTGATTCCTGCCTGATAGGGCGCGTTGGGAAGCCCTTGGGGCAATGCCTCAGGAAATGTCTGGATTGCTCTTAAGAGGCCTTTCCCCTCCTGCGGTAATGGAGTGTAGAAGACAGAAAATGGCAAGTGTATTTGTAGCACAAAGTACTCTTTAGATTCATTTTGCTGTTGTGGATGGGTTGTGTTAGAGATGGACAGTGAAACCCTGTGAAGGCCCACAGCTGAGCTGTTGCCACTCTATCATGGCTTCTACAGTATGTGAGGCAGCTCTGTTACTTCTGATTCAAGGGAGACCTTTGAAATAATCAGCATTTTGAGCTGAATTTTCCCATATATTCAGTACTGCTTGGTTGCATTCTCCTCCAGTAAAGTAAGATCTTAATTTCTCGCCGTGCAGTTGAAGTTCATTGACTGTGAATTTAGAAATCTTTTAATTTCAGGGAAAAATGTTTGCTTTTGAATTAAGGAATTAAACATTAAAAACGGTCCTTTTGACAATGGCACACATGTCAACACCCTCTATGGCCCCCACCCAAGCTAATTTATTTAAAGACATTGACTAACTCAAATTACGTTGGACCCATCCTTTGATATGCTCTTTTCCTTTCTTCGTCGGCCATCTTTGATTCCTCGGGTGATCCGCCTCTCTTACACACAGCTGCTGCCTCCTTGCTTGTTGTTTTTGGCACCACGTTCAAAACTTGCCCGCCCGCTCTCAGCTTTTTTTTTCCCATGGTGTACTCCAAAAGACAAGCGACATCAAAAAGCCCTGAGATGCCGGCGACATTAACATCGCTGAACTCCTCTTTCTAAATGGGGGACACGAGTGCAGACCCTTGGCTCTTTGTGTGTAAATGTGTGAGAGGTGCCGAGTGCCCTCTCTCTCCAACACAAAGAGCCCAAGGTTACAGAAAGAGTCACTGATCCAGCTCCAGGAGCTGCATTCCTCTCGCTTCCATCTCATTCCGTGCCGTGCCCATGCCATTCCTTGCCTTCCTGAGAAACAGGTGCTGTTTGTCTGACCTTGGCTGTTTGTGGAGATTATATATTTACCAGCTCCTCTTGATAAGCACTGTCTTGTCTCTCTGAGTCTCTCTCTCCACTCCACTACAAAGCACCATTATTCACACAGTCTCTGTTCCTCTCCTTTACTGGATTACACTGTGGATGGATGAGCCAGGGACAGAGGCTGTGAAGTAGCTTTGAGTAACACACACACACACACACGCACGCACGCACGCACGCACGCACGCACGCACGCACGCACGCACGCACGCATACATACACACAAACAGACATAGGCCCGTGCGCGCACAGACACACACACACACACACACACACACACACACACACACACACACACACACACACACACACACACACATACAACCCGGTGTGTGTTTAACTACGGGTGGGTCAGCAGCTTTTAATCACCAGGGCTTTGATGGTATGATCTATCAGAGGGTTTGAATACACTCACATTTCATGGGGAGTTTGCATAGTGTACTGACGGAGATTTGGCATAAGGTAACTCTCCACAATACAGGCCTACAGTATGCATCGGAGGCTTTAAAAGTACAGTTTATCTTTATCCCAAAGATAATATGGTTTATTCCTAAGCTATGATATTTCTTACCTGTGAGCGTAGTAGGGTTAGCTCTGTGCCACTGTGGCACAGCCCCTGTAGTGTGATAATAAGGCTGGCAAATGGGTGAGGGGGGGGGGGGGAGGAGGAGGGGGGCAGTTTGGGGGTTAGATGGGATAGTGTGTGGGGGGCTACGCGGTTACCACGGAAATGGATGTGCTGGCCTCATCAGCGGGCTCCCAGCTGGTGAGGGCTCGGAAGCGCATCTTGGCAAGCGCTTGGTCAGGGGGGAGTTTGCATCTGTGCTGCCTTGGTTCTCAGCTGGAGGGGGGTAGGAGGCTGTTCACCCCCCCCCCCCCCCCAACACCCTCTCTCGTCAGGTCTCTTAAAGGGGACCCACCCACTGTCAATGGCAACTGTCTCATCATCATCCAACAATAAGGAATAGTTGCTCTCTCTCCTTCCCTTCTCTCATTGTCTCTCTTCCCCCACTCTCTTTTCACCCATCTTTCTCACTCCATTATTCACTTCTTTCACCCTCATTTATCCCCTCTCTCCTCTCTCTTTCCTCTGCCTGTCTCTTTCCCCTTCTGTCTCCTTGGTCTTCCTCTCCCAGCACCACCCTCTTTTCTATTTCTATCCCCCCTCTTCTCTCTTTCTCTCTTTCTCTCTCTCTTTCTCTCCATCCTCCCCCCCCTCTCAGTGCACCCGATCATATCACCCCTGTACCTCCCACCCTGTCAAGAGGTTTTTGTCCTACAGATGCTTCCTCTGTATGGTGTCTTTATTTGATTTATTTCTCATTTGCTGCACAGGATATTTGTTATAGGGTGAGATTTGAACAGTTTTACGGGATGCTTTTTTCCATGAAATGTGCTATGGATTAAAGTTTCCCCGTCACTGCGGGGAAAGCTGTTAAACAGACTATTTAGCCTGTCTAACCGCAGTGATGTGGACGGGTGACATATCAAAGGAGAGGGTGAAACCAAAGCACTGCAGGAAATGAGCTGGAACCATGATTGGGCGACCTCTGACCCCTTCACCTCCTTCCCATGGTGTGCCGGTGTGTGTGTGTGTGTGTGTGTGTGTGTGTGGGGGGGGGGGGATTGCTTGTCAAGGAGTTCTAGGCCAATTTGCAGGTGCTGTGCAGGGTGGAGGAGTCAGAACACTGGCAACAGGGAGGGGACGGCTGCTTCCTGAGCAGAGATGAAGTCCCTCACAGTGACATCACCACAAAGTGTGACTGCCTTGCTGGTTAGCTGGCATTGCCCCATGCACCTGCATAACCTCAGTTCGTCAAAACCCTACTACCCCAAATCACTCACACACCACAGATCATGGATTTTCTCTTTGCATTCTTTGTGTTTTCAACTGTCCAGTTCCGTTTCAAGCCTTTGCTTGAGCTTAACAAGAGACAGACGGTCATAAAGTGACTCTAGGCCCATGATAAAATGCCCTAAAGAGCTCTCGAGTTGCGATGATAACCGGCCACGGAAAGAATGAACACATAAGGGGGGAAAGTGACTGGACCATTACCAAGAGGCACGACACACTCTGTCCATAACTATCAGCCTTTAAACTCTCAGATGGAACGTGGAACACCCTCCTCCATATCTGACTGCCTTCGTTAGCCTAAGCATGGTCATCATACAGGCAGTACAGTGACTCTAACCCCCGTGAGGGACAAGGACAGCTTTTGTTCATTTTCTGCTCCCCTGCATCTGCTTATAATAGACAAGACCTCTACTGTTTCGTCATGTTTT
Source organism: Argentina silus (assembly GCF_951799395.1). Lineage (NCBI taxonomy): Eukaryota > Metazoa > Chordata > Actinopteri > Argentiniformes > Argentinidae > Argentina > Argentina silus. The sequence goes on along the minus strand of NC_139656.1, from coordinate 17,735,523 downwards.
GGCTTTGATATTCCTCCGACTGAGTTAAGCCGGAGGGGAAAATGATCACACATGGAACATAGCAGAGATCTCTTGCTTTGTCTAATTGTGCAGACAGTGCATTTGCTCCCCTATCGATCACAGGCGTTAAATAGATATGATGTACTATGTAGTGTATTGTCATGACAATGCTGTGTTGTCCTATGTGCTGTGCTGTAACTGTTCTTTAGAAATGGTGGTCAGAGCTTGTGTGGGCAGTGGGCACATCAGGGTGACAGACATTAAGGGCAGACCTGGCTGGCAATGATGCTGCACACATTTAAGTGGTGATTAAGAGAACACGGTGACCGATACGACCGGAGAAGAAGAGGCACCAAGAAAGGAGACATGTTATCACAGAATGACACATTGAGACACAACACCAGTTTCTCTCCTTTTCTTTCTTTCTCTCTCTCTCATTCTGTATAGATACAGTATTTAATCCCTCCCCCTGTCTCTCTGCTGTATGCAAGATAATGTGGTATGTACCCTAGTATCCCCAGCCAGTGTCCCCTTCTCTCTGTGTGGTGAGTGGTCTGGGACATCCTTCCTGGTGCTTTCTTCCATGTTCGACAGCATGTTTGCGTGTCTCAGCTTAGAGCGACGCCCTGCTTAATCCTCCCTTATCTCCTAATATGAAACACAACAAGACCATCTCAAAAGTATACATTTTTTGCATCCCACTGAACTGCTCTTGAACGTGTGTATTAGTGCATATGTGTGTGTCTATGCTTGTGTGTGTAATTGGCAGTGTGGATTTATCCTATGTGTATTTGTGTGTGTGTGTGTGTGTATGTATGTGGTTGTGGTTGTGGTTGTGTGTATGAGTGTGATTGTCATTCTGTAGCTCTTCGTACATCAAAACCAGACCAAAGGTTGTCTGCTCGTCTTGGTCTTTGGATAAATGCCTTATGGGGTGTAAGCACAATTGTACGATTTCTCCAATAGGTCTTTCTCTCTCTATTTTAATGTTACCTTTGCTCACCCGTCTGGCCTCTCTCTCTCTCTCTCTCTCTCTCTCTCTCTCTCTCTCTCTCTCTCTCTCTCTCTCTCTCTCTCTCTCTCTCTCTCTCTCTCTCTCTCTCTCCCCCTCTCTCTCCTCTCCATCCGAGCTGATCTAATGATTCACGGGGCTGCATCGAGCCGCTTGTCGGAGATCAATCATCTTCGTCAGAGCATTCTGCCGATTGTTTGAGTAGGGGGCCATTAGAGAGAACTGTTTGGAAGTGTTTTGTGAACCTAAGCTGCTTCAAAGGTCAGAGACAGAGAAGGGGAAAAAGAAAGCTTTTTTGAAAAAAATAAAATAAAAAGTGCTGCTGTGTGTTTGTGCATGTGCGCACGCGCGTGTGTGTGCGCGTGTGTATTTCAGAGACGGAGTGATGGAAAGAGAGGCCTTGTCAGCCTCTTCATGACTCCACTGCCCTTTGTTAGTGTGAATACTTAAACAGCTCACCACGAGTTCAGAACCCGGGATAAATAATTTCCACTGTCTGTCATGCTGATCTGAAATATGCATGCGTGTGGGAGGTGCCGGTGTGGAGAGAGAGATGAGGCGAAGCGGCTAGACGGCGGTGTTGGGCCGCTGGTGGAGCAGACGAACCTGTTTTATGTGGCCTGTCAATACCTACTAATGAGAATATCCACTGTGATTTGCATTGTTGTGTATGAACTCGACATACTGCTAACATGACGTACTGTAAACCTTTTCAAAAGGCTGCTCCTGAAATGAGGCGCATATTCTCTTTGAAAGTTGTGAAATGCTTTAAATTAAAGTTGTGTAGAGGATAGAAGATATTCCGAAAAGAGTTTCTGAGAGTCTAGCACGGTGTGATATGAAATGGACTGGAATTCAAGAAAACAACACTTGATCATAAAAGTCTTGTCAGACTTAACTGTAACTGTTATTTTGAGGTCATTTAACCGTGAAAACTTTATAATGTAATAGGCTAAAATAGCCGAACTAAAATGCTGTGTTTCTTCCCATTGAATGTCTGAGGTTAGGAGAGTTTTCCTCTTCCCAACTATCTCTGTTGAGGTTATGTGTGACTTCAGACCATATGCTTTTGACCAACAGTAATGATGGAGTATTCCCCAGACTCCTAGCCTCATAGCCTAGTAAATCCGAGAGATAGGAGAGGGGGGGTGGTGAAAAATGTTTACATGTGATAGCCGGTTTAAGACTCCGCGGTTTGCCAGTAATTGGGAAAGCTGGCACAGCGGTTAAGACCTTTGTTGCACTCTCCTTGGATCAAAAACGCTTTTCCACTTCAGAGGAGAAAGCGGAATTGAAATCAGCTGCATGTCGTTGATTTAAGGCAGTTTTCTGTTACACAGAGTCCCATATAAGATGGTTGTAACCTCAACTAGAGCGTGTGTTTGCCAGGCCTTCAGCGCCGTCCAAGTCTCATCCACGATATCATTCTAAAAGTTTGAGTATCTTCTAGTCACTCAAAAGTGCTCCCCTTGTCTATCAAAATCAGGGTCAGAAATTCAGAAAGTTATTTCTATATTTCTAAACAAAGAAGATGATACACACACACACACACACTGGTAATTATCTTATTTCCTTTGGCTGGTAGTTTGAGTACTTAATGATGGTTTTATTTGTTTGTTTGGTTTTTTTTCTGTCTTTTTTTTCTTAGTTGTTGCTTGCCTTCCCAGTTCTTGGGGAGAAAGAAAAGTAGGGCGCTCACTTAGCAATTATTACTCAACCCCAAACTACTTTTGTATAAGGCACTGAATTATTTTTAAAATAAACAAACAAAAAAGCGACTTTCAACTGGAAGAATATTTAATTGTTTTTTGATTACTTAGGATGTGACCATGGGAATAGGCTGTCGTAAATATTTAAAGAGATCCAGAATGATGCCATATTTCCATTTGCCATTAATGTTTTTAAATTATTATTATTATTATTGGTCTCAGAATTCAGAGTGAAAATGATTAAAAAAAGAACTGTATTTATGTAGCAGTTCAGACAAGGACAGAAAAATGAAATACCAGGGCGCAATGCACCCCAGAACTCAGCAGCCTGGTAGAAAACCCAATATCCCCCCAGTATCTCTGCTTACCAGGAGGTGGCAGCAGTGAGCAGCCGCCTCAACAGAAGGCTGCCAGTCAGTGATTATAATTTATGATCCATTTCTATTATAGGTGGGGTGTGCAGAGATAGTTACAGTAATAATTATCAGGACTGAAGTGTTTCCAAGGCAACCAGCATTTTTTTCCTCTCCCTTCACTCAAGCTCTCGCGGGGAGAGAGAGCGCTTGTGTTGCATGACATGGCTAGATCAGGGGAGCATAGGCCTGTGCTACTGTTAGCCTACCACTGCTGCTCTGGGACTGAGGTTAGCTTAGCACACAGGCTGAACATGGTACACTACGGCTGGTGTGTGTGAGAAACAGAATGATACTGTCAGCATTGCTTTTCACTGGTGTTCAGATAACATCTGTTGACTTTCTCTTTAAGAGTGGTTTATTAGTACACATGATCTATATGGAATACATGTTCTGTAAATGTTTTGAGTGTTCACAAAATGTGATGTAATTTGAGGTAGCATGTGTGTGTGTGTGAGTGGGGTAGGGTGGGGGGGTTAGGGTTAATTCAATTCAATTTCCTTTATTTGCTGTTCATGAGGTGGCCTGGTGTATTGCAGGATTGAATGTTACTCCCCTTTTCACCTCCAATCTGACATCCTCTTGGGCCATGCATAAAAACCCAAGCTGCAATTACAAGACACTCTTAATTTCTTATCATAAAAATCTAATGGTCTTGCTGTTGGAGCGATAGCCGTGTTGAGGCTAAACAATGGGGGAGACACTGTACAGTGTGTCATTAAACCCAGCAGGCTAGCACTCAAGTGTTCCTTAATTCTCTTTTTTTGTGGCTCTACAAAATAGAGCGATGGAGGGGAGGTAGAGAATGGAGAGCAATAGAAACATTAAAGAGAAGAGAGAGAATTCAAGTTCACATCCTACACCGTACCTATCTAGAATAGACCTCTGCTTGGCTGCATGGATACTTGGAAAAGGATGAACAGCATACAGTGTTTTCATATTATACACAAATGGGCAAAACGTTTGACACACATAACTCGGAACACACACACACACACACACACACACACACACACACAAACACACACACACACACACAGAAAAAAAACTGATGGTTTGCACTCATCACAGTTACCATCAATTCTACAAAAAATGTAGGTTTTTATAAACAATACCGAACACGCACACATCTGCTATCTCCATACACTGTAGAGACCTCTTGTACAAGCAGCACCAACAGCTCTGTAGATGAACAGTGCAGATGAGAGGCTGTGTGTCTCCCAGAGCAGATTGTGTGGTGCTGCTGGTAGTGGCTGGCATTAGTGGCGGTGGGGATTGAATTAGAAACAGGATCCATAGCTTGGCCAGCGTGGGGTTAAAGCCTGCCGGGGCGGTCTCTACCGCGCCGTCCCCCCCAGAGTCTGTCATTGATTGAGGCACTTGGCTGATCTGTCACCAACAGGCACACAGATGGATGCTAGTAAACACACTCCAATGAGCACCTTTGGCACACACACACACACACACACACACACACACACACACACACACACACACACACACACACACACACAGTTCTGTAGCACGCTTGCTAGGCTAACGTGTGAAATGTCATGGATGTTTGTGTTGTGTCATTTTCGGGGATATTTTTTCCCAGTAATATGTCACACAAAATCCTCCAGTGTCTCCTCTCTGCCTCTCTTTCTCCCTCTCTTTCACCATCTCCCTCTGTTTTCCACTCTACATCCTTTTCCTCTCCCTCTCTCAACCCTGAAGTGCCCTCTTTAATTGAACAGTCATCTGTCGGCTGTTTTTCTCTCCCCACACACACTCGCACGCACGCACGCACACACACACACACACACACACACACACACACACACACACACACACACACACACACACACACACACACACACCCTCCCTGGTACCCGCGGAAGCGTCCATCCGACGTGCTCCAGCCCCTCTCCCTCTTCTTCCATGGTGCCATCTGCTTGTAGTGCTGAGACTGGCGAGGGCCGCGCCACCCCTCCCTCCCTCCCTTCCCTCCCTCCCTTCCCTCCCTGCCTGCCTCTCTCCACCCCTCCCTCACTCCCTCCCCTCCCTGCCTGCCTCTCTCCCTCCATAGCCTGTGCATTGTTTGTTTGTGAGGGACGCTGTGCCTTTAAGAGCTCTGCCTGCTACTCGGGCCTAATGTCATTAATCTGTACAAACTTGGTGTGACAGAAGCAGGAGGCACCGCAGATTGATGACATTTTATTGTTATTGCAGTGGTACTATTAACTGTTCGGCAGTTCTGCCGAGGTTTTTTACCTCGGCACGCGCAGGCACTGGGAGAGAGAAAGCAAAAAAAGAACACAAAACGGCAAATTGAACACATTGCCGGTTTGATACACAGAAAACTGATTAATTTAAGTATAAAATTGCTATTTCGATGTTGTATTTTCTGTATTTTTTTTATATGAATGGGTTGGAATCCTCAGTGTAGTCATTTTTTAAGGCCCGGTATGGATTATGTTGAGGGAGAGAGACATTTAATTTGTATGTAGCTGTGGTGAAAGGCTACAGCTCTCTCACAATATAACAGTATAGTGCTGACAAATGAAATAGGCCTACACGAGGGCGTGGCCGTGGGTACTGATACCAAGGCAGGTGGTCCTTTTGTATGAATCTAATATACTTTGATTAATTGAGATCAATGAGTCAACCAAGTAGATTGATGTAGAATTGATGAGCAAATGAATAAACCAATGTATCGGTCTTTTTAGTGTGCATGTTACAATTCCCATTTTTTTGTGAGGTGCAACAAATGTTTTGGTAATCTTTCAAATTATATTGGTACCAAAAGCTGGGATAGCTCTACCACTCATAATACCACTAATTCCATGACTTCATCCACTGATGATGATTGTTGTCATCCTAGTTATGGTATTGTCCATCATATTCAGTTGAACAACTGGAGTGAAAGTAACATAGTACAGGAGGTGGGACTTAACAAGCATTAGACATTCTTCTTTGACCCCTGTGTTGTATATGGTGCAATGGGGTCTCTATGATCCCTCAACTAGTGTAGAGGGTGCTGAAGTACACAGCAATTTTCTCCTAGAGATAAGTGTGTTGGTGTGTGTGTGTGTGTGTGTGTGTGTGTGTGTGTAAGGCCAGTGGGTGTGGTGTGTTTGTGTGTTTATATATACACAATAAGTGTGTGTGTGTCAGTTTGTTGTGCGTGTGTGTGTGTGTGTGTGTGTGTGTTGCTGCTCACTGCGCTGCTGATATGAAGAGAGCAGCAGTGTTGGAGAAGCTTCACAAGGTCAGGCCCAGAGCTCATTAAGAGGAGAGAAGGGGGGGTCCCAGACGTCCCATTCTCACTAACCTTATTCTGTAATTAGTCTTTGTTTCCTTCCTAACACTCTGGCCATGAGGAGGTGGGAAACCATGCCAGAGCAGGGCTCCCCACCCAGCACAGTAGCAGTGGTGACAGTAGTGTGGTGACAGTTAGTGTTAGTCCCTCTCCCCTATAGATACGTCCCTCACATATCTCCCCTGTAGTCTAAGCTCCATTTACACAGAGGCAATTTACCTTTACTGTTGTCTGTGTAAACTGACCTGGGGTTGGGTATACAGGTAAATATTTTACCTGTGGCAGACCAAGTCATAGTCCCGGTAAAAAGCCGGTCAGTAGTCTGTGTAAACTGAACCGAAATATTGCCGTTTCAACTCACGTTTGGAGGTATGATGCTCACTTGAGAGCATCAATCAGACAGATTGTTTGTGTCGCAACCAGGAAACACGAAGTGAGCTCATGTACTCTCTCATATCGTCTCAAGAAGCAGAGTAGAAACAATGTAAAACAAAATAAACATGCATCATGAACCAAACTTTCAATTGGTCTTGGTTAGTTTTTCCCTCCAGTACAGTAGCAAATAGGTCCTGTCAGAGCAGGCAATAGCAAGTTAGTACTTTTATATCTGACTTGTTGCATTTTCTAGGAAACCTAGCTGTAGCTAGGATACAGTTACTTTGAATAATGATTAAAAGGTAATATTCTCATTGTGTAACAAATAATTACCTAGCAAGCCAGAAAGTGCACTACACTAAGTCAACTACTGAGTGAGTTTATTAAAAACTCTGATCATACCTTTCATTCAGTGTGTCCGTGCAGAGCTGAGTTTATAGCTTTATAGTTTAATGCCTGATGTTTGCTAGCTTGATAAATACCTTTGTTATAATGAGAATGAGTCTTTTTCTGACACTGGCTGTTTATGAAACAAACACCGTGTCATGTATTTTGCCCCCTGAAACTAGCTAGCTGGTCTGTTAGTTGTTTGGGTGTGACTAAAAGGTTTGTGATAACTTGTTACTATCATGGCTGTCTCAATGCTAAAATAAATACACATTGCTTTTTGTATGAAAGAAACTTTCTGAATGCATTTAGAAAGTTTCTAAATGCATTCAGTGTCCTACAATTAGCTTGATTGTGTGATTGCAGTTTATGTGCCTAAAAAGGTCAGTTTGCCATTAGCTTTCACAATGCATGTTTGGGCCGGACGGAGAGAGTGAACCTACTGTAGAAGTGTATTTTTTATTAGCTAGACTGGCAATGGATAAAGCACATAAACAGTATGTAGTATGTCACGGTAGATACAGGCCTGTGTAAACACGCACACACACACACACACACACACACACACACACACACACACACACACACACACACACACACACACACCTTCCACCACCACCACAGCCTGCATCCCAAACACATCCCACTTTTCTCACCCCTTCTTTAACGTGTCAAATGTGCTTACTGTCAGAACAGATTGTGTCTGTAGTTCAACCAAATGTTAGCAGTTTTGAGAAAAAATTGGTGTCAAATTTAGAGGGTGTGTGGGTTACTGGCTCTGTGTGGTGTCTTTGGGGAGTGTGTGTGTGTGTATGTATGTGTGTGTGTGGTGACATGGCAGGTCCCCCTGGAGGGGCAAGGTGTGGCAGCAGGGTGGTGGAGAGGAGAAGGCTGGTAACAGGGCTGATGATGACTGCACAAATGGCTCCCTCAGATTCACATTCACCGACCTATGGCCTCATTTAAATACTATTAAATGCATTCCAGTGAAGAAATCACTGATCCAACATGATTTTATTGGTGAAAGCAATGCAGTGGAAAGTCTACTTTGACCAATCACATCGTGGTAGATCAGCGATAACATCAAGGAAGTGGGGGCAGGTAGGATGCATTGTTATTTGTAACAGGGCTCATGTGATCCAGCTTCAGTCATGACAGTCCTGTTGTATTAATAATGATTGATGAGAAGCACCCTACTATAGTCACTCTCGGCACAGGAAGTTGAGCAGAGTTCTGGGTATAGCTGACTTAGAAACTGGGGACGTCAGTTTCTAATCCAGCGCCACCAAGCACCCTTTGGGGTTATATTCAATTATAATTTATTATAGGATTTATGAAGATAAATAATAAGGGGAGAGGTCCCCAGACAAGTTGATTGTTATTTGTTGCGATTGTTTTGCAAGTGAGATGTCAAGGGGAGGGCTTTCGAAGTGTTATTTGTTTTTTTCCCCTCCTGTATGTATTTTCTAGTTATGTGTGGATGTATCCAGCTGGGTGTCAGAGAATAGGGGATACAATATCGAGATGAACCTGCTCTTGTGTGTACGTGCGTGCATGCTTGTGTGTTTGTGTGTGTGTGTGTGTGTGTGTGTGTGTGTGTGTGTGTACAGTATGTGAGCGCGTTTGTGTGTGTGTGTGTATCACCATCAGTCATAGATACACCCCGGCCCCTCCCCCACCTCCACTAGACGCACCTGTTTATCAGCCTGTCATGTTCCATCACCGTGACTCCCCTCCCTACCTAGGCTGAGTGGCGTTGCCGTGTCGATCTCCATCGGCGACGGTGCATCTGTTGGGCCTGACCACCCGGAACCTGGCAGAGATCCACGGCCCTCTGATGAGGACTGACACTGGATGATGATTCCAGAGGGGAGGGGTGGGGGTGGGGCATAACCCCCCCCCCCCCCGCCCCCCCTCCCCCATTCCCCCCCTTCTAACAGGCCCCCTCTCACCCGTCAGTCAATATGCTGCCACGGCAACCACTCTCAGTGCTCTCGGTCTTGTAGTGATATGATGCAGCAGGACTGCAGCTGAAACAGAGCTGTCTGAGGTTATTGTTATGAAATTGTAGTTCATGTCCTGGATGCTGGTTTAAACTGCCTTCCTGCCATTCGTATAATCACACTTCACCGCAGAAAATGCCTTTTTACTACTCTGTTTGAATTATCTGCTTACATCCACAAGGATTTATCAGAACTATATATCAGAGCTCAATTTTCATTTCACATGAGACTCAGATGTTCATTGTTTGGTAGAACAAGATACTTCCACAGAGCCCTACTGAAACAACATTTGTTGGGAAAAAGTTACCAGTACATTTCCATCCATTTCTAGTTTAGCCAGTATTGTATTGTCCACATCTATCTGTCATTAGAGTGTAACATATGGAAAACTGTCAGATAGAGGAACTCTTCATTGGACTTAAATGAATATTGGAGCGACGCCGGATAAACACTGGTGGAGCCAGAGCAAAGTTTGGAGCTGCCATGTGGGATACTGAGCCGGTGTGAGAGAATAGGACAGGGACAGACTTGATGGGATTTCAGAAATCTATGAGGCCGATGATGAATGCTTGAAATAGGCTTGTCTGGAGCTTGATAAGCCATTTGTTTTCATTAGCCCCGATGCTAGCCTAGCCTAAGTCTTCAGAGGGGGGGATTGTGTGTGGGTGGGTGGTTGGGGTATTGGGGGGCAATGAGATAGGAATGGGGTTCCTAAAATAATTATCCTGGCTGCGTAGCGTCTGCAGTCGTTTCCAGCACCCCAGTGGATCTCCTCTTGGATCCAGGGGGCGAATGGTGAGACAGACCTGGGAGAGAACAGGGTGACAGTCGAATATCAGTCATTCACCTCCTGTCGCCGCTCTGCTCTCATCGGAGCATGTCCATTAAATATTGACAACACAGTATCTCGGAGTGCGACGGAGACGTGGAAATAACACTGTGTGGTATCATCGATGTGAGTGTGACACCCTACTTTAGAGATCTCTGTGCCTACAATGTTTTATGCCATCACGCTGGTAAACTGGTATGGCTCCAAAGCTATATCCAAAAGTATGGCTCCAAAGTTACCTTGGTCTCAGTAACTTGGAGCTGCAAACTAGATATGTGCGTTTGTCATGCAGTGTTGGGGAGGCATTTCTATAATAAAAAAGCCTAAGTGAAAGGTAACTGTTTTTTCAAGGATGCCAGGGTCACTAGTCTTCAATAGTTCAACTTCAACATCATCTGTCAACAGACTACTGTCCCCTATTGCAATTTGCTAAATGATATCTATGATTCGATATGAGCCTGTCATGCTCATTCACTCAAAGAGAGGGTTGAATTGTGTGTGTGTGTGTGTGTGTGTGTGTGTGTGTGTGTGTGTGTGTGTGTGTGTGTGTGTGTGTGTGTATGTAAGCTTTAGGGGATGGTAGACAGATGGAGCTGAGTATGGAGCTAGGCCTGTGTATTCAGAGCCTGAGGACCGTAGTGTGGTAGGAGACTCCCAGGGCTTGTCTAATTGGTGGTCTTCACTGTTGATTAGATGATCAGATATGCCTGTGTCTGGTAGCTCTCATTTGAGGGTTGTATGTTAGTGAAGAAGACGACGACGATGATGATGATGATGATGATGATGATGATGATCACTGCTATTCACACCACTTTTAACAATTCTTTCTCACTCTTCTAAGGACCAAATGACATGCTGTACATTCATTTGTGTGGCCATGACAGTTATGGTCATGATAGAATGGGCCAAATGGTCTGAATGGGTTAACTGGTTTTTGGTCATGACTGAATAAAAAGCAGGCAAAATCAATAGGAGAAAGAAATAGGAAAATGACATGCCTCTCCAGTTGGAAGATCTAATCTCCAATATCCATTTACAACACTGGGGTCTAGCTTTAGCAATTATAGGCCAGCTCCTAGAGCCAGGTTTGCCCTTACACCACTGTAGAAACCATTCTACAAACCATTCTGGGAAGACACACTTTCAATAAAGATCCTGTTGATATTCCATTATAGGGGGAATATTGAAGAGAGAGGACACGGTGAAATGTGTACATTGACACCATGTCTCTTACTGGTAGCCTTCTCCTACACATCTCCCTAATGAGAACTTAACACTTCCAAAATAAATGCAGTCCAATTATTTTAATTGGTTATTTTTTTTCCTATTCGTTGATTTCTTTTTGGGCTGCTGGATATTACATCCAAATATTGTGCGAGGTTAGCCGCTCACATTAATAAACATTGACATGCATGCATTAAAACCGTGGCACATTCCAATCCAAGAATTTTGGCTCTCTTTTGAATTTTTCCCCCCTTCTTCTCCTCTTCTTCGACTTCTCCCTCTTCTTCTTCTTCTTCTCCTTCTTAAGAGAGTGCTTTGTAGTCTCTGTACTTGCTTATCTGCTTTGGCATGAATCACTTGCCTCTGTCACTGTCCTCATGTTCTGAGCAAGCTGCCACTTTTGTGTTCCTTAATGAACTCTGACCAAAATTAGACATACTCTTCAACTTTTAAACCGGAGCCCCCCTGAATGGCTCCTTTGTGGTGGCTTTTTGCCGCGGCGCTGGGTGGGTGAAGGAATGCCGGGCTGTTCTGTCGTAGACATGAGGAATTTGGGCCTCTGCCTCGCTTAGCCTACCCCTCAGCCTGGGAGAATGGACACAGAACCCCCCTCAGGCAAAACTGGACTGGACGAGGGCTGCTCACACACAAAACACACACACACACACACACACACACACACACACACACACACACACACACACACACACACACACACTAGAGATGGACAGGCCAGCTTTTCTCAGCTTCTCCATCAGCTGTAAATCACTGGCCTGTTGGCCAGTTTGAGCATTCCTTTTCTGTCCCTCCTATCGTGTTCATCTGTGGTGTTTGTGTATCAACAGCTTCCTCTGCCTCTCTGTCTATCTCCTCCTCCATCTCTTTGTTTGCTTCTCCGTCTATACCTCCTCTCTCTCTTTCCCTTCCTCCCTCTCTCTCCATCTCTCCATCTCTCCATCTCTCCCTCCTTCTCTCTCTCTCTCTCTCTCTCTCTCTCTCCCTCCTCTCTCCCTCTCTCTCTCTCTCTCTCTCTCTCTCTCTCTCTCTCTCAGTCTCTCTCTCTCTCTCTCTTTCCCTTCCCCTCCTTCTCTCTCTCCGAGGCAGGCCCTTTAGCTCTGGGGAGGTGGAGGATTATAAATCAAGGTAAACGGGGGCTGTTTAACCCCTGCTATGATGTCGTCACCAACAGAGCACACACGCTGTTTTATGTCTCTCCCCTCTCCTAATTTGCAAGGCCTCATCTCATTGTTTTATTTATTTATTTTTGTACACAGGGAGGGTTTTGCCTTGCCTCGTTCAACCGATCTCCCCGATTCCCCCCACTGCTCCCCTACGCAGTTGACAGGGCTGTTAGAAGGGATGGGGGCATAAGAGGGGGTATGTGGGGGGTTTCGGGGGGGGGGGGGGGGTGGTGGTATCAGACATACAGAAGCTAAGGCTTTGAGATTTGGTACCCCCCACCCTCCCTCCCTCCCCACACTTCAGAGTTCGCTCATTAGATATTTATATTTGTCGAGCAGAGCACCACATGTAACCAAGGTATGTCAGTGGAGGGGAGGCTGGTGGGACGCGATAGGTATCAGAAAGATTACCAGGAATCCTAATAGAGGATGTTACGCAGTGTAAGGCTCCTCTTGAGAACAGGTGGCATTTCCTCCAAACCCAGACAAGCAGCTCAAGCCGTGGACAAGGTAGAAATAAAGAAACATTGCAGAGAAAGTGAGAAACACATGACCCCCCCTCCACCCCCCACACCCCGCTTGAAGTGTGCACAACTCCCCAACATGGATTTCAAAGGATAAACTTACAAGGATAGTTGTAAGGAAGTGCCCACGCTTTGAAATCCATGCATGGTAGTTCACCAGAGCTCACTTCAGGAAAAATTATAAAGAATTGGGACACAGAAAGTGGGTGAGACAGTACCTCACTACAGTTCTCACATTGTCCTGAAAATGACACTGCCATATGGACACCATCTCACATAAGCCCCCCATATGAGATCATCGTGCAGATCACAGCAGTATGAGAATTACAATTACATGACATAACATCATAATTGATGGCACCAAACAGACTTTGTTTTTTTGAGGAGCTGGAATGTAACCGAGAGGGAGGTGTCACGTTGAATGACTGATATGTGTTTGGGATGCAGTGTGCTGTGCCCTCAGGTCATTGACATTTAAAACCCTGGAGAGAGAGAGACGGAGTGTGTATGTATGTGTGTGTGCGTGTGTGTGTGTGTGTGTGTATGTGTGTGTGTGTGTGTGTGCGTGTGTGTGTGTGTGCGTGTGTGTGCGTGTGTGTGTGTGTGTGTGCGTGCGTGTGTGTGCGCTGCCTGCCCGCTGCCTGCCCAGAGCAAGTGTTGCCACACACAGACCAACTTAGGCTCAGGGCTCACCCAGTCAAAATGATATTGGTATATAATTATACCCAAGCTCAGCACAATAGGCCTATGTACTGTAGTTATCTATCAGTACAGAATGAATCACAATAGGTGTAATCAATGTTGATTACTACCAAGTCTAATGTAGATCTTGTCGCTTTGAGCTGATTGTCAAACCTTATGATGAATATGAGTCTGTCAGTTTTCATAATACATTAGATATGTAATAAGACCCCACATTATTGCATTATTGCATTTTCACATTGCAAATTTTCACACACACTCTGTGTGTGTATGTGTGTGTGTGTGTGTGTGTGTGTGTGTGTCTGTGCGTGTGTGTGTTACTCTACAGTATGTGGCATCCTTTATACCTGAGTATTAATGTCTCCCAGTGATACCTGTGTATTAGTGACTCTCTCGCCACACATCTGTCGTTGTCCAAGAACGACATTCTGCCAAACTTTCTGTTCCGTAATGGCACTCCTCCCACCGCCACTGTGGTGGCAGGATACTGCAGCCAGAGGCCAGGGGCGCCACGCTGTTCCGCGCCATGCTCGCTCACTCGCTCGCCATGATGAATGGTCCTATCGCTGGTTTAAATTATTTCGTACAGATCTCATTTAGGCCCTTGAAGAAGAGATCCAGCCTGTTTATTCATTTCACATTTGCACCCCGACTTCAATATCTTTGTCTATGCCTGCAAAGAATTTTCCCTCCCTCCCTTCCCCTTTCTCTCCCTCCCTCCAAGAAAAGGAGAGGAAAAAAAGCAATTTGCACAATGTACATAAAATGATGCTCTCAGAGTTTTGATAACCTGCATAAATTATAAAGCGTAATTAAATATTATACCCTGTGAGTCGTCAAGGAGAGAGAGGGAGAGAAGAAGATAGACAGAGACAGGGAGAGGAGGAGAGGGAGAGAAAGAGAGATGGAGACAGAGAAAGACAACAAGAGAGAGAGAGAGAGAGAGAGAAAAAGGTGTTAGCATCACGCAGTCCTTGGTTGGGATCTCATAATTGTTTTTATTGATTATTTCTTAAGGTGAAACGGTTTAAAGATAACAATAGCAGGGGAGGTAAGAGGAGATATGAGGCCTATTCTGTGCGGCCTTTGTTTCGCGCACATAAATCAAGGGGCTTTTGGCATTGTGAAATTGCCTCAGAGGTGGCCCATATATTTAAATGGAATATTAAAAATTTAAATTGTTCGGCACATGGAGGCGTGGAAGCGTCTCTCGTGAGCGCACAATTGACCCAAAAATATATTCAAATTACCATAGCTAAACAGTGTCTGTGCAGACAGGGGAGTGTGTGTGTGTGTGTGGGTGTGGGTGTGGGTGTGTGTGTGTGTGTGTGTGTGTGTGTGTGTGTGTGTGTGTGTGTGAGAGAGAGAGAGAACATGGATATGGCCTATTCGCTTAAAGACCTCCCCAGTAGGCCAGTGAAGCTCCACAACGTGTTTGTAGAGGGGAAAGACGAGAGATATGTCAGTTGATGGCGGGGGTACTCTCTAGTGTGATATTGGGTCAAGTCTGAGATGGATCGACATGATGTGTATCACAGAAGGGTTCTGTGACATGGGGGGGGGGGTAATCCGTGGCGGTGCGTGCTCATGCATGCCTGGACCCCCTACTGAGATCCTTTTGGTGTGATTTCCTCCACAGCTCTGATAACATTGAGCGAGGGGTTGCTGTGTCCTCTTGTTAACGCTACTTGATAACGTTGAGTGATGGTTGTACTATGCTCTTGTCCACAGCTCCAGATCACATGTTGTGTGTTGTTGCTAGCCCACCCAGATGGAGGAGGCTACTATGAGTGTGTTTGTGTTCGTGTTTGTGTGTGTGTGTATATGTGTGTGTTTGCGTGTGTGTTTGTGTATGTGTGTGTGTGTGTGTGTTTGTGTGTGTGTGTGTGTGTGTGCGTGAGTGTGCACGTGTGCATGTGTGTGTGTGTTCGCGTGTGTGTTTGCGTGTGTATGTGTGCATGCGTGCGTGTGTGTGCACGTGTATGTGCGTGTGTGTGCGTGCATGTGTGTGCACGTGTACTTACATGCATGCGTGCGTGCGTGCGTGTGTGCTGTCGAAGCTGTCACTGTGGATGATTGATGGGTCACGGGAAGTCTTTCATTAACTATTAGCTAAAAGAGAAGAGAGAAAAAAACGTCACCCGTCTTCAGTTTTCAAGCAAAATAAACCCTATACTGTTTACTGATGATATTTTCCTGTCTCTTGCTTTTGTTTATTCAAATTTTACCAACGGGGTACTTTTTCCAGTTCAGCACCTCAAACAGTTTTGTGAGAGAAAGGCATTACGCCTCTGTTATTATGCAATTCATCACCAATAATAGATTTGTTTACGGAGCCCCGTCTCATGGCGCTCTCAGCACTGCATTTTCAAAATAATAATAATACATACTGTATAATGATCATAATGGTAAAAAAAAATCTTTGATAATGTATGTGCGAGGAGGAATGGGAGCGCTTGATCAGCTGAGCCCCAGCTCTATTGTTTTCAAAGCACTGTTTAATGTGGATAAAAGTCCTGGGAGATTGTGTTTTAAAGCAGGTGGGTGTACAATTCAGAACGCACGCACACGCTTGCTCGCTCACACATACGCACACACACACACACACACACACACACACACACACACACACACACACACACACACACACACACAAAAACACACAAACACAAACTCTCTCTCACACACACACACACACAAACACACACAGCTCACACATCGGTCCTCTGAGGAGTCTCTCGCGGTGATATGAATCTCTTAAAACCCTCCCTTGGTTTTTGGTTTTCTGTTGAATAAATCTGCGTTTTAGTCTTACTTTAGCAGTTTAGCTCTGGGTAATTTCAGCACATTTTCCCTCCTCGCTCCTCAGAGGCCCTTAAATGAGTTATCAAGCTGCTGTTGAACATAGCACAGTGTGTTTAAAAGATCACTGGGTGATTAGAGTCTCCTCTGTGTGCATGTCCAAAGGCATTCATTATATTCCTTTAAAGCCTTCATTCCTTAGTGATAGTGCATTCACGTATGCTTGGAATGAGGAAACTCAGACATTTCCGACCTAGAAACTCATTGTAAAAAGATGATACCCAAGTTCCCCACTGGTAGAGTATCAGAGTCAACCAATAGGAAGCTCTATTCAAATAACTTACGTGAACAGAACGCACTATAAGACCCTGAGATAGTTATGGTATACAGGGTTTCCCCTACATAGACCAGATTTAAACAGGCCACCTAAGATTTTTTCTGGAACCATCTATATGAGAAAATGTCCCTCATTTCCAAAATGCTACTAATTTAGCTATATCGCTAATACCCATGGACTGCCTGCCTGTACCCACTACCACAGCTACAGTAGTCAGCACAGAAGCCCTCTCTGGGAAAATCCTGGGAATGCAGTACGATAGAACAGGCCTATGACAGCCTCAGGTTCCCTCTGGTTCCCTTCTTGGGAGTCCCCTTGTTTGTGCAGTTACTGCCATACCCCACCCCCCTCCTCACACTCCTCCATGTTGACAGAAGTGGGGGGGGGGCCCTATATCTCCTGTGCCAGCTCTGAAGGCCACCCTCACAGTGACATAATTAGGAATGACAAGCTCATCAACTCCCTACTCTACCTGACACAGGAGTCCCTCCCCGTCCTCTGTGAGGAGGCTCTAGCAGCCGGGCCCTGTCAAGGCACTGCGATGTGAATGTAGCCCAGGTGATTTGGAATCACGCTTTTGTGATGAGTAGCCTTGATACTTGTAAGCCGAGATGTAGCCCTCTTATCACAAGGATGTCCTCTGGGTATAACGGTTCACGTCTGGGTTTTCCATGAGTGAGGTCTTCGGTTCAAACCCCGCTGGTTACAATGGCGCACAATGTGGAGCAAGTCTCTCCTCGGAGAGTTCAAAGGGGGGTGAGTGTAGCAGTGGTGATTTGGAATCATGCTCTCATGATGAGTAGCCGTGAGACTTGAAAGCCCAGATGTAGCCCTCTCATCACAAAGATGTCCTCTTAGTATAGCAGTTTACGTCTGAGCCATGGAGAAGTGTTGGGGTAGAGCAGGGGAGAGCCTGGGAGGTCAGTGGTTGAATGCAGTTGTATGTAAGTGACTGAACATCAAACCTGGGTAAAAAAACATCATGTCAAACACTTGACAGTATTTGATGTGTGCTTGATCTGGCTAGATTTTTGTGACTATTTCATTGGTTCTATTACATGACACAACATGGAAGGGGAGAGGAGGGTGGAGGGGGAGAGGATGGTGGAGGAGAGGATGGAGGGGGAGAGGATGGTGGAGAGGGAGAAGATGGTGGAGGAGAGGATGGAGAATGGAGGAGAGGAGGGTAGATGAGGAGATGAAGATGGAGGGGGAGAGGATGGACAAGGAGAGAATGGTAGAGGGGTAGAAGATGACAGGGTAGAGGAGTGTGGAGGGAGAGAGGAGGGTAGAGGGGTAGAGGATGGAGGGGTAGAGGAGGAGAGGAAGGTGGAGGGTGAAAGGAAGAGATGGATGGTGGAGAGAATGCATGGGGAGGATGGAGGAAAATAGGATGATAGAGGTAGAGGGGGGGGTGGAGGAGAAGAGATAGGATGGTGCTAATGGGGAGATGATGGAGATGGTAGGCAAGAGGAGCACACACCTGAGAGGATTAGAGAATGGGGCAGCCCCCCCCCATGCCCACCACTATGCCCATGCCCACTGCCTGGCAGGATGGTCCAGAGAGGAGGACGCTAGAGGACAGGTGTGGCCCGTTACCACCACACCACACACACACACCTCCATATGTCGCCAGGTGCTGTTCTCACCCCTGCCTGCCCCGCGCACCACTATAATCAATTTAACAGGATAGTTTAATAATCAAATATTCAAATGATGATTGCTTTATCGTCTTTAACTAATCTCTTAATACCACTGACCTCTAAATGTGGGTAGGGTAATCATATTTCCCTGCCTGTTCCTATATCCTCGTCTATGTGTTTCAGAGTGTGTGTCAGTGTGTGTATTTGGTTGTGTTCATTTTGTTGCCTCTTGAAGAGTGGTGAAGCACAGCAGAATGTGTATTGTAATCAGACTTATTTAAGTGTGTGTGTGTGTGTGTGTGTGCGTGTGGGTGTGTGTATGTGTGTGTGTGTGTGTGTGTGTGTGTGTGTATGTGTGTGTGTGTGTGTGTGTGTGTGTGTGTGTTTGTTTGTGTGTGAGCCCCATTTGTGATTGGCACTGAATGCAAAGCGACTGTCAGTAATCCTCATGAATGCAAAAGTAGCTCATTGACTCTGAACTGTTCTTGTTAGCAGTTTGGTAAGCAGGAATATAAATATCATACTTAAAGTATTTATTCATGGTGAATCCCATTCTCTTGCATTTGAAGGTAAAGCGGTGTGTGCGTGTGTTCATGTATGTGCAAGGTGCGTGTGTGTGTGTGTGTGTGTGTGTGTGTGTGTGTGTGTGAGAGAGAGAGAGAAACCGTGTGAGAGTGAGTGTGAAATTCAACACTCTTTTCAATATTGAGTCTACAAAGAATGTGCTCAAGACTTTACCCTGCCTGCTGGAATTAGTCAGAAGGCCATTTTTTGTCATAAATTATGCATTGAAACAAAGAGATAGTCTCTTTTTTTGTTCTACTGCACATGGGCCTAGGCAAACGCCTTTTAAAAATCTTTAAAATTGTCCATTCAACTCAAAGTTACTGAGTGTAGCAAAAATGTCAAAGGCATAAAGTCGGGGAGAAGATTGAATAAAATAATGCGCAGAGACAGATTAGTCATGCAGAGAACCCACACGGTCTTTCAGGCCGACACAATACCACTTTTTATAAGCGCTCCGTCTCCACAAAGGCTGCGTTCAATATATTGAGGATGATACATGGTCAGACGTGTAATCTTCCTTTGATTCTCGGCACTCATTCATCCAACAGAAACCTTTTCACGACTGACACTGATGAGCTGCAGAGCTTGGGCTGCTCTCCACACGGTCTCTGTACAACTACTTACTGCTTTTAAAGAGTTCATTACACCAAATGGAGCACCCTCCCCCCACTAACACTCCCCATAGACTGTGTGGCAAAAGGGATCCCCCCTACAGTACACTCACAGTGGTGGCATCCCTACTCCCACTCCAAAACGTCCATGTTATTGACCAGAATGTTCGGGTTTCAGGTCAGTTATTGTTGGTAGATAATGAGGCTGAAACTGTAATGTATTAGCAGCCATCTTGCTCGATGTTGTGATAATGTTGTTGTAATGTTGACATAGGATATGGTATTTTAAAGTGTGTGTGTGTGTGTGTGTGTGTGTGTGTGTGTGTGTCTGTGTGTGTGCGCGTGTGGGGCCTTGTAACAATTACCAGTTTAGAGAGGTTTGTGGACTCTAAAGCATTTGGTTGCAATTGTAATAAGCTGGAGGTCATCCTGTAGAAGCGTTCTTAAAAAATGTATTTAAGCCATGTCTGTAACATTTAATATAAATTAAGTAGTGCACATCATACACTTGGATTTAAAGGTTTCAAAATATGGCTTGATGTTGTCGGTCTTAATTGGTATGATGGTGTAATCTAAGTCAGATATTCACCCATATTGTAGAATATCACGTTTCAATGTATGTTTGAAATCTAATAGTTTATGTGAAATAGATTTGATAATTGGACATCAATCTAGCCTATAGGCAGATGTCGTCCTAAAATTGGCCTCGGATTATGTGCTATATGTACGCGTGTGCTTGTGTGTGTGTGCGTGCGTGCGTGTGTATTTGCGTGTGTATTTCAGAACAAACATGTCTGCTCATGTCTAATAGCGGCATAGACTAGGAGAGCTAGCTGCTGAGTAGAATCACTGAAGGGTGTGTGCAACAACTTAACCTAATCTAGCATATGATTATAAGACCCAGTGAGGGGCGGCTCCCTTGCACGCACCATCGCTAGCACGCCTGCCGGGCGTGGCTTGGGCAGAGGGGAGGGGACGAGACTACATTTTCCTCTCATCTCTCCTTTCATGAGGTGTCACAGTGCATGCTGACCCCCCAAAATAAACACTGCCTTCCCCGAAGCTTACCTGAGGACAGTGAATGATGGGCACTAAATATTATGACTACCTCATGTCCTAGGATAATTGATTCCCCCTCCACACACACACACACACACACACACACACACTCACACACACACACACACACACGCCACACACACGCCATTTACTTCCTCCGAGCTGTTCATTTTACAAATTCTATAACCTTTTAGAAATTCTTTCTGTGGAGAAGATTGCCGCCTGGCCTCAGATTCATTATGGTGATTGAATCCTCTTCAATAGAAAACTGTTTAAAGAGAGAGGGGGGGAGAGAGAGAGAGAGGGGGGGAGAGTAAGAGAGAGGGAGAGAGAGAGGAAGAAAGAGAGAAAGGAAAGAGAGAGAGAGAGAGAGAGAGAGAGAGAGAGGGGTGGGCGGCACATCTCGCCTTGCTCTGTCTTTCCCTGAGACTGAAGGCAACATGGGTTAAAAGCTTGTCTGGGTGGCATAATTCACCGCCGCTGAGCCAAACAATCACATCGCATTGTGACCTTCATATGATACAAAAAAGAGGAAGCCGTAAAAAAAAGAAGCTGTCTCTTTTTTTCCCTTCCCTCTCTCCCTCCCTCCCTCCTTCATTTCCAGCCCTCCCCTTCATCTTCCGCCATTCCATTCTGTCTTGTGCATCACAGGCTATTTAGAATAACGAATTAAATATCTAATTATTAACATTGTGGAGAGGGGACGTATTGTAGCGAAAGCCGTCGCTCTAATCATCGAACGGGTTTAAAGCGCCCTTGTTTACAATTGGAGATGATATACATATATAATTTCTCTCCCTCTCTCCCTCTCCCTTTATTTTTTCCTTTTTTACTCCAGTAGCACCTGGACCTACACTATTCATCATTCGGATGACTCGGAACATGAATTAGTTTTCTTTTTTTATGCGAGAGATGAGAGGGCCAGATGGTATAAAATAAAAAAAAAAGCAAAAAATAAAAACGGGTATGGAGGACATAGCCTAGCGCTGTATGTTATCGTAGGGGCACATGGTGGCGCTGGATTAGGCAGGATTTTTTACGCTATTACGCTTTGCATTATAGCTTTTCACATGGCCTCCATTGTCGTTTCTTTATACTTCAAACAAGAAATTGTGAAACTCTAATTAGTCGATATAATTGCGGCTGGATGAAGCGCTGCCAATCGGAGCCAGTCTCATGCAAGGTGGAGTGGTTTTGTTCTCGTCTTCTTTTCATGGTGGTTTTCTCTCTTCTCTTTTTCTTTCTCTCTTTCTCTCTCACTCTTCCTTTTTTTAAAAGAGAGAAAGGGCCCTCTTGAGAGGTCTGGAGGTTACAAGCGCATTATTAGAGCATCACTTGTAGGCAATTACAGGCCCCTCCACATCCTCTGTACCTGCTGGGTACTTCAGTGAGGTACAAGTAGAGACATGACCACGGCCCTTTCCGGGAACTGTGTTTTTTTACGATCCACACATGATACACTCTATTGTGTTCATTCTTTTGCTTAGCTACCTTTATCTGTCTTTCACTGAATGACACACATTTTACATATTCCCCAGTCTATCCTGCCATGTCCCTTTCCACAGAGAGATCTACATGGAACCAAAAAGGGTTGTTCAAGGGTTTTTCCTATAGGGAGAGCCGAGGCTATGAGTGCAGGATTGAAATAGAGGTTAGATGTGTCTTACTCAAAGGTAAAATGGCAGCTCCTCTTCCTCCACTGAACTTTATGTGTGTATGCTGACAGGTCTTGCCTCAGGCTTGCTGTTCGTCTTTTCTAGGCTCCTGCTAAGTGTTGTCTTGTTCAATGTCAGAGATGTCACAAATGTCAACTGATTTGATGGTCACATACTTGTCCTCTACATACCGTAAGCTACAGATGCTAGCTGTCTATCTGCATTGGCTGTGAGTGTTTAGTAGGTGGGCGATACGTCCACAGGTTCCCTGTCCTAGCTATCCTATACACGTAGATGTGAGGACCGTGTGTCCGCCTTGCCTTGTCACACTATCAATCATCATTACAAACTCTGGCGCTTCCCTGGTACGTTAACTCTCTGACCTATTGTACCCCGCCTCAATTAAATCTCTGATGAATATATGATTCATCACCACGGACTGTCACTCGCCTGTCATTCACCGAGTGACGAGAACCCGCTTTTATTTTTGGCCTGAGATGCAAATAATGGCTGAGGGATTCAAGAGAGGCAAAAAAATGAAAACATCAAGAAATGATTATGGGGGAGGTTGAGGATGTTCGCCGCACACCAAAGGGGGTTAAGACAGGGTTTGGCTGGCAAAGACGTGCCAACAGAGACACAAAGCAGGAAATCTGAAAAGTTTGAGGCATTGTTTTGAATCCTAACAAGGGGACTGAGACAAGGAAAATAATTTGGATTTTCTTCTCTCCCAGTTTTCTCCCCCTCATGTAACCAAGTACATAAATAGCTATCTTAAAACTTGATGCTATATTTGAATAGCGAAGAGCCTCTGTGGATTTCCATGAGTGAGGCAATTTACTCACGAACAGGTGCATTTTAATGCTTTCATACAATTAAAGCAGATTTTTTTACATTAATTTCTTCCCTTTTTGATAGTGAGCTTCCTTTTATACTTATTTTGAATTGATTTAGCTTTTCTAATTAAACTCAGAAGAAGATGTTAATTACCTAACAAGGTCATTTCTTTCTACCACCAAATTTACTGTTGGTCTCCTGTTTTCCATGTATTTTTTCTCCTCGAGATTCAAAGGGAAAGTTGAAGAATAGTGTTAATTGCCTATTCCGGATCCCATTTTAACTTTGTATCTTATTCTAGAAGTTTCCATATTGAGCTTGCAAATGGAGTCTCATTGTGTCATTGTTCCAGTCTCCCTTGTCCTCTCCTCAAAGATGTGTCAAGTCATCACAATATCCCTTTGTTCAAACTCAACAAGTTGTAGATACTGTGAGAGTTGGAACAATGACAATTGTCTCTTTGAGAGGGATCATGGATCAGCTGTGGAACGATTTTCTTCCATTATGGGTGTGATTGATGAGGAAGAAGTTTAGGATACATCTTCTATACACTACCTACTGTACAGTATGCATACAGGATATGGTATGTAATAGTATGTAACCCTGTAAGAACTATGTTGCATGTGAACATGTGTCATGTAAAGGCCAACAACATTTGGCCTTCAGAGTCACTTTGACAGTCTACAGCTGAGATGAAACAGCACACTGTGACACCAGGGTCATGTTCAGGAGGGTACAATGTACTGAATGTTGGCATGTTTCCTTACTCTTCATGTCTGTTCTACATGAAATATTTCTGTGGGAACATTCCACTATGTTGTGCCCTGCTGAACGTAGCTCTGAGGTATGAGTTCAGTCTCAGCCTGACTCTGGCTGTGTGGTGAGGTGTATGGGCTGGGGGAGGAGAGCCTGGCCAATAGGTGGGGAGGGGAGGGAACCGGAGGGGGAAATTAGGTGTGTAATGTGAGGTTGATGGGAAGAGATTGAGTGTGGTGACCTCCTGTCAGGTCTCTGTCTTCCCTCCTCCAAACCTCCTGGCTTTAGAATGGGCCTAGCAGACGTAGTAGTCTAGCAGTCTAGCAGTTTCTCTTTCTCTCTCTCCCTCTCTGTCTCTCTCTCTCTCCATGCTCCTGTGTCACCCACCCCACTCCCTCTGACTGGCGATACATGGAATGACAATTATCTAAAACACAATTAAAATGCGTTAATCTGATTATTTCTACAGGATAAAGCACTTGAATGACATTGGAAGGTGTTTAGAAAAATGCTTGCCCTTGTGACAACATACAGTAGATGCAAAATTGAAATTCAATAAGAGCAATGACTATGGTCTGTTGGAATTAATAGTTTTGAAACAGGACATTGTTTCTAGTATCATGGTGAAATTCAGGTGCGTCAGCAACCCAAGATTCTGGTTTGTTCCGTGGAATCAGTGGAGTCAGATAGGTACTGTATGTTATTATTTCATACAGTGTGTTTCAGAGGGCAAATAGGAGGGGGACTTTAGGACAGAGGGGTTCATGCTCATCCTAAGGGCATGACGAGATCAGACAGACAAGTAGTGACCTCACCATGGTGTGGTTTGGTGGCATGATGTTTGTTGACTGTAGCATTACCACTATGGAACCGTGTTGAAAATGGTAGGTGATAACAAAGTGGTATACAAACTGTATCTACATTATGTCCAGTAACAGGAGAGAGAATTGAGTCATTTACAATTGGACAATATTTTGAGTTAAGTCCTTGCTTAATTTTAGAACAGCTGGTAATTGCATATTACCGGACAATTAAGATATTTAGCATCAAGCAGTGTAAGCCAGGTCAAGCCCTCCCCCCCCCCACCCCCTCCCCACACACACACACACCCCACACACACACCCCGCCCCCCTCGCCCCCAGCAAATCAGCTTGGTGTTTTTTTTTTCCTCTCTTTCTCTATCTCTTTCCCCTCCTCCCTCTACCCCTCTCTCTTTCTTTCTGTCTCTCTCTATCCTTTTGTATGGTATTTATTGCTGTATTTATTTCTGCTGAAAAGCCAGTCTAGTTCATTTGCTAGTCAGTTGGGCAGAGAGGGCCCCTATTCTTAGGCCTTTTATTAACATCATGGTCTGCACAACAACAGCCACAGAATCTATTATTCATTAAGTGTAACCAATATAAAATTTAAAACAGTGTGGGTTTTTTTGTCAAATTATGTAAGGTCAGCATAATTTTCTGCCTATTACTAATATCTATATCATCTTTGCCTTAGTCAGCTCTATTTAAATATGCAATCATTTACAGCTTTTGACTATATGTGTGTGCGCACCCAATTTCCAATATTCCTCTACTACACTTTTTATGCTGACATCAATGGCAAGCTATTAAAGACAGTATTTCATTATTGGTTCCTCGTCCCCAGTGGTTATTTACAATCCTATATATACTAAGCACTGATATTAAAGGAGACCATTTTAATGAGGTGCTATCTGCCATGGCAATATGTCTTTCTCCGAATGAGATTGTGTTTAAAGATTTTATCAAGAAATGGCTGTTCGCTGGGGTTATGTTTTGTCCATGAAATATGCATTTCATATCTCTTTCATTTCATTAACATAATTTAATTTGTGCTTTGCATTCTGTGCATAATACATATTTGATTTACAAAACAAATATTTCCATTAGAAAATGAATTTCATGCAGGCAAAATGCAGAACTGAATGATGTATTGTAAGGAAATAAGAAAAAAAGGAATTGTATTATCTTTGACTCAAAAAAATCCTTGGCAAGGAGAAATACACTCAATGGATTTTCTGTGTGTGTGTGTGTGTGTGTGTGTGTGTGTGTGTGTATGCATGCACATATGTGAGTGTGTGTTTAGGTGTGTGTTGTGTGTTTGTGTCTGTGTCTGTGTCTGTTTGTGTTCATATGCATACCCATGTGTGTGTTGGTGTAGACAGTATGTAAATATGCATTATAGTAGCTATGAAAGCTGAGGGTAGGCTATATTGCATAAAGTTTAAAGCAATATAACTCAGATTGATTTACATGGCTGGTATGGCAGTTTCTCCCTTACGTTAAGTGCTCTGTTGGAAGTGTGGTGCGGGCCTGCTTTTTATTATAAATAAGATATGTGGGATATTATAAAGATATATCTCTTTGTGTTCAAAAGCACAAAATAAGTATTATACATCCATTTTAATTCCGTGTCACTTTAAAGAGTATGTCAGTTTAGAGAGGCCCATTGGAAAACACACGATATTAAATGATACCATGTGACATACAGTGTGTCATGTCCCTGGCAAAACAATATATCACATAGCCTTCGTTGGCGCCTTCAAGTTGTGTTGTTTTTGCAAACATCTCTTTTTCAATGGCCATTTCTGATATATGTATTGAGGGGCACACAGTCGTGTGCTTCCATTTCGCCATTGGTGGAAAGTCCCATAGTTTGATGAATAATAGAGTCCATTTCCTCTTCTTTTTTCCCAGGGAATGCTACTAGTTTTAATTAGAGAGCTGCACCTAGGTTCGTTTAAAGGCTATCAGTGGCCGCTTGATAAGTTGCGAAGAGCTCAGGGCTTTGGATAACAAGAAGTGTTTAAAACTGGCTCTGGCGAGTTCATATTAATTTGGCTTATCTCTGGGTATAAAAGTCCAGGTAGCATTGAGACAGATCCCTGGCTTTTAATGAGCTCAAAATGTAAAGTCAGTGTCAGAACACTTTACTTTTTTTATTTCAAATGGAGTAGGGAAAATAACTTGTCTAAGCTAAAAGCCAAACAGTAAGATCTATGTTTCAGGGGTAACTAGTATTAGCAGGGATTTCAGGCTTGTTTGACACGTGGCGTTGAAGGAATGGCTTAAAATAGAAGCCCCAGGTACGCGGGAGTGGGGCTAATACCTGAGTTTTCTCTCCCGGCTCTGCCGCTGATTTGAAGGGAGAAACGCTTAGAGGATCTTACAGGTTTTCAAATCTTTTCTCTTCTCTTCACCATCGTCCTGCCACGGATGTGATTGCCTTTCCCTGGCTACTTGCTAAGTATTTCTTTGAATCTGTGACAGGTTATTGGAGACTTGGCTTCCCTGACGGCAGGAGAGGGAGTTAAGTGAGGAGATGGAGATAGATGGCGGCTTCTCTGCAGAGGAGGGTGGTGAGTGTCTCTTGGATGACTCCTTAAAACATAAGCTTCTTCTCAACTGTGGTTCACCAACACTTAACACCCCCGACCAAATTAAATCCCAAAAAGAGAGTTTGGATTGCAAGAAAATCTGAAATCTGCATAGGTATTTCATGGTAGAATATGTGACCCATTTTCTGAAGGTTATGCTACAGTACATGTTGTATGAACTGAAGCATGTATACTCCCACACTGCATAGCCTATGTTATTGTATTGATTATCCTAGTAGAGAGCGAAAACCCATTTCTTACATTGTGCAATGCTACAACATTTTGTGCTGGCTATCTCTTTGATATAATATACAACACATAGTCCTGAGTACTGTTTGTTTATGACCTGTTCTAGATCCTTGTCCTATCCTGCCATGTTAGGTTATCCCTCTAACACATTCTAACATCAGGAGTAATGAATCCGCCTCAGGACAGTTCCATCTTAGGTCTCCCTCCTCTACTGTACCCTACACACTAGAACAAGGCCTAGTCACTACCACTATAGTAAGCTGTTTGATGTGTCGCATTAGGTACATGTAATACCATGTCCTTATATGGATATACTGTACACCACTTCTGTCTGTGTCTTTTTGACACTTTTTGCACAAACAAACATGCCTTCAAGAGACATCATTAATGGTGCCAAGTACCAAAGAGGACCAGCTAGTATCTAGCGATGAGTCTAGCGATTCACATCTCATCAGAATGACACAACATGTCCCCTTCTCAACCATATCCACATCTTAGCCAATCCAAAAAACAAGTCCTGTAGCCTTCATTGGGATATGTTGGGTACAGGTACCTAAGCTTGTTTGTTAACATCGACATTGGAGAGGGGGAGAGGAGGAGAAAAAATCAATCTAATACTGCAGAACTATCAGATCATATGAAATTATGGATTCTTGGTCGGAGCATTCAGCCTCTGTCTGCCGAGCTGTGCAAATCAATTCAAACAGACACAAAGAGCAAACATGCCGTGTGCCACAATAGGAAATTGAAGCAGAGCCTCCCTTTTTAAAATATGCCGCTACATATTTGTTTTGTGGATTACCATTCTGAAATGAAATTTGAACAGTTACTTAAAATAATATGCAAAAGATATTTCCTGTTTTTTTTTTTTTTTCTCCTCCTCCCAACCTCTTGTTTGTAAACAACACATGGGCTGTATTATGTTATGATACTGATTATTTTTCTAAAATATATAGTTGGGCATTATCCTCAATGCAGGAGGTTTACAAAATCAGGTATTTTGTTGCTTCTGAAATATCTATTATAAGTATCGAAGACATAGGCCTAGCCAGTGGATTTGATACAGTGTACAGTAGAGATTTCAGAGACAGCAACACAAACTCGCCTTATTCAAAGATAAGAGCTATGAATGTGCTCCTCGAATGACACCGTTATCCAAAGTGGGTCGAGTTGTGCACTTGCAGGCTATGTTATGTGCTATAACAGTAGGCTCTTTTGTGTTCCATTGCTTCAATGTACAACACAGCACCTATCTACAGGAGGACTTCACAGGTTCAGAATTGCTCCTGCCACATCCACCATCAAATCACGCGATGACATGTTCATTCAGCTGGCCTCTTATATTTTATATCTAATTGAACAGATTCTTATGTACTGGAGTGAAAGGCCCCAGCCAAAATGAATGTCTCCTTTGTATGCTTTGATTGTTAAAAGCAGTGGCTGTATGTAACGCCTAAAGTGCTATACACCAGTAGCCCTCCCCACCGGTCCTGAAGGGCACACAGGTGTCAGGAGGTTGCTCCAAATGAGTCTTAATTAGCCCATTAAGTCAATCAGCAACTTGATTGGTATTCTTTTGCACTTGCACTGCTCTTATGAAAACAGCCTGATGCTTGTTGGAAAGCTTGCTGGATCCATGCCCTCCATGACGTCATGGTGAATGATTCTCAGATTGAATGAATGCAGTTGGAGGAGTTCACCTTCAGATTGTTGGCAGTAGTTGTAAGGTTAAGGAGCTGCTGGGTATGTTTGGGATGCTTCTGTGGTTGTACACATCTTTATTGTTTGTTTTGTTTATTTAATTGTTGGTGTATCAAATAGTATAGTAACTAGCTAGCTAGCTAGAAAGGGGTGCATGAGATTAAAGCCCCCCAGTGCACTGTACTCTACGGTGGTGTTTACATGGTTTTAGCCCTGCCATGTATTCTGCCAACTAGTGGGACCAATGGTTTTGGTTGTGCAGACAATGCATGGTTTGGTGAAGAGCATTCCAAATTTCTTCCCATCTTGCTGTCTAAACAAACTAGTGGTCTTGGATTACAGCATATGTGCAACATACATGTCATGATGAACCACAGCAAATTGAACAATGTTAATTCCACACTCTCTCATTGTGTCCTTACTGTGAGTGTGTCTCATCTAAGCTGTCATAAAGAGTGTAGGGTGGCATCCCAGCATCCATACAGTACCTCCCACTTTGCCACTTAACAACATGGCCGCTCAAGGACCCCCCACTCGTGAAACGCCCAGTGCTCGTCAAACTAAGGGACACTCCAGTCCTCCCTGTCATCTTTCGGCTAAGACATCTGGACGATTGTCATGGATGTCACGCTTGACGTACACTGATGAATCCCACGAGGCCTCTGTGAAATGAGAGGAAAAGTCTCTGTTCAGTGATGAGTGTGTTGTTAGCGGTGTGTGTCACATACAAGATGTGTTGCGAGTCCACAGGTACATTTGAGTGAGGACTCACTGAAATGTTTAGTTGTCCATTTGCCTATGACAACATATTGTAACATTTTATGTTTATTAAGATTACCTTAGAGCTAGTTTTTCCATCAATATGTTTTTGCTTTTTCAGACCTGCTCACAATCATTTACACTATGATTTGTCACAGCATATTACATCTTGGAGACTTGGCAGTTTGGGATCTGAAATGTAACCCTCCCCTCCTTTATTTACTGAAATACCTTTCAAAGAAACAGTGTTTGTCACTTACAGCCCAGAGCATGGAATAATGCAGTATAACGTTGCAATGTAATGATATATAGAAACAGTGATTACCCTCTAATTCAATTGCTCATAATCACATTGCAATAATGGCCTTTATTTGGGACCCCAATTTATTGTTTTCCCAGAAATCATTAAACAATTTACTCTTTAAATCCACTTTGAATATGTGCGTGCACACACATGCGTACACACACACACTCACACACACTCACACACACTCACACACACACACACGCACTGATGGTGTGTATTATGGTAAATGATAGGAGGGCCCAGCTGGTAGAGCTGGTGGCAGCGAGCCGTAGGAGGAGGACTATGGTGGGTAAACAGACAGATCCTGGGGTCTGGTCCTCTGGACGGGTGTGTGTGCTCATTTGCCAGTGATGGGATCTAAACACACTGGAATTAACATGGGGACTCTGACGGCACTCTGAGATGGATGGATGTTGCAATTCGCCAGCTTTTCTGAGCTTTACCGTCCATGCAGCTTGGCTTGTCCCTCTGGGACGATCTGCTGTGAGTTCTCGAAAGCTTCGTAGCACCAAGATCACCTATTGTCTATTGTAGGCACTGAAGAGCCTGGAAACACTAATACAGTATCATCCATTGCAGTGCTATGGAAGAAGCTTCCTTCAAACTCATCCATGAACTCTCTGTTACAGTTTCCTCCTGATTCCTATGAGCTTTACTAGAACCAAGAACGATGGGTGTCGAGGATACCCCTTGCTCTGAAGGATCCTCATGGTGCCATTGTCACCGTTGCCATGCATGACAGACCATTGTGCCAGATATCTTCCCTGATGACTTCGACATGGTAAACCTCTCTCTCTGCCTTGTCGCTGGAGCCCTGTGTCGCTGTGAGGAGCGATCAGGCATGACTTACTGTATTCTTCAAGCCTTCTTAAGAGGATGCGTACAGTATGGCTAAGAGGGCCCTGTCGCTCTGGGCTCTATGACACACACAGACAGACACACACACACACACACACACAGACACACACACACACACACACACACACACACACACACCAGTAGGGAGTGCAGCAGGAAGAGAATCTGAGTCTTGTACACCATCATGTTGACCTAAAGTGTGCCCTTTTCAGTACATGTACCACAGTACCATAGGGTCACCTCTCTTTCCACATACTGTACTGTCACTTATCACAGCCTACACCAAATATGTTATGGGACCGAAATCAGCTCTCTAACCTATGCTGGAAAAAAGCAAAATGTGACCTGTGGTTCTGTCTGCTCCAACTGAACAAGCTCTCTGTCTCCAGTGTTAGTCTGCACTAGTTGAGCCTCATGAAGTCGTTCACTGTCAAATAAAGGTAAAGAGGCCTCCTGCCGTTTTCACTGCTCATCTTTTCCATCAGCACTTCACAGTTTAAGGAATAGTAGGAATCGACTTGTGGAGAGGGAGACAGAATGGCCCATCTGCGTGACATACAGACAGTCAGGACAGGAATGGATTTGTTACTATTAGCCTCTGAGGACTGACACAATAAGGTGTCAGTGTACAATTGGAGGTTGTTATTAGTGGAGTATCAGAGTATGTTTGACTCTTATCAGCATTTTGGCGTCTTTATGGGTAGCAGCATCACACACAGTTACCTTACCTTAGTTTTTGCCTTGAAGATGGAACATTGTGTGCTCTACTTATACTGCACATAAGCATGCTATTGGATAACTTCAGACATTCACAATTAACATAATTATACACATACACACTTCTGCAACCACAGACATACATTCATGCACGCACACGCATGCATTCACACACACACACACACACACACACACACACACACACACACACAACCAGAACTTGCCGCACCGCTTGGCCACCACATGTGGACAGCCCAGTGCCGATTGGCTGGTTTACCGTCACCGGCTGGTAGCCAGGCTCTAATGGAAAAGATACAATGCAGCCAAAGAATTTGAATCATTTTTGTGATAAAGTTATATGTTCAGCCTTGAACAACTGGGGAGATAATGTTTGGACTCATTATAATTCCCAGTGTGTTTAAACAGGCAGCACAGAATGCAAACAAAAGCAGATGAAATTTGAAAAGTATTATCAATGTTGCAGATAGCGGATGCCCTTTCCAATCAGAAGAAGCATATCTCTCACGGCAAATATATGGTTGAGTAGTTCATTCGTTTCTATTAGCCTGTTGTATGTTTCTTTTTTCCTCATATATATTTATGCTGAATTTATGAAAAGGCCAAACAAACTGCCATTAGATATTCCTTTAATTCACTATCCCTGGACCGGCTAAAGGTAGCGGGGTACATTTGAAAGGCATTAGTTTGTTGTGACTGATATTTCTCTGAGCTCTCTCCAAAGGGCCATTTCTCACGTGCCCTTGCCACAGTCCAGCACATTTAGCAGGTTTTTTATTTTTTTATTTTTTTTACAGTTTGTCCGTGTGTGTGTGCGCGTGTGTATGTGTGTGAGAAAGGGAAGGAGGGAGAGTGCGGACCTCATGCTGCATCGCCACTCTGCACGCGACTCTATGTATTCTTCAGGTCTCGTAATAGCTAGCTGCTGGAGCAAAATAATTGTCATTTTCCAGCCAGTGGGCCTAAAGTCATACAACATAATGGCAGACAGGAGGCATGCTAAATCAAATGTAGAGAGATCTGAATAATTTAGTGTACTATATGAAGGCGAGAGGAGGCGCAAATGGAAGTATGGTGAAATGTCTAAGTATCGTTTATGTTCACGCCAGTGTGAGCTAATGTCTACGCATCTATCTATGAATCTGTACGGTAACACAATGTTCCAAATAAGGGAAGGTACGATACACTTTGTTGTGTTTCAGTAGTCAGGTGCATCGGTGACAGAGTGAGCCGGGCCACAGTACTGAATGTCCTCCGACAGTTGATAGGTTGATTTAAGCGTGGGTGTGTGAGGGAGAGGAGATGAATGTCGGTGATTCCTTTTTTTAAACCACTAGATTCATCACTTGGTATTGAGGGTAATGAGCGAGGCGTGGAGGTGA
The DNA here is from genome assembly GCF_951799395.1 of Argentina silus. Taxonomy (NCBI): domain Eukaryota; kingdom Metazoa; phylum Chordata; class Actinopteri; order Argentiniformes; family Argentinidae; genus Argentina; species Argentina silus. The sequence continues at coordinate 17,702,211 of NC_139656.1, read as the reverse complement.
ACACATTACAGCGGGCCGACCTTGCACAGCCGAGAGGGATGACGAGGACAGTGAACAGCGACACAGGGGCAGGGGGCAGAATCACGCCAACTTCCCCCGCCACCACCACCAACTCCTCCATGGTGGCCCCTCACACCTGGCTAAACCTGGGATGGGATTTCACATCAACAACACACACACAGTGGTGTGTGAAGAGGTAAAAAAGACAACCTTGCTTATTCTGTGGCGCACACACTAGCACACACACACATGCGTGCACACACGCACACGCACACGCACACGGACACACACACATGCAGGCACACACAAACACACACACACACACACACACACACACACACACACACACACACACACACACACACTGGTAGTGTGTCCTTGCTGAGTGTGACATATTGAAAGGTATGTTGCTGTGAGGAGTCCTGAGAAGCTGAGACCCTAATGGAGACACAGTTTTATTGTCAGTGAAACAATTTGCCAGTATCTACAGAGAGCTGCCTGCAGCTGGTGATGTAGTGGAGCCAGCGTGTAGTCAAGGCTGACATATACCATCCAGTAGTGACAGGAGCGCCGGAGCAGACACACACACACACACACACACACACACACACACACACACACACACACACACACACGCATACAGTACACTTACAGGTTCTGATTATGATTATGGAAGCACTACATCTAATGTATTCACAGATCACAGTGAGGGGGAAAATTCCACTTAGTTTATAAGTATACTGTATGCAGGTCATAACTCTCCCCATCTGCTCCACGTCAAGAGTGTGACCAGACCCTGGACTTGGCTGACCAACACACAATCCCAGCTGCAATTCAAACAGATAAGCACAGTCATAGGTTCAAACACACGTATGTTAGTTGGAATTGTAAAAAACACTAAAAAAACATGCACATCTTGTTCCACTGATTGGTCAAATGTAAGGTTGTGTGTATTATAGTGTTGGACACCATGGTACTAAAGAGAAAGACATCCACAATGCAAGTATATTACCCTAGTGCCCACATATGATAACTATGTACTGTAGTTGTGTGTTTTGTTAAAAGGCTCTACCTAGAACCAAAAAGGATTATTTGAAAAGTTCTCCTACAGGACAACCCCGAGATACACTCCGAGATATGGGAAAGCTGCCAATGTTTATGTATGCTTTACGTATGCCTCCATCGGCTGTGAAGGGAACTGCCGGCTTGCAACCCGAACGTCGCTGGTTCGAATCACGCTTGGGACAGTACTTTGTGCTATTTCTTGCTATTTCTTGTTGCTTATGCTAAAATTGCTAATGCCTTCCCCAGACAACTTACCCTAACCGTAACCACTCGAAGTTAATACTGCCTAACCGACTCGCAAGTCGTAATTCACGTGGTCTAGCATACGTACATAGGTTAAGTCAGGTTGTACAGGGGCAAACTAAATACCCTCCTTTTGAAAGAGTATAGGCTTATTCTTGCTGCACAAGAGAAAGACAACCAATAGTACCCACAAGTGATAATAGTTGGTATCTTAAGAGATAGTAATAATAGTTGGTTTATGGTTTCATCAGAGGTTGAGACTGCATCGGCCTAGTTGTCAGTCCTGCTCTGCTCTGTGGGTGTTCCCTCTATGTGGTCCAGCCCTAGTTAGATTAAAGAGGAAATAAGTGAGCTCATAAAGAGGGAGCAAGTCCGTCCAAGAAGTATTAGTTCCCTTTTTAATTTTAGCAAGACGAGGAACCCGGAATTTAAATGAAAGAATCGGTTTTCATCCAGCTAATAGTAATCCATAATCCAGCGAACGTGTCTTAAACCACAATGTGGTCGCTTTGATTAACTTAAATGCCTTCCCTTCTCAATTTATTGAAATGTTGGAATGAACACATTTGGTTTGGAACCAAAGACTGGCTTCTCTTAAAAATGAGAAGGGTACACACGCACGCACGCACGCACGCACGCACGCACGCACGCACGCACGCACACACACACACACACACACAAAGTGTATGTGAAAGTGAGAGAGGGTAAAGAGAGGAGGAAGCTAACAGAGGAGAGAAAAGGATAGACAGAGTAGAGGGGAGGAAGGGAGAGAAGAGAGGAAGAGAGGGAGGAGACTGAGTGTAGGAGTGAAGGGAAATAAAATAAAATTCGATACGGTATTGGTCCCATGCAGGACTCATTTTAAGGACAGCGTGAGGATTTTAATTTTCAAATGACACACCAAAAAAAGGAAAAGGAACCCGGTACTACAATAATTAAACGAGAGAGAGAGAGAGAGAGGATCGTGGGTTTCATTTTCAGCAACACTTCAAATGAATTTTCTGTAATGATCCCAAAACCTTGAAAAGGCAAATCCAATCAAACAATATCTACTGGGGCTTCATTTCCATTGCTACAGAATGACCCCCCTTTGTCAAAGGGCGAGTCAGGAAGAATGTGGGTCGCAGTAGTCATACAAATGAAGGGGCGGACAATTTGGTCTAGTTAAAGCTATTATCCCTACAAGTGTGTGCGTGGAAACCCTATAGCTTTAACTCTTTGGGGCTTTAATATGACTCATTGTAAATGATGCCGCAGAAGGTCAATTGCCGGGTTCAAAATGGCCGTTGATGGAGAGACGAGAGAGAGAGGGAGAAAATGTGGTATGTTTTTGTCCCTTGGTGCCATACCACGCGTCAATTTGGAAATAAAAAATGGATCTCGTCAGGCAAGGAAGGGGCTTTTCTTTTTGACTGGTGCCGTCCAAATCACAATCACACCCCATAGCTCTTTTTTTCTTCTCGAGAAGCATGATGCCTGCCTGGCCCATTGTTTTTACTCCTTTTACCTTTCCTTTAACCATTTGGGAGGTAATCATGCATGAGAACAGGGATTAGGCCACGACTGAATGAGCAGCAATGCTCCACTGACCTTTACTTACTCATTATTGGACGTCCAAAAAAAGGCTTCCTCCCTAAATCTTAAGGGAATCTTCATCTTCAGTTCAGTGACCGTGATCTCTGTCGTAGTCTGTCTACTGTTTCACAGTGCAGGCAACACGAACGGAAAGATTGACGGTTCAGTATCATAATATACACTGAGGAGGAGGAGGAGGATGAGGAGGAGGATGAAGAGGATAAAGGCAGCCTAAAGTCGGGGGGGTTAAGTGTTTAGCTGTGGTAATTGCGTCACCGGGGGGCAGTCTTGTACGTTTGGCCCCTGGGCCCTGCAGGTGTGTATCCCCCCCCTCTCCTCACCATGCCCACATATAGGAAATAGTCTCTCTGCCTCTCCGACACAACACAGCAGCAAGGCAGGCACTGCTAAGTATGCACTCATACACACACACGCACCCACACACACACACACACACACACACACACACACACACACACACACATTCACGCACGTACACAAGCACACACACACACACACACGCACCCACACACGCACACACACACACACACACACACACACACACACACACACACACACACACACACACACACACACACACACACACACATGATATGTGCCAAACTAGCATTATTTTAATTACTACATCCAATTGGGGTACTATTTTTATATACTGTGATCTGTGCTACTTACAGATGCTGTGAAACACTATGCTGTAAATGAATTTTGGAGAAGCACTTTAGTATTTTCAAATGTGAGCATCGACTGCCTGCCAAAGTGTGCACCCCCGTCAACGAAAAAATGGTCTCTCCCACAATTAATGTGGTGCACCTGTGATTCTCGATAAAGACTGCCGCACTGTGCACAGGTGTGGAACATTAATTCTGGGGGTGTTCCTTGAAAAGGCACCCCCTCCCCCACCCCACCCCACTCACCAACCATACCCACCTCCACCCCACCCTTGGAAAGAAAGGCAAATAAAAAGAAAAACACCACTGCTGTTCATTCAGAGTGATCTTTGTGCAAAAAGTATGTAAATGACTGTGGTGCATGCTAATCAATCCTGTCCTTCACACAGATTGAAGGGGAAGGCAGAAAGCTGTGTTGACGTGTGTGTGTGTGTGTGTGTGTGTGTGTGTGTGTGTGTGTGTGTGTGTGTGTGTGTGTGCGTGCGTGCGTGCGTGCGTGCGTGCGTGCGTGCGTGCGTGCGTGCGCGCGCACGCGTGCATGCGCATGTGCATATGCATGTACGTACGTGTGTGGAGAGTGGGAAAGTGGGACAAGGCAGGGGAACTTATTTGGTACTTAAAGCCACTCCTTTCATCACACTGCAACATCTGGGTAAAGAACGGTGGTTGTGTTGCCACAGAGGGTGGGATATCAAGTTCAATGCAGGGTGAGAATAGTGATGAATGTATAGTTATATTGCTGATATAGGCTGTACTTACTTGAGTGATATGTACATAATGTATGTAGGTCAGCAGGTGTCCATGCTGCTCTAGTCTAGAAATCATCACAATGTGCTGAATACACAGCAAAAACACACAAGATGGAATTTCAAACTGGGTGCATAAAGTGTGTCCTGTGAATGCATTTCATATGTGCAGATACAGTTTTTTATAGGATCTCTTTCAGCTGATTACCGGGCTAGTTTCCCCAACTGTTTGAAAGACAATGTAACAGCTCACATTCTAATGTCAAAAAGTAAAAGCATACATAAAGTCAGGTAGTGATAATTTTGCAATATATTTACACTACAGAACATACTAAACTCCTATCCACGAGAGTAGAGGTGGGTTACCTCCTTATAGTCTTTCTTCTATTCCTCGCACGCTCTCTCCTTGCTTCTTGCCAACAACCCCTAGTTGTAGCATAGATTTGTTTTTCTTACGATGACTGATGTATGGATGATTCACTTCCTTAGACAAATGTACTTAAGTCGCTTTGGATAAAGGCGTCTGTTAAATGTCTAAAATTGATCTTGTCCTCCAATGCATTTTGAGAAGGAAGCGAGGAAGAAGGATGCAAGGAATAGAGTAAAGACTATTGGGACACACCCAATACATCATTACATGCTATGTAGTATGCAAGCTTGGATTACTGGATTATTGTGACTCAGTAGCTGATTGCATGGATATACAAAGAGCAGACACTCAGATCCCCTAGGACTGGACTTGTCAAGATACTGTAGTGATCTCAAATAACATTGAACACAAACAAACTTGAACCTGCATCATAGCTTCTCAAGCCCATTCGGTGAGAAACTATGGTATTAAAAATGCTAATATAACACTAAACAGATTAATAATTAAACAATTACGGTCATGAATCAATAACTTCTGCACATATTTTTCATAAGTAAATTGCATAAGTAAACAAATAATCAGGATTACCAAGTCAAATTTGGATGAAAAAAAAAAGACATTCTAATCTGTAAACTTTGATGAAAAACAAATATTAGAGACAGTCTTATAAAAAGTCACCCTATGGGAGGCTACAATTTCCCGAAGTAGATCATGTTTTAGATGCTTTAGATGTTCTGGCCTTCCGAGTTTAAATCACCTTTATTGCAATTTGGTCGTCTTGCTTGACTAAATGCTTGTTGGCCACAGTTATTGTGTCTGCTACAGTATGTTGTGCTTTTGGATTGATTCAATAATATATGCCATTTAGCTGACGCTTTCATCTAAAGCAACTTACACTGCAGTGAGTGCATACATTTTTCAGTATATATATGGTCCCAGTGGGAATCGAACCCACAACCTAAGCATTGTTAGCACCATGCTCTACCAACTGAGCCACATTTAGTTGTGTGTCTATATTTTCAGTAGAAATGCATATTTGTGTGTTTCATGATGTTGTGTGATCACTTGGATTGTGTTACTGTTGTATTATAGTCAGTTGCTTGTGTCAATATGACAGTTCCATGTGTCATCAAAGGCTCACTGACACATACATGCATGCACACACACGCACACACGCACACACACACACACACACACACACACACACACACACACACACACACACCCTCCCTCCTTCCCTCCTGCTGATGCCATTGTTGTAATGACTGATTCCATGCCAGTAAGTGTAGAGACTGAGGATAAAAGCAAAAACAAATCTCTGATAAGAAATATGACATGGATATCAGCATGCAAAATAAGCCCAGACCTGCAAGCAGAGACGGCCAGATTAATGATAAATTATGAGGACTACCCTTGTTTATAGCAGTCATTTTCCCTCTCCGCACCTGCTCATATCCTTCTGGCCTAGAGCTGCCCTTCTTTTCTATTTTCTCCCTCCTTTCGCTCTCTCTCTTTTCTCCCTCATCTCTTCACTGAGTACTTGTTTTAAATGGGCTATATTGTCCCACAGTGCCCTGCACCACTAGCTAAAAGCAGTGGGCATCCCCATGACAGTATGATAAACCTGATTTAAAGCTGTATAATTGGTATCTTATAAACATATCTTGGTATCAGAGAGAGAGAGAGAGTGATGAGGGGAGGTAGAGAAGATGGGGGGGGCAGGCCTTTTGGATGCAACACTTGTAATAATACACCAGCGAGCATCAACAAAATGCTTAATTTTAATATTAATTACGTATATATCTCTCCACACAACAAGGAAATAATTCGACAATCGCTTTGGCCCCGAGTACTGTATTAAATGCAAAATGGGGCTAAGGGCTACAGCAGTCAATATCAAGTGCTAAAGTCAGGAGCCCAACCCCCCCCCCCCCCCCCCCCCCGCCCCCCCTTCATTACTTTGAGTGTGAATGTTAATTCTAGTGGGTTTATTAGTTAGAATCATGGAAAAATAGGAGGTTTGCATTTTTATTGTTCATTACTAGGCGTTTGGCTGTACCTGGGAATTACGACGGCTCTTACCCATTTCAGAGAGGGAGGGGGGGGGGCGGGAGTGATTCTGAGTGGCTATTGTCTAATTCATAATTATATTTTTATTATGACTAAGCTTCGGGCCTCCTGCTCTGTACAAAGCAATTTCCAGTAAAGAGCGCTACAAGGGGAAAGTGTTTACATACAAAATTATAAGAATATACTAACAGCGTTTGGTGTTAATAAGCTATAATCACTCACCTAATTTAATCTGGTTGCCATGGAAAACAAATGCCACTTGAGGCCAAAGAGAAAGTGGTAGGAACAGAAGAGGTGTGCCCAGTTCAAAAAGGGACAGAATAAATAAGATAAAAGAAAACTGACACACACACACACACGCCCTCTCCGAACATTAAGACACCCATCTCTCTGTCTCCTGTGTAGTGAGCATGTGTGCGTGGGTATATATAGTACATTGTATGTGTGTGTCTGTGTGTGTGTGTGAGTGTGTGTGTGTGTGTGTGTGTGTGTGTGTGTGTGTGTCTGTTTGTGTGTGTGTGTGTGTGTGTGTGTGAGTGTGTGTGTGTGTGTGTGTGTGTGTGTGTCTGTTTGTGTGTGTGTGTGTATGTGTGTGTGTGTGTGTGTGTGTGTGTGTGTAACCTCGTTGAGACCATGCTATCCTAGTTCGAAAAGCCTGGTGAAATCCTTTGCAGAAAGTAGCTACAAAAGGGTGGAAACCCTTGAGTGATGAAAAAGAGTGACACCTCGCCACACTTCAAACCAATCAAATACCTATTGCCTAATGCAGGTTCAATCCAAGCCAGATCAACTAATCTAACATTCTCCAGGTGTGAGAACAACGTGATTTGGAGGTATGGCTACACGAGACTAGCGAGACACGTGTGTGTGTGTGTGTGTGTGTGTGTGTGTGTGTGTGTGTGTGTGTGGATGTGTGGATGTGTGTGTGTGTGTGCATGTGCGTGCGTGCGTGTGTGTTGGGAGGGATTACGTACATGTGCTTGTGGGTCAGAGACAGCTGTCTGTGCAGTCAGCATTGCTGTGCTCCTCAGAAGGCAGAAAATTGAGCGAGAATTGGCCTAATTGTACAGAATGATTGATGCTAAGGGAAACCACATTAAAAACACAAAATGCACTCCCTGTTTGGCACGAGCGCCATTATCGGAATGAATATAATCCCCTGAAGGGTTACTGCCTCATGCTTTTAACCTGTTCATGTGGGGCAGGACTATATAGCAACCATAAGGAAGTGCTCATCAACTTCATTTCAGTGAAAGTGGCCATCCCACATTGGGTGAATCTCAAAAGCATTTCCTCAATTTCCTCGCTTCCTCTCTCCTCCTTCTCAGAATGCTTCGGATGAAGGTCCAAGGGGAGGAACCTTGGGTGTTCTCCTCCAATGTGTTTTGAGGAGGAAGCAAAGAGGAACATATTTTGAGATTCACTCCTTGTCTGTCTCTGGTTGGCTGCAGTTTGGAGTCTGCTGATTGGCTGGGGTTTGAATTTGGGGTTGTGTGGATGTCCATTTCTGTTCCTCAGTTGACTGCAGTGAGTGTAGAGTGGAATGTGTGGTGATGATAATGATGAACACACACACACACACACACGCTCACACACATGGTGTAGTAATACATGGAAATGAATGCACAGCACACATCATAGGTATGGTCCAGATATGATTTATTATGATTTCAATACAGGATGTGCTCACAACATCTGTACAGCCCTTAAGTAGTATCTCTTGAACTGGCTTCTAGTGTGAGACTCAGAGGGAACATGCAAGGCTTTTTGTACATGAGACATTTAGATGAATGCCCTCGCCATCAAAATAATTGTACATTAAAATGCATGTTCACTATCAGATTACTGTGTGGTAGTCTATTCAGCACTCTAACAGCACCAATAACACGCCATGCATCTTATAACTGTACTGCTTGTATGCGTATGAAAGTTAGACATTGATTCAGACCTGGTGACCTGTGAGTCCTATTGTTTGGTCTTATAGTTAAAGGGGATTGGTACATCCATTTGTTTTTACTTTTAAATTGATGATATACGTATAGTCATTGATTCTTGAAGAATATAACTTATAAATTCCTTAGTTCAACTGTCTTACCCCATCAGTACCCAAAATATTGTTATGTGTGTTTAATGCCATTGTTTGTAAACATTATAATTGTAAACAAAGACTGTAACGCTTCAAAACATAGTTAAAACCATCATTTTGATCCTTTCAAAGCTCACTTTTATGAATTTGAGAGTGGTAACATCTATCTAGTCCCATCCCGCCGCTTTGTTACTGTTCAAATCCCAGATTGCCCCTTTAAGACCTTACTTATTGTTATCCTTCTATAATGCATTATTACCTTTGTACACTACTTATAATAAACATGTATTAAGACTTTAGTCAAAATGTCTGATAACAATTCAGAATCATTATGAGATGGTAATAAGACATAACAAGAGGACCATATCATCGTACGACAAATCTTATAATGCATTATTACTGTATCGTAAGGTACATACAGTACTGCATTGTACCTGTTGACCTGAAACTTTCACTCTATAATCTTATACTGTATGTATGTTGTGTTGCATAAAGCAGAATAGCTTAGAGAGCCAGTGTCTATGCTGCAGAACAGTATATCTCCAGGTCAATAGCCCTGACACAGCTGCTATATTTCCTCATATATATTGACTTGGGTGTCAACTCCTCCATCACGCCATTTGATTCTCCCACTGACCAATCTAAATATCGAGGCAAGAGACAATCAGCAGTCTCCTTAGCTTTATGCTAATGAGTTGGAACATTCAGATTGATACTGCATTCGGACAAATGGGGATTCTTTTAAAGAGAATAAAAAAAAACGAAAGAGGAATAGTAGTCCTTGTGACCATGATTATCGTTTTCCTTCACTATTCTCACATAAATGCATATCAATATACATCCTAGGATCTGAATGGTTCATGCTGGATGCAATATACAGTACCATGGAGATTTTCAGAATTATTATTTTCAGAAGTCATTGGGGTCTTATATAAGGAAATGTAAGTGACAGGCATTTAAAATGGCTTTTAAATCATGTGGGATAGCCAGGCCCTTTCAGAAATAATTGTGTCAAACTGCTTTTCACCTTTGCGCCAATCAATATGCACACTTATTCATAAACTGATGACTATAAATCAAACGGCAGGGCTGCCTTTTAATATACATGCTTGCATTTTGATGGGCTACTTTAGTAACAATGCTGCAGACAACAATATGACTCCATGTAATATTCCCACAAAATGATGATACAGACTTGGTAAGCTTGCCCAGACATGCTCAGACCTCGTCTCTCCCTCTCTCTCTCTCTCTCTCTCTCTCTCTCTCACACACACACACACACACACACACACACACACACACACACACACACACACACACACACACACACACACACACACAGACACACACACACACACACTCAGTGACATTGACACACACGCAAATTGACACACTCACCAAAGCGCACCCACACGCAAACACAGACACACCCCCACACACACACACACACACACACACACACAGACACACACACACACACAGACACACACACACACACACACACACACACACACACTGTTTGTTGTTAAGTGGTGGCCTAAGTCGGCGTAATCACAGTCACTTTGTTACACGGTTCTTAAATGATTTAAAACTAGATTTCATGCATGCTTTCATACTAATTCACTCTCATTTTTTCATTTTGGTAGGAGAAACTCAGAAAAGAATCGAGATTTACTCCATTCTCCAATTAAGCTTCTAAACAGGACTAAGAAAGGGGAATCTATTCATTTTCTTTTGATTAAAATTATCGCCACACGCGTGGAGCTTTGGGGTTTATATATTAAATAATGCATCATTTCATAATTATATAGAATATATAGATTTTTTAAATAGGATACTGGGCAAAATTGTGACTTTAATTAGATTGGTGTGTAAGATATCTCCAGGGTATGATAAAACAATGTTAAATATCTCACAATGGATGTAAAATATGTTCAAACAGATAATGAAACACAAATAAGGCCTCATTTTGTCATGGCTGCTATTTGTTGAAACATCCCCATATGCATTTCTGAAATTCTCTAATTATATTAAAAATATGATCAGGGGAGAGAACACATTTAAGTGCTAAATATGATACACCCTGTCCCCCACCTATTTAGGAGCATACATTATCATGCCATTACTATAGCAGTCAATTACTGAGGAAATTCAGCATTAACAGTCTTAGGGAGAGGTGTAGGAGCAATGTAGGCACACTTGATAAGGACTTAGTGTATACTGTAGTCTATTACAGGCAGGCTATGTGCACACACACACACACACACACACACACACACACACACACACACACACACACACACACACACATACACACACACACACACACACACACACACACACACACACACACACAATCTTAAGGCACAAAACATGAATATTCAGATATGTTTACACATAAACAATCCAAGAAGGTCAGTGAAAGCATAATATCTAGGCAAAGATGAGCTAAGAGCTAAAAGATTACTCAATGTCATTAAAGAGCACTTGGCTGAAAAAAAACAACAATGTTTACAACAAGAGCAATAATGGAGGAATTAAAGATGCCTTAAAACACATGACATTGCCAAGCAAACAATGCCTGCAGTCTTTTTGAAAATTACAGCGGCTAATTTGAAATGAAACACAAACAGTAGCGTGTTTGTTTCAAGCCTCTATTATAATTCTCTGCATAGATTCCCCCCCCTCCTTTGCTATATATAAAGTATGTAAATGCTAGCTGCACCAGTCAAATACATCAATGAAAGTTGACAGCTGAATTATAACCAGAGCCGAATGCATCAGTCTTTTGTTTTAACTCAAGAATGGAGCATTTTTAAAACTCACAATGGCTTTAATCAAATTCTCAAGGTTGTTCAGTTTAGCATTGTATTAGTTTAATAGTTTCTGGTTCGCCGTTGACGTTAATGACACATTCCTATGTAAATATAATGTGCCTCCGAGAAGCCATCACAACATTTTAAGGTCCAATGAATACGGTCGCAGTTCTTTTTTTTCTTTCTGGCAGAAATCTCTTTTTACTTAGCAATCTGCGCCACGCTTACAGAAATAATAAAAAAATTGTGGATTGATTAATGGAGAGTTTAAGGTAGTGATGCAAAGCGTTCATACAAATAACTTGGGTGAAAGAGAGGCAAGATGAGGGGAGAAAGGTTGTCCCCCACCTCCTCTCCCCGAAACCTCACATTGACTTGGAATTACTCCCCCTCCCTCCACACGCACGCACACACACACACACACACACACACACACACACAAACACACACATACACACACACACACACACACACACACACACACACACACACACACACAAACACACACATACACACACACACACACACACACACACACACACACACACACACACACACACACACACACACACACACACACACACACACACACACACACACACTCATCTATATCCCATGTATGGTTAAGGGGCCTTTGGCAAAGATTCATCACCCACTATTGAGAGATAATAAAACAGCACATTTTCCTCTCTTTTCAAAGACTGATGAAACCATTTAGAGTAATATAGCAGAATACATTAAAGTCATAACATGTCACTATCTAAAAAGAAAGACAAAAAGTATGTGGTGGCAAGATCTCTGTTCATATCTTAACCGTTGATGATATGCTCCCTTTTCGTAAATATTAATTGCTTATTGAACCGTTTTTGCTGGGACTATTTTTAACGGTTAGCGCCAGTTTGGTTGTGATTGAGTGCTGATGCCCCCTCACCCCCCTCCTCCACCCCTCAGTATATTGTCACCTCTCTATCATGCAGAACCAACCAGCAGTTGTCCCCCGTCACTGGATGTGTCACTTCCCTTTAGTTTTCCAATCATATACAAGGTAGGACCAAACAGACAGTACTATACCACAAGGAATTCAGATATTTTCTGAATGGGTGACCAAAGCGTGAGCTGAATCATCATAGTGTCAACTAGCTTATTCAACAGCCCTCCTAACCCTGCTCTTTATGATGGACATGTGCTGGAGGGGGGGCATGGATAGATTCCAGTCCCATGTTCCACCAACTGGACTGTATGACCCATGCTTCTGGCATACCAGTCTGTGTCTAGTTGCTGTAGTGAGAGGACTACAGGGACTAACTTGGAGAGAGAGAGAGAGAGAGAGAGAGAGAGAGAGAGAGAGAGAGAGAAAGAAAGTTAAAGAAAGAAAGTGTAGCGCTATTATGTTCTATGTGTGGATTGAAAATTAAAGGGAAAACACCAACAACCAAAAGAAAACACCAACAACCAAAATCAATCAATGTTCACATGTAATGTGTATGGGCTATTGTTCTGGCTCTGATTCTATTTTAAATGTGTCATAATTACTTCTCTTTAGACTACACTCTACCTGAAGCTGAATCTATAGGAGATGTAAGTATCAAACAAATACAGCACAGAGCATATTTTATTCATGTGAGTAATATAATTGGTTTATTTGTGTGTTGTCTCCTCAATTAGCATAGGAATAGGAGAATGACAAGGGTATGGCCCTAAACCAAAACATTGTGATCAGAGTATGGTCTACAGATGTCTAAATCACAACTTTTAGCCTTTTATTTTCAGGCCCAAACCTAGGAGAATAAATTATCACGTCCAGGTAGTTGAAAACACCAGTCCTCCTTGTCCTAACTATGAAGAGAACTCAAGAACTACAGAACACCAGAGTACATCAGATTCCCTCCATCCTACAGACAAATATACGTGTGCTTGCATTGTTTTCTTGTCTTCGGTGCTGTGGGGTGTTACACTGGCTTACTGAGGGAAGGAAAAATCTGATTAGCAGGGGCACAAGAAAAAAGTACAATACAATTCCACCCTGTTGTTTAAAAATAAATAAAAAAGAATTACAATGCAAAGTATAAAAATAAACAGTGAGCACTCAATTTACCGTGGTTTTCAGGCGGAACACCTAATCCTCCCCTCCCTTCCTCACGTTACGCTCCGGGACCAGGATTTACCACTGGGGAGGCTGTGGCCCCTTCTTGGGAGAGATAGGTGGGCAGAGTGGAGGGGCCATTTCACACTTGCACACAGCAGCACCCTCAGGCCCCCGGCAGCCCTGCACTGATACAGCGCTGCTGCCGCTCGCTAATCACCCAAAACGAGCAGGAAGCGCCGCTGCACGCTGCTGTGGCAGAAAACAAGCAACTTAAAGACACAAACAAAAGAAAGTTGGTTAGACACGGATCTCCGTGCAGAAAAAGAACTTTAAAAGAACAAAGAGGGACATGAATAGGTGAGGAAACAAATTGGGACGGCGTTGCCACCGTGCCCCAAAGCCATTTGGAAGCTTTTAACCCTTTTGTTGCCGTCACTCTCTCTCCTCAAGGACTTCAGTCATTCATTGTATGACAAAATTAGACACATAGCTGTAGTCACTCTATCTGAGACTGTCCTCTCTTCCTACTACTGTTCCTTTCCCCACTTTCAAGATGACACCATCACTGACTACAGTGGGAGGAAAACTGACAGCTGTTTACCTGGCTGTTATGGATCTTTTTTATTTTCCAACTTAGATATGCAATGCTGTCCTGAATCAACACTTGATGACTTGTGAGTGAGCACACAGGACCTGTCTGATTCTGAGAACCCCCCCCAGCAGCTGAAAAATATCTCGTCCCTAATCAGAAGCCTGTAGTCCACCCAGTGGGAGGCTATCTACCTGCTGAACAGCCCCTCACATCAGGGGGGCCACACACACACACACACACACACACACACACACACACACACACACACACACACACACACACACACACACACACACACACACACACAGACACACAGACCAAGCAGACTTAGAGGGGGAAGAGATGACAGTGAGAGAGATTGCTAGATAAACAGAGAGAAAGAGAGAAGGAAGGAGACAGGGGGAGTGATGGAGTGAGATGGATAAAGAGAGACGCAGGGTTTAAAAATAGACGCCATTGCTGCTTAAATGCTACTTTTTATATAAAGAACTCTGTTAAGAGGTGCAACTTTATAACGGTAAATAGCCTTGAGGTAAAGATACCTTGACCAAGTTTTATGTGGTGTTGTGAAAACACAGAAAAGCTGCAGCAATAGGCCAGTTAAGCGGCAACTAAATATTGTTGCGTGTTTGCAGGCTGATTATAGCTGCTATCTTCCTCAAAGTAGGGGGGATTTTGAAATTGACATTTAAAGAACAAACACAAAGCTCTATTGGGTGGCATATTTGTCTATTGTCCTTTTTAAGATAAAACTTCTGTTCATGTGGAAGTCTTCCCGGGTATCTTTTGTGTGTGTGTGTGTGTGTGTGTGTGTGTGTGTGTGTGTGTGTGTGTGTTCGTGCGTGTGTGTGTGTGTGTGTGTTTGCGTGTGTGTGTGTGTGTGCGTGTGTGTGTGTGTGTGTGTGCGTGCGTGCGTGCCTGTGTGTGTGCCTGTGTGTCTGTGTGTGTGTCTGTGTGTGTGTGCTTGTCTACAAAGCCCCATTCAGTTAGACCTCCGTCCAACTTTTGCTGGTGGCCCATGGCCACATGCAGAACTCTAATAGTGCATGGGAGTCATACATGCAGCAGTGTGGCAGGCCCCTTATCTGACAAGCCAGCACGGTAAACCCGGATTAGCATCTATATCTGGGAGAAGTGGACTTCGACGCGGGACAATGGTGAGAGGAGGGCGCAGGACGGGAGATATGGGGATGGACAGGGATAGAAGGATGGATGTCGGAAAGGACTATGCTTACCAACAGAGTTAATAGAGAGAGAAAGAGAGAGAGATCTGTTTCATTCTGTGGTGTTTGTTTGCCTTTTCTCCTCCTTTTCTTTTGAGCCGTTTTGTCTTCAGGCCGCCACGACAAAGTGCACGACGGGCAATTTGTTGCCTACTTGGACGAAGACTTTTTTGGTGGTCTGTCATGTGGACGACACTTCAAACCAGGGAAACATCACACTCGTGGAGAGGGCTAAGTGGGCCTGTTTTTGAAGTCTTTCTTTGAAATAAGCGAGGCAATCCCCTTGGCCCAGGGATCATATTCTATTTACGTTCCCCTTGCCAACGACAGAGGCGACGCTGGCCAAATTCACAAAAGAAGATCCACATTGGAAAATCCGGCTAATCCCTGATTGAAAGTTCATGTGTTGGCTTCGATGTATAAGCTCTGGCAGATTTTCCCAGGAAAGAGGAGTAAAAAAAAAAAAAAAAAAAAAACCCCAGACAAACTGGGATCTTTTTGGGTGAAAGGAAGCCACCCTTTAAGGCATACACAGTCAATGTCAGTGGCAGGCTTCGTGTCCATTTTCAAGTGCTGTCTGCCTTTCATACTTCTCCCCCATCCAAAGAGAGGTTGCAGTCTTCCAAGAGGTGATGAGGAACTGTAGTCCGTTCCAAATGGGCTGTGTGGAGGTCATTGATAGTTGCCGACTGCTTGTCCATCATGTAACTACAGTACATCTCTGTTTCTTATCTCTTTCCCTCTCTTTGTCCCTCTCTTCCTTCTCTCTCTCTCTCTCTCTCTCTCTCTCTCTCTTAGTCTCTCAGTCTCTCCCTCTTCCACCCCCCTCTACCAGGGGTGGTGGCCATGGCTAGAGTGTCTGCACAGATGGCAGGCCAGCTTGCCTTTAGGGGAAGGCTCCACAGCTTAAACTTCTTGATTTTTCTTTTTTTCGTCTCTTTTTTTCCCTCTCTTCAAACTTTGGCCTGCAACTTTTGATGCCTGGCGCGGCTTTATCTTGGCCTACATGTGAGGGATGCCGGGGTCCTGGGAGAAGCTGTGGCGCAAAGCTGAAATGCATGTCTGGGCTCTATGTCTTCCTCCCACATCATAGAGGTCATCAGTGAAACTCACACATACTTGAGCCATCCCTCTGAACAACGGGTCACTGGGGTGCTTTATCTTGAAGGAGGAGATATTTGTTGGGACCTCCCTCCATCTCATCCCTTCTTATAAAGCCCTGACTGGATTTTCTAATATTGTTTGTTGTACAATGTGATGGAGTCCTTTAATTCTGAGTGGTTTTGTTGGTAGAGGCATGTGGATGCTCTAACCTTCAGACAAGTTAAAGATCTAATCTTTGACGGATTGTCAGGACGGCTGCCTTTCTGCAGGTCGTCATCATCATACAAATGTATACTTCTAATCGTTTATCAAAAAAGATTAAATCTTCCTACACATTGTAATGCTAATCATGAGATCATATCCCTCCCTCTCATGTTCTCATGTTGAAAGGAGTAGAAGGGGAGGAGAAAATGGTGTTAAAGAGTCATAGTGGTATTAGTATCACCCTGTGGATGACCCTGTGATAATACTATATTACTCACTCGCTTCAAATACTTGGCTCTCCTCTGCAGTAGTGTCATCCTTAATAGTGGCTCCTAATGGCTCATTGTACTTCAGGCTACTCACTACACAAGTGCCACCATCAAACATGGCCTTCCTCTCGATCAGATCAGTCAACCAAACTTGACCTGTGTCAAGGGGACACCTGATACTGCTAGCTCTGCGTTTAGTGTCCTCTCAGACCACAGAGTGACTACCTCACACTCAACTCTCTCTCTCTCTCTCTCTCTCTCTCTCTCTCTTTCAAATAAACCCTTGTTTTTTCTCTTTTTTTATAGTCACAATTTACTTACTTATAAAAAGAAATCCGCAGTACACTGGTGTTGTAGTATCAAAAGTGTTATTAAATCATTCTAGAATGACTATACTCTACATGGAAATAACACATCCTGCAAGAAGATTTGGTTCTGTATGAGTGGGGGATATCTATTATAATTATACTTTGATAATAGTGATTTTGGAGGATTTCAGTTTATTGTGGCGGTTGTCGACATGAGGAGGGTTGTATGAGAATTACACTCACCTTCACCTTTGACACACTCTTGCAATTACTCATAAAATTCTAATTATATAGGGAGATTATAACATTTTTAAATATGATTGCAATATTTAATACACTTTAAAAGTTGTATGTGCCAGCACAGGTCGTATTTTATAACATCATAATTAAGCTTAGAAAGGATTTATTATCAATGTGCTTCAAGCATAACCTAATTCTAATTTTCATAAAATATCTGTGAAATAGTCTGCATTAAATGCATATGATGGCCATTTAATGAGGGTTTTTTTCTTGCTCTCAGGCACCATCAAGTACTGATTACATACACCTTTCCCAAAGCTGCATCAGGGCCGTCAGGCACCCACATGTCATACAGGGAGAGTTGAAAATTATTTCTGACTTTGTCACAGAAATCAATTGAGAACACATAGACATCGGAGGCAAATTGGGCAGTGGCGATAAGGCAAGACATCCTTTTTTCTCTCTGTAACGAAGAGCACTGAAGCATGAGGTGTCCCAGGGTAAATAATAGAGCCATCTCTCTCTCTCTCTCTCTCTCTCTCTCTCTCTCTCTCTCTCTCTTTCTCCCTCCCTCTCTTTTACATTTTCTCTCTCTCCCTTTCTTTTACATTATCTTCCTCTCTCTCTCATTCTGTCTTCACTCCCCCCCCCGCCCCCCGTTTCTCTCTACGTCACATAAGTTAGAGACCTTAGAGGTAGTCCTATTTCCTTGTGTTTGAAGCTAAAGAGGGGAGCCTAAGTTTCTTGCGAGGGCATGTAGAGGTTGCAGGAGAGTGTCCCCATACAATGTGTACAACAATGTGAGCAGGCAGGCAGGCAGGCAGTCAGTCAGTCAGTCAGCCAGTCAGTCAGCCTGGCTGGGCTCAGAGGTATTTTGCAGGTGCTGTGGAAAAGGACCCTTCTGCAGCAGTGTGTCTTGGATGGATCCCGACAAAGCCTCCTCTTTGGGTGCCAGATGGACCCATGCATTCCCCATACTCTTGCGCAGCTAAGACCTAGGCTTTTCTCCCTGTTTTTTTCTGACAAAAGAAAAGCGCTTTGGCTGAAAGAAAACCACAGCTGAATTTTATGGTGCCGCTTCTTTTGCCAAGCTGATTTTACAATTCAAAGGACGAAGTGCATGGAAATGCTGTTTCGGCTACGTGGTCGATACGCTTTTTGATGCAAGTTTGAATTGGCAGATATATCCGCCACACTAATATTTCCCTACTCAGTGGGAAATCTTGATAAAATCCAGAACCACACAGAAATGATAAAACACAGCTCAGAGTGGTGTTTGGAGCAGATCTTCCGCAGTCTAATTCCTATAAGGCCTGAATAGGGTGACGACAGTGTCAGCGCAAACGTGATCATGCTGTGTTCTGACTTATCACAAGTGTGTGTGTGTGTGTGTGTGTGTGTGTGCTTAAGCTGACACTGCACTCACACACACACACACACACACACACAGAAAACACAGACACACAGAAAACACACACACGCACATTTAAACTTTATTTCACAAACTGGCTGTCAAAGCTTATCCAATAGTATTTTTTTAACTCCCCCCAACCTTTACTAGTGTAAGGTGCAACAACAGAACACGAACCATGTGATCTTCCTCTGAGCGGGAGCTTACTTACTCTTGGGACAGAGCTAATATCTAATTTCCTTTTTCTCATTATCATTCAATGAAAGCAATCTGCTTTTACCTTTAGAGCAACATTTCGAATGGATGCTTAAGATCCCACCCCAATTAGGAACAGTTAAACATATTAAAGTTACAGCTCTCTGAAGGCCTAGTTGCATTCCTTGTTAAGTGTAATATCATTGCCTAGTATAAGAGCAGCACATTAAAAAAGTATACCCTCTGTCTTCTCATACAATGGGGAAAGTCAAAGCTGCCAGATTTAACCTCTTATTTATTACTTACTACCATCAGCACACACGCACAACAGGCCTCCAATCACTGTCCTACCTCAGACTCCCCAAGCCCTACCCATTTCTACTTTAGTTTTTGATCAGCATGAGAAGAAATATTGTGTGTTTTAGAGAGCTTTGAATGAATATTGATGTGTCTAAATGTTTCAGCTAAACAGCATCCACATCAGTCACCCAACTGCCACATCCATCATGGCAAATCCACTTTAGTGAGTTCCCCCGCCGTCGCCATGTTATCAGACAGGCGTGGTCGCTCAGACCCCAAAGTCACACACATCATATCATGACTATGGGAGGCTCAGCCAATGGAGAATAGCACTTTACTTATACAGATTTAAGTTATTTAAAAACTATGTGGTAACAATGGGTGGTACTTACCTAAACAAATTCTACACATTAGTAACTACCTGGCACCAAATGATACTGTACATAGTGATGGTGTAAATTATACAATATGATTGATATACAGTACTGTTTAATACAGTTTTTTTTAATCTGTCTGTTTCGCAATCATATTCACCTTTGACTAAGCAGAGCCACTCAGTACATTATTTTAGGTAGAGAAAGAACTTTATATTCTTCTTGAATATCTAATATTTTAGCTGTGTAACTCAGGCATAAAAGACGGCTTAAATTACAGCACTACAAACTCTCTCATTAATATTACAGGGACCATTCTTTGACTTCATTTCATTTCATTTCTCCGTCTGAGTGAGGACAAACGTTGCAAGAGTAAGGAATTATAAGGTGTGCAAATCACATTTTAAGGTTCAGTGTACAAAGGAGCTGCTAAACTGTTTTAACCTTTTTTTTCTCCCTCATGACTTCTTCAACATTCATTGTTGTAAAAAGCTTTTCTATCCCCTACCGTTTGCTCCTCTTGTTTTGACCAACTAAAAGACATACAGTAAGAGGTGTTTTGACCTCAGTGGAACTTCCTGGATGATTAAAGGTTCAACAATGTTGCCTATATTCCATATGATATGGTGCTAGTATTGTATGAGGATGCTTAGGGTCATTTTTAGTGTGTATAGAATGTTGTTATAGAATGTTTTGATTATAGTATTGTCTTATACGTATGTTTTCTGTATCTTGTACAGACTTGTTATTGGCCTTGTAATGCCTCTGTACTTTGGATTAACGTGACTTATGAAATCGTTCCTTTCTGGCTGGGTATTTACATTGCTGATCTGCTATTCAGTGACAGTAAAAAAATATTTTGCCTGTCTGAAAAGCAAGTGAAGATGCAAAAGAGTCTTGGAACACCCAGCTATGGAGACCATTTAAGTGTAAGAGGAAAGCATTTCAATGCTAATGTTGCCAGTTATGCTATTTTTCACATACAGCACAATATCCAGCCTGACTGTAAGTTCTCTGGATGGAGGTTCATTATACATGGATATGACTAATGTGTGAGTAAGGTTGTTTAAACAAAGAAACAGAAAGAGAGAGAAAAGGATGGAGAAGAGATGGATACAAAGAAAGCAAGAGCAGAAAGCCTGTGTTGTATAACAAATAATTATTGTTGCTAAAGTGCACACATAGTAACTAATTACTTCTGAAAGTGAGAGATGTAAAGGGCCTGGGCAGGTTATGATGACCTGGGTATGTTTTTGTGTAATTGTTTGAGAAATGAATATAATGGGTTTAGGAGTAGGCTGCTGTGTTATGCACCAGGTAGTTGGGCCTTGTGCTTTTTTCTCTCACATGACTGAGGTACACTGCCACAGTTAACAAATGTAAAAACATAATTGTTATTGATATGTGTGTGTGCGTGTGTGTTTCTGTATGTGTGTGTGTGTGTGTGTGTGTGTGTGTGTGTGTGTGTGTGTGTGTGTGTGTGTGCAAAAATTAATCAAAGCGGGGGCGATGATGAACAGTTTCTGTAGAATTCTGTCAAAGGTTAAGAGCTAGTTATTTTTAAGAATGACATGAATCTCGGGGAGACAGTGATTGCCTAAATGACCACTGTAATTACCAATTACTTCTTGAAGCAGAGAATATATTCACGGCATGTAGCCCGCTAAATACAGACAGGCATTAGCCCATTTACGTACTAATGCACATAATTTAGATCCTGGAAAGGGCAGATGGGAACACAATGGAAGATATAATAGATACCGTCTAATATCATTCCAAAAAGAATATTGGATTCATTGGAGATGAATATTACTTTGTGTCAGATTGTTTTTCCATAAAACATTCAAAATATATTTCATCTCTCTCCCTCTCTCCTCTCCTTTTGTAAACCACCACACCATCACTGTGATCATCAAAACGGGTATTACTAAAGAGAGCTATAGAATGGCAGAGCAGATTATGGTCTGTATAACTGGCCATTATGTCCTCTCTGTATTATAAGACAATGAACGTTAGACCCGTGTCACACAACTAGCCCACGCTAGTTACGTTGCTCAGTCAGTGGCTTACTAAGAACTTCAACTTTCACGTATACCCGAAGAAAAACAGACTGTGAAATTAGAGTGTATCGGTGTTTCAAGAATCTTTTCGTGTCCCGTATGCCACACAACCACACTCTAAACCACTGAAGACAAAAACGAGGCAAGTTGAGACAAAACGCCAGAGAGGGGGGAAACAGTCGATGACAAGCATGACTGGCAAAAGGATATTTACTAAATTAGACATAAACTGCAAAGCACTGCAGCTCTTCACCAAGGAACTTGTAAAGTCTCATGAATAAGTAAGACAAAATGACAAAGACGGAGCTCACAAACAAAAGTGGTGGAAAAAGTGAGAGAGTGCGGGATGTTGTGGGTTCGCGATAATGAGTTGTCTTTTTTGCTATGTCTCTTCTCCTCTCAACCCCCTTCTCTCTCTCATATGCTGCTATCTCTTCCTCATTCTCTTCCCCCTCTCATTCTCTCCTGTTGTCTCTTTCTTTCTGCCTCTCATTCTGTTCTCTCTTTTTTTCTCTCTCTCTCTCCCTCACTCTCTCTCTCTCTCTCTCTCTCTCTCGCTCACTCGCTCTGTGTCACCTCCAGTGTCAGTCTTCTGAGTCTCTCCCTGGCAGGATAATAGGGACACATATTTGCACTCGATGTAATCTCGTCTTCCCTCCATCTGATAAATACTTTGAGTGGAAGCTGATTATTGTAGCTGGCCATTGGTTTCAAAGGAAAGGCGGTGAAGGGGGGGGGGGGGGGGGTGTGTGTGTGTGTGTTTTGAATCCAAACTTTGAACAGGGGTGACATCATCCCACCCCCTTTGCAAAGTCATGTCCGCGTCTGCTGCGTCCCGTTTGAATGGGATTAGCTTATTCCATGTGGAGTTTTCTTTAGCGAACGTTGGCACTACACTGAAAGCAAACCCATAGGGGCGAGAGATTCACATTGTAATGGTAGTAATAGCTTGGGAAAAAACACACACAAGCACACTCATAGCCCTTGAAAAGCCTCCCCCATATATCCCACACCCCTTCATCCATAGCCCAATTACGGCAATGTTTTAGGATTGAAATGAAACAGGATATTTTTAAGTAGGAGAGACAAAGTGCCGCTGTATGTTAACTGTTTATTTCTTTCAAATGTCCCTGTCATCTCTTGCCAAAGCAGTTTAGCGGCAGCATTGTCACTCCTCACTTTGCCACTGGCACTACTGTGACTTATTTTTTGCTTAAAACAATACCTGTCGTTTACAATAGCAGCACTTTTTGAGCTGTCTTTGCGTCATCACTTTTATTCTTACAGTATATTGTTTTCTGTACTGGGCTTTTTTCATGTGATGTTGGCAGTTTGCTTTAATACTTAATGCTGCAGTGAAATAGGGTGACTAACAACAAACCGTCCCAAGGGGGGAATTTTCACTCATTGCGACCCTGATTCTGAAAGGTTTGAGGCCCCTCTTAAATCAGTAGAGCAACACAATCTATACAGGTCAAATGTGACGTTCAACCTGCAAAAGAGATCTGCACAAAGGAAAACACGGAATTAACTATATCTAAACTACCAGAAATAAGACAATATTCCTGCGTAGATGTACAGTATAGCTCTGAAGGCATGGCATTTGAATGACACATTGATGGCCACCACGCGTGTGTGGAGTCCAGAAGATGGAACCAGTCTGGTTTTGGAGCAGGCCAAATGCTTAGCGGGGAGTCCACAAACTGCTCAAAGCTGACATTTGTGTCTCCAGGAGGGAAGTAAACAGGGATAGGCAGACATTCAGAGCCCCCCCCCCCCCCCCACACACACACACACAAACATTTAATTGTTTTTCAATTGGTGATGTCGAAGATAACATACTGTACATTTTTCCTTCACTACACTATAACTGGTGTTTTGAAAACAGATCCCTGTCTCCTCTTGCCTCGGAGATAGAAAATTGCTGATGTACTGTATTGTTCTTAGTCTGATGGCTCTGGAGTTCATTTGCTGGGACCAGGTGCTTGTTAAATCACACAGGCTGATTGCTTTTATGTTCTACTGCACTGACTTTTCTATTTCCCTCCGAAATAAATAAATAACCTCTGAATAAGGAGGCTATGAGAGGGCGAACTTACCACTGAATAATTCTGATGAAGTCAACTGAGTACATGGCTATTGTTTTTTAGAGGAAACATTTGATTAATGTCTCAATGGATGGATCTTGATATTTTATAATGTCTGTGAACACTGACTCCATGACCCTTAAACCTTAGGGCTAAAGATGAAGGTGAACCGGATTGGAAGACCAGCAGGGACATTTCACAACCTTGGGACTTCAGATATTGGCAGTGTTGGAAAAGAATTGAGCACATTGTATTTTCATTGACTTGATTCAAGACATATTGTGAACTCAACCAAGCTGGATCACTTTGGTCAACACCAAAATAAAACTGTTTAGTTTCTGGGTACCTACCTGCTTCGATTGGTTCCACAAGGATATTTTCATATGGAATTATGCAGCATGCCATGAAAACAGCACCCCCTTTAACAAGAATTCATTGTTTTATGCTATTGCTCACCATGTGTCGTTGACTTTAATGCCTTATAAATACTGTTGATATATTAGATTGGTATTATATTGTCACATTTTATAATCTTGATGATGGAATTCTTATGCTTTTATAAAAAAAAAGATGAAAAAGCCTGTTCAGATTTTGAGTTGGATGATGCAGTGTCTCGTTCATTTCATTGATGGCACTTTGCGTTGATGGCTTACTGTGCATACAAGAGGCGTGCGGTGCTAGAAATAATTGTTCTTTTCATAGTAAGAAAGGCCATATCAATTAACAATAGTCTCCTTAGTTATTATGCCAATGCTCAGTGGTTGGTCAGCCATTAAAAGTGTTTTCCCCCTCCTTTTTCCAACTTTAGTACAAAGACAGAGGGTATTTGCACCCGTAATGTAAGCATTATGTAAGCATTTTATATCAAACTACTTTAGCCTACTGTATATGCTTATTCATGAGTTGTTCCATAACATACAGTCAGTGTGTGATGAGAGAGGGCTATGTGATAGTAACACAAAGGAAACTGTTCATCTTCAACAAAGCCATTTTCATGGAGTTTATGCTTTACTGTACCAATCATCTAATTGTAACAGTTTCAATTGTTACAGTTTAAAGTTGATTTGTCTCTGTATCTTTAGATTCTTACACATATGTGTACAGATACTTTTTGTATTTTTTGATCTAGATAAGAGGCTACAGCTATTTCAGAAATATGTGTTCATGGAACAGTTGTATGTGTGTTTGAAATACAGTTTGCATGCACAGACATGCACACTTCTCTAGAACATTCTGTTTCACATTGTGCATCCATTTGTACAAATGGGAACCCTTGCTCAGATATTACATTTATAAGACATGCAGCTTACCGTTTCTTTGACAAGATGTCCACACATATATCCACATGAAACGAACCATAATTTCAGTTAAATTGAAATTATGTTAGGCTTCGGGAATATAGTTGTTATCTTCCAATATAGTGAATGCACTCCCACGTTCAAATGTTGAATTTGGTCATATATCAAATAGCGCTGCCATTGGAGCTGTACAATGATTATTTGGATTAATGGTGAAGGGGTGACATGTTGTTGAGGTGCAGCTGACCTCTGACCTCTGTGTGTGTGTGTACGGTGTCTGTATGAAGACATGTGAAGATGGGCCTGGGCTAGGATAGTGTGGGAGGAGAGACACCAGGGTGGATAGATGAGGTGTCTGTAATTGGCTAAACAATAGGCTCATATACTCTCTGGCTGTCCACTAAAGCCCTGTATCACTAGATGAATAGATAGAGAGAAGTTAGCATGATATATGAGAGAAGTGGACAGAGAGAGGAGTGTCCAATCAGAGAGCACTTGGTAAAGAGTGGTGAGATTTCGCCCAAATGAGGTGATGACTGTTTCTCTGCTTGTATAATGGTGGTGGTTCGCGGAACCACGCTCATGTGATGGGGAAACTTCTGAGACTTGGGTTAGCTCCCTAAGCTAATGCTCAGGGTTTAGCTCAGCAAGCCTAACACAGTCTGCGTGAGCAGAATGATGACCCGGGTTTGAACTCTTGTTGGCCACACCTGTAATTATGCAATGTGTTAAGATGAGCAGGTTTACTGACTTGTCAATCTTTACACTTAACAACAGGACGAAGATGCAAACTGAATGTCCATCAAAGAGAGAAGGACGACACTGAGACTTTCATTATCTAAGAATCTGTGCCAAGCTACCCAGAAGGGAGACATGTGATTTTTTTTTTTTTTTTTTTTTTTTTTATCAGACCACCTCTGTCTTTGGACACAGTGCCAGCTTATATCCTTTGGTAGACCCAAAATGTTGCAACTACTTTGGTACACACTTTAATACACATCACATCACACACAGTCAGTCCAATTTTAATCTGCAGTACTCACCAGCTAAGCAACATCTGTCTCACAACATGGATAACATCTCCTGTTTTTGGCTCAGGAAAGACGCCCCCGTTCGAGAACATAGCTATGCATAGGTCTACATTGTGCCATATTTACAAATTCATAAGAATTCAAATATTCTGAATAAAATGTAGCAAACAGAAGCGCAACCATAAGCATGAAAACACATCAGATTTATTCCCCCTGTCTTGTTTACTGGTTCACGGAACACTGGATGCAAACAGAATGCAAATGCATTTGATTGAATCAGGTGATGCAGAGGTAATTGTATTTGGAGAAATGTCCAAGATTTTTTTTTCTTTTTCTTCTTATCATTATCAGTAGGGGGTTTTCTTTATGAAATCCATCTTAAACAAAAGCTATCATCACTCCCGAAGGCTTGTGATCTCCCTTTGTCACTCGCGGATGTGGATGCGTCTTTAATTTCCTTTCAATTAAAAGTAAATATGCAGTTTTATTTTTTTCCCCCACTGTGAAATCTAAACAAGAGGAGTCAACATGAACAGACAGGTGAGGAATATTCATAATATCTTTTTTTTTGTCATCTGATTCAACAGGCATCGCTTGTCTGTTTGTTACAACACATCCAAGCCTGTGGAACAAAAAAAAAAAAAAAAAAACTATTCTCTGGCTTGAACATAACTGGACTGAAAAACAAATAAACAAACAACAACCAACAACAAAACAAAAATGTAACTTTATCATTTATCATATGTAGTACAATGGAAAGGTATCACAATATCTAATGTCCCTAGTGTGGTCTGTGCTATTATGCATGGAACATCAAAAGACAGTGTTGAACACGCGTCTTCAACACCATGGTTGTGATGTTATCATTCATAAAGCATGTTTGCACTGCAGTGCCTTTAGATGGTTGGAGCTCACTGAAGACTATAGGCCTGTAGTGTACTGTATGTTCAGCTCCTGTCAATAACATTACATCGTTACCATCCTGTTGAAACATGAATTAGCTACAGTAGACATCTGAGCACAATGTCTCTGTATTTTATTGTTGTCTATTTATAACACCCTCCATGTTTGCCTTTGCCACTCTAAATCAACCAGTATCTACCTTCAGCAGAAACAAAAACAAGTACACTATTCAATTTTCTAATTTCACATCAGGAAGGACACCAGTTCAGTTTAAGTAATACTGAGTCAAGGGCTTGATTGAATTTCAGTGATGTCATTACAGGGTCACATTTCAATGTGTAATATGATATAAATTTGGTTACGCTTTTCCCTGCCCTGTTTCATGGCCTGCTGTTGGTGTGCTTTTAAGCTCCACTCTTTTTCTGTGTGCATTCTATGATGGATGGGCCCGTCCTTTCCAAATGTTTTATTGCCTTTGTCATTAGCAATGGTGGCACACGTGTGTCCTGTGCACGCACACACACACACACACACACACACACACACACACACACACCACACACACACTATTGTCATGTACTGTATATCTGGGGCAGACAAAATGGAGTCTAAATAGCAGAGTGAGGCTTGTGTATGTAAGATTAAAGGACCTATTCTGTAATATGAATGTGCACAGATGACAGATGTACCAGCCTGATTGGCATGATTGTTTTCTGTTATCTTTTTAGGAAACAAAGGGTTGTGTGGTGTGACCTTTGGCATGTCATCATGTCCGAACCTCACCTCTCTTTCAGTCGAGTTAATCTGTCTTCTGTAGCACAACATACGGCAAGCTTATAGTCAAATACAATCTGTGATTTTCCCAACCCAAACTTATTCTGCACACATTTCTTTCTGTGCTGAAAAGGACTAGATGAAGGTGTGGAGAGGTGGAGATGGAGATAGAAAGAAAAAGAGTTAGAGAGAGGGAGGTTTTGGTCATGGGAACCCCTTAGCTTGCACAAAATGGTGTAATTGCTAGGGATCTGACTGCATTTTTGGAGGGACGGTCTTTTGGATCACTTGCCATGTCTTGTGTGTTTCTCTCTCAGTTGAAGGGTTTCTGTAGCCCAAGGTGAGCCGGTGTACTGAAGCTTCTCGCTCTTTGGTGTTATTGTGTTTTTTTGACCCTGTGCTGTCGAAAGAATTTTAAACAAAAGCTTTCACCGTCCTGGTTGTTTGCAGCAAGGCCTCATGTAAAATGGATAGGGGTGGCACATTTATTGAAGTTTGATTTAAAGTGTGGAGGCAAAAAAAGAGATCTTGTCATAAATTATTTTACTCATATCCAACCCTGCGATGTATGTTGGATTGCTAAATAATGCATCACCTAGTGCATAATTAGGACAACACTATTCTTTTATGCCTTGAAGAAAAAACAATGGGGTGTTTTTTTTATTTTTTTATTATGATTCTATTTTAATGGATGCAGAGGACACCTGATTGATCTGAAGAAAACACCCCCCACCCTCTCTGTAAATGGCAGCCAGTGTTTTTAAATTCATGTTTCACTCTAAATGATATAGGTTATCATTTGAATGCTCATTATCATTTAGACGCAAAATAAGCGAGGGGTAATGTGTCCTGGAGCACGAGGCACTGCCGTAATGTTGTTCCCAATAATGTACATGTACATTTTCCCTCCAGAGTGATTATTCCCATCCAGAATGCACTCCATTTGATTCTAACGCAATGTGACAAAATGCAAAGCGTTGTTAAAAGAAAAGAAAAAAAAAAGGTATTATTTGATGTTCTTTCTTTCTTTTTTTTGGGCCCTAGAGATAACACCTTTAGAGGAACTGCCGCGGAGCATTAATAACCCTACAGGATGTATGGGTAATCTTCAGCTTTGAGCCATTACGCTACATTTATCTGTGACCCACACTCTTTATGTTATTACAGTTAAAGTACATGAAAGTGTGTTTAGACAAAGATGAAGGCATTACCTGCTCAGAAACCCCAAGTGCTATTAGAGGCTTAGCCCTCCACGATGTGAACTGGATATTAAATATCCTTTATCTTAAATTTTCTCTCAGCCCCGGGTAAGCTGATATCTCACTCTGCCTTGCCTTATATTGCTATTGGTGTAATAAATACATAGATATCAATGGGGTGAGTTTGTCCCAGTCTGAAAAGATTAGGTGAGCCATGCCTCCCTTTATGAAGTATGAGGGATATATATATATTTTTATATATATTTATATATATATATATATATATATATATATATAAAGTGTAGTAGTCTGAAGTGTATGAAGAATAATAGTGATAGTGGCACAAGGAGAGGTGTTTCAATGGATGAGTTGAAGGGGCTAGTGTAGGCCATCTGGTGTTCCTCCGGGGGAAACACTCACCTGTATTTGATCTCCCCCTCCCCTACTGTACCTCCCTCCCCCTCCCCTACTGTACCTCCCTCCCCCTCCCCTACTGTACCTCCCTCCCCCTCGTCAGTCTCACAACTTTCATTACTTCTCACAGCCAAAACCAAGAGCCATCAGGGGATCTCACCGTACTGTAGCTGTAGCATTCTCCCTAAGGTATGGAAGTTGATGAGATTAACCTATAGTTTTCTTTCTTCATTATATACTCCACATTACACACATTTAAGGAAAAGAGAGAGAGAGGGGGGGGGGGGGTCATATATGGGCTGTAATCTATTTAACATCCTCTCCTTTGGGTGAAGAATGTGAAATTTGCTGAACACCACCCTCTGGATCTGTCTATCACTTCTCTGTTACCTTCAGGCTTCACCTCAGTAGATCCCCTTCATAAAGAGATGATAGATCAGTGATGTTATAGACATATTTTTCCTCATAGTCTTACATACAGGAAGGGGAGATACAGTGCCTTCGGAAGGTATTCAGACCCCTTCACTTTTTCCACATTCTGTTGTGTTATAGACTCAATTTAAAATGGATTAAATTAAGAGAATTTGCCATCAATCCACACACAATACCGCAGAATGACAAAGTGAAAATAGGTTTTTAGAAATTTCAGTAAATGTATTAAAATTTAAATACTGAAATACCTCATGTACATAAGTATTCAGACCCTTTGCTATGACACTCTTAAAATGAGCTAAAATGCAAAGATGTCATCAACAAATCACTCAGTAAGTTGAATTGAGTCCATCTTAATGCAATGATAGTAGTTCATGTAATTTTGGAATTAATATCTTTGTTTTCGTCTCTGATTTGCATAGGAATCAATTACACACTGTGGATCAGGTTGTCATTACAAACTGAGCAAATGGAGAGGAACAAAACTGCTCAGGAATGCGACCCTGAGGCCTGGGGAGACTTCATCTCAGTAACTCTACAAAATTGGTCCATAACCAAGTGGCCAAAAATAATCCCTTAATGGAAAATAATAATCTCATATCCATAATTATGTTTACAACAATGAATTCAAGTGATACAGCAAAGAAAGTGGCTGTAAATGTGTTTATTAGGTTTTACTACAAAGCAAGTTTGGTGCAAATCCAGCACATGCAATGCAGTTTCCACACCATCTCTCGTGTGAAGAATAGTGGTAGCTGCATCAAGTTATGGGTATGTTTGTCACTGACAGGGACTAGGGAGTTTGTCAGGATCAAGAGAAAATTATGAATTTTCTGAGTTGGTAGTGACATCCTAATCTACACAGTATGTAATTGATTCCTATGCAAATCAGAGACCCTATAAAAACAAAGATATTAATTCCAATATAAAATTCCATGAACTATTATCCTTGCATTAAGATATACTCAGTTCAACTTATTGAGTGATTTGTTGATGACATTTTTGCATTTTAGCAAATTTTAAGAGTGTCATAGCAAAGGGTCTGAATACTTATGTACATGAGGTATTTCTGTATTTCAATTTTAATAAATTTACTGAAATTTCAAAAAACTTGTTTTTGCTTTGTCATTCTGGGGTATTGTGTGTGGATTGATGGCAAATTCTTTTAATTTCATCCATTTTTGAGTCTATAACACAACAAAATGTGGAAAAAGTGAAGGGGTCTGAATACTTTCTGAAGGCACTGTATACAGTACGATACGTTTAACAGGAATGATAGCAAGAGATCCAAACTTACAACGTTGGTACACTGTAGACCTACATTAGCCAACAGTGTACAATAGGCCTACAGTACGAATACAATGTCTAGTAGCTCCTCCTCCGATAACAATGTACACAAAGACTTCACACAACACAACTCTCGCTAAAATATAACAAACAAATGGGAGAGCATGCATGATAGGGCAGCATGGTGCTGTAGGGTGTGACAGAATATGGAAAACCAGCTCATAGCTTCCTGGTTATGAATAGCCCTCTCCACAAAAGGTCACGGCGATGACAACGGTGTGATGGATGTCACCAACGTCCAATTAAATTCTTCTAAAAAAGGAGCCTCTGAGCTCTCCGTGTGCTTATTAAATATAAAACAGCTAAATCAAAAGTCAGCGGCCTCTATGTTTAATGTACTGCCGGACAACCAAGAGTGCATCTCGGAATTATTCATGTTGTTGATGAGAGGGTCAATATCGGAACGACTGCTCGTTATGAATGTTTGTAGCCAGGCACAAAGGTCACTCCGCAACTTTCTGGACGTTTCTAACTTTTTTTTTTCACTGTCTGAATAAACAGTGAGTCTCTCTCTCTCTCTCTCTCTCTCTCTCTCTCTCTATCTTTGAAAGGCATCTTTATTTGAATATCAGTTGGCCTACACAGCAGCACAAACACGCACGCACACACGCACACACACACAAACACACACACACACATACACACACACACACACACACACACACACACACACACACACACACACACACACACACACACACACACACACACACACACACACACACACACATACACACACATTAGGGGGGAGCTAAAGGGGTCAGTCTCCTGTCCTGACCAAATGAATCAAAGACTAATGTACAAGGTAGAAGTCTCCTCATTCCTTAAGCCTACCTCTAGTTGAACTTATGTTTCTTTTTTCCCCCCTTGTATATCCACTCTGAAATTATAGATGATGATAATAATAATAATGTCATTTTGTACCGGAATCTCAGTCATTACCTGCTGTAAAGTGCTTCTAATTGATACCACCAGAGAGATAATGATTACAATGCCCTCCAGGAAGATATTATTGCAATATTAACCTTTGTATATACTTTTATGCAGAAGACTCTGGCACATTAAGTGATCTGTAAATCTTACTTCTCGGGTAATGCCATTACAAAAGAATGGATATTCGGAGGTGTGCCCTTTTCCTGATTAAGTGTGTCCAGGGTTTTTTGGTCGTCTCCAGGAAATTGATGACATGAAAGTGCAATTTCCGATGTCTCTTCTCTTATTGCAAAAAGGTTCTCAGTCCCTTTGTCTCTGTGTCTCGCTC
This sequence comes from Argentina silus, assembly GCF_951799395.1. Lineage (NCBI taxonomy): Eukaryota > Metazoa > Chordata > Actinopteri > Argentiniformes > Argentinidae > Argentina > Argentina silus. The sequence goes on along the minus strand of NC_139656.1, from coordinate 17,669,439 downwards.
TGTCGTTTGACCAACTCACTCTGCTGGACCCCCCCAAAAATAAGGCAGCCTCCAAACCAGTATCTATTTTTGGACCAGGCCATTGTGATAATTGGGCCGCACCACAGTTACCACCAACATGGAGCAGCGACATTCTCTCAACGTTGCAAAGATGCTGCAAAAATGTTTCATGTCTGATTCTTGTGCAATGAAGAACTCTCCGGGTGCAATCAGATTAAATTGGGGCGGGATACTGTGCCGTACACAGCAGTTTACTGTTGTCTGTCCCGCTATCGCACGGTAAAGAAAAAAAAACTGAATTCATGATTAAAGAGGAGGAGATAGGACCCTTGCTTAAAAGATCCTTCAGCACAGCAGCAAAGAACAAGTAGTGCTGACATACTGCAAATGAAAACAAATTAATTTGGGGAGGACTGCTGCTGTGTGTGTGTGTGTGTGTGTGTGTGCGTGTGTGTGTGTGTGTGTGTGTGTGTGTGTGTGTGTGTGTGTGTGTGTGTCTATGTGTGTGTCTGTGTCTGTCTGTGTCAGTGTGTGCACGCGCAGGTGCGCAAGTGTGAGTTTGCGCAGGGAAGGCAATGATTCAAACCCATGACACAGAGCACATCCACAACTGCATCTTAAGACCCAGTGACAACACAGGAAATTGTGATGTCCTTTGAGTCTGTGACCTCTTGGCACTGCAGTGTTCAGCCATCATGTAGCCCCTGTCCACCCCCCTTACACCACTGCAATAACAAGTCATGGCCTCTAGTCTGCACTGTGGAGAATACAGGTTTGACCGAAGGTTGCCAGTCATATTGAATTAACTACAGCCCTTAACAGAAACTCTGGCCGTAGTTTGACCTGGTTTACAAAAGATGTAACCTAAACGTACCTTTATGTATAATGTTAGTATCTATTGTCACACTCTGTTGTACAGTATATGGTTACTGATTCTATTCAAAAGAGTGTTTTCAATACGGTATTTTCAAGTAATCTTCCCAAGGATGCAAGATGGCCTAGAAAGATTCTCCTGTGGAATGTAGGTTAGTGTTAGTTCCCTCATACTTACAAGGTCACCATCCTTTGCGGTTTGTTACAAATAACCAACATAATTTTAATGCGATTGGAGATAATTCGCTGATAATTTAAGGCACTTCTACTGTGTTGCCTGACAAAGGAGCCACATTCCTTTTGATGCATGTTTTGTTCTCCGGGGCCTCCTGAGATGACATTAACCTACTAAGACTCCCCTTTGTTCTCAGTAACTGGAGAGGATTGCTAAGTGTACACAGAGGTTAGTGTGACAGAGCGACTTTTGTGGTATGGCAGCACCTTGCATTTTATTCACTACTCTGCTGTATGCGTGTCTGATAAAAAAGAAGTGATACTGAAAGCGCTAAAGGTGTAAAAAGAGGGCCTTTGTCATTCAGGCTAAAACCAAAAGCTTTCAAATGAGTATAGGTGTGCACTGCCTGTTTATTTCTCTGCTGTCTATTTATAGTTTTCATACCATCACACATATGTTTGCCAAACCAGTCAAAGGCATTGTATTCGTACACATATTGCCATGCGCCAATATGTGTGAGGAGTGCATGTGTGTTTCGGGAGTGCTAGAGACAAGTTAACACAATGCTAATGGTGCTCTCACCGGAGATTCACTGTGATCGAAGTGTTAAGGAAGAGAGAGAAAGGAGTGAATGTGAAAGTGAAAGGATGGAATCACATCACGTGTGTCCGGCGGAGGTCACCACTGGTCTGCAGGTTCTAATTATGTGCTAATAGCCACTGAGGAGGTCATTTGGAGCCATTAAGGAGCGCCTGTAGGTAGTTAACGGCCCACAGCATAACCCAGGCCCCTTAATGTTCCCACGGAGGCCGTTAGCCTTCCGTCACCAACGGCAGCTGCCTCATTACTGCGATTAGAAACCAATTGATAGGTAATAGTAAAATATGATGGCTCACTATCCCAGAAATATGGACTTTGGTTGAGAGGTGAAGAGACAGGAGGAAGTAGTAGTAGGAGTACAGTGGGAGTTGGAGGTAGCAAGTTGGTCAGGGAGGAAACCAATTGACACTGTAATAGTACTATAATAGTATAAACTAACCAAGTGATCAGTAATAGTCAAATGTGATGGCTCACCATCCCAGAAATATGGACTTTGGTTGAGAGGTAAATAGACAGAGAGATGTTGTGGTAGGGGTACAGTGGGAGTTGGAGTTTGAGGAAGCAAGCTTTAGAGTAGAGGTAGGGTCTCACCTAAGCTTATCAACCCAACAACAAATGAGTGTGCAAACTCATTTCGGTCAAGGCATGGATCATGTACTGGATCATTTCTTTTTTTTTTTTTCACCTAAAGGGATGGCCTTCAAGCCCTGGCCTAATTGCCAACCCATGTCTCTGATTTGTCAAGTTACTCATTGTAGGAAAGTCATTCCCCTTTCCCTTTTTATATGCTTTTGGCAATACTGTCATTGGTCTTGTTTTTCCAACATTCTCTCCCCACACACAGTAGTTTCTTTTTACTTAGACATAAGAATGATGGATCTTATCAACCGAGGGATATTTTAAGCATGCAGTAATCATTATTAAATCCCTTATGCTGAACATTGTTCGTAATCAATTTGAGTCAGATGTTTTCATTTAGATATTTTTTTTGTGCCTGTGCAGACATTGATTCAGATGATTTAAATTAGCATCCGTCCAGTTATCAGTCATGGGCAATATACACTGCCCTAGGCCCTCATCAAGCGCAAGCAAGTTTGATCAGTATACTGTATATACTTTATCCTGATAGATATAGGAATATAGCACTCCCTTAAGTACCTCAATATGAGGATGATGGTAACTTGGGCTTCGGCTCTAAATATTTGCCTCTGCAGTATTTGTGCGAGCTATCATTAATGACCAGGACTGACAAACATGTACTGTAACCTTCTCAGCCCCAGTCGGAGGAATGAAAAAAGACATAGTAGTGTGTTTGTGGAGATGAAAAATAGCTTCATATAAGGGATTGATGTAACCAATAATGATGACATTGCATGAAATGCATACAACATTACAACTGTTTGTTATAGCTGCACTCCTCATTTAGGCAATGTTTCCTTGAAAGTATAACTGATACACATTTTAAGTGACATTTTGAAGTTTACAGTCACAGAGGGTTCAGAGAATCAAATTGTTTAGAATTGCACTCACTCGCTTTTCATTAAAAGTAGGATACTTTGAAAACATTTCTCCATCAAAGACCTGGAACCGATTATACTTTGAGAAACTCAATTTGAAGAGGTAAAGTGTTTTTTTTTCATTATTTTTTTTTTTCCAATATGAGCCAACCTCTCTGGTGTGTTTGCATTTAAATTCGAACTGGGCAGCGTCTTACCATTTTAGGGTGGTCACACACACACACACACACACACACACACACACACACACACACACACACACACACACACACACACACACACACACACACACACACACTTTTCAAAACATCATGCACATCACCATGAAGACATTGCTATCATGTTGCATCAATGTTCCAGGCTTGTTGTGTCTGTTACTAATAGCACAAATTTGCAATTGGACTCTGAGGATTGAGGAGATGACTACTACTACTGTAGGCAGGACTACATCCAAGAGTACACAGAGAAGGGGACTGAAGGAATAACATCTTAATTTGTTTGAGCTGTGAACAGTGGCTAGTCTGTTTTTCAAGCATGCTTTCTTGGATGTCTCCCAAACAACGTGCACGAGCAGAGCCATCTTCAGCTGGTCTAGCAGTCAGAGACATCACTGTAATGGGCCTGCGATGATGACTGTCCTACTCCCCCCTGTCCTGTCCAAGACTCTGCCCCCAACCCCCCATCTTCTTACCCTCAAAACACCAGCTAAGTCTGCTGTACCTGTTTCCTCTGCCAAATCTCTCCCACCTCTATCTCTACTCAGATATGAGAAAGATGAATAAAGGGGAAAACATGTTTTTCTTCTAACTGTAAAATGATGGAGGCCTAGAGATTATTGTTCAATAAGTTGTAAAGGAGGCTTTAAAATGTATGAGGCATGAAAATGATAGGCCTACATGAAATATACATAGTTAATGAGATCTTATTTGTAATGTCTATTAATCAATGATTATAAAAGAATAGAATGATACAAATACAGTCTAAACAAAGCAGCAGTCAATTCAAAAGCATTAACTAGAACGCCATGTAAGAACTGAGTGTGTATATGGTTCCATGCTGGGACATTTTTTCTGGGGCACCTGTTGCTCAATAAAGGTAAAGTAATGCTGGAGAAGTAACTAAGTCTGACTCTGTCTCTTGTTTGATTTAGAGGCAACAAGACACTTTCAGAAGTATCCTCTAGGTCTATAACATACTTTGTTAAATTTAATTCAAACTTTTAAAAACTAGGTTCTGTATAGGCACAATTGTGTTTTCCAATAAAACTGCATTGCATGAGCCCACACATAATATCGTGCATGCATTTTCAGTGTAGCACTATCAGATAATTGTTTTATTTCTTCAAGCAAAATTAATGTTCATACTAATTTGTTATTCCCTACAGCATATGCAAAACAATCCTTAACCTCTGGCTATATGTTGAATAACTGTGCTATATTGTTAGAAATGTGCATGTTTAAGTCCATATGGCAACTTCCTTTTGACCTGCTTTCCCATCCCCGCCGCATTGTCAGGCCTGTCACCGATAAAGAATCACTTGACTTGCTATAACAAGTTCAAAAGAAACTGAGAACGCGCTGTTGATCCATGAAGAATTGAGAAAAGGAACACCCCTACTGCTTTCGCTATCACTCCCATAGAGATAGCGATATTATTGATGGGATGGTTATGCTAATTTCTTTAGAGGCAAACTTTTATTTTGGAATTTGTTCAAAAAAGAATTTCATACACATCAAACTGGAAAATGCAGCCTGAATTCCTAACCGTTTAAGGGGCAGCATGAGAATCTGATTTTCATACAGAATAATGAGTGTGGACTATCTTTTAAAAAGTGTGTTTTGTCTGGAAGGAAAAGAAAGCGCAGCCGGGTTCCTTCTGGATAATCTATTAATGTTCTACTGAAAATAGATAACAGCAAGAAAAAAAAATAGGCTAAACAATTTAGCACAATCATTGAAATACAGTGTATGCCTGGTTGCAAATAAATAGTATAATGTTCATATCCATAAAAATGTAAAAAGTAGTAGTAGTATCATATATTTTAATCTTTTTTTAAAAAGTAGGCTGAAGTTTAAACCATCCAAGTCACAAAGTGACAATATTCCAATAGTCATAATCACCTCCAATTAGGCTCATTGTTTTAACTGCAAAATACCAAGGTCCGGATCAGTTACATCCAGATGGAGTGGCATGTGCTCATAATACATTAGTTCACTGTCCCTGTCATACTACCATAGTGACCATTTGCATGGGAGTATCTTTGAGTCACACTCCGTCCCTGACACAAGTGGAAAGGGGAGACCTAACACGCACAGCTGTTACAATCCGAATATATCTACGGCCAGAGAGGTAGAGTCCATTGAGCACTTGTCTGTTTCTGTAGGATTTGATATCATCTCGATCAATGCCATGTCCTATGGTTCGACATTTTGAATAATCAATCCGTCGGCGTTTGCCCGAACCGTCCTCACATCACTGTCCTCCTCTTTGTCAACCTCTCCACATGCTCTCTCACCCTTATCATCGTCCCAGAGTCACATTATAGAAAACAAGCTGTCTGTACAGTAGGAGTATTTGATACGTATTTTTATTATTACCAAACCGTTCCCATAATTACACCATAATCATTATATAATCCTATAACAAAGTCTCTATTGAAGCAGTGGCTTTTGTCAACGCCGGGACACTGAATCTATAATTACATTATTCAGCCTCTTCCACCCCCCTATAGAACCATAATATATCAAACCATCCTGATGCGAACATTTCGTGGCATGAACGGTCGGCCTGTGCATCGCTGTCCTACCGCAAAAGTTATGCCAAAAAAGTTTAGGCTCCTCGTCGAATTATTCAGCTCTTAAAAAAACATTTTCCCACGTTACTTGGAACCTGAGTGAGCGCGCTTTATATCGGACTTTTTTCTCTTTCTGTCTGAGTAAGGTGCGGGGTGCCCCTTGCTCAACAGCTGACTTGCTATAAACATCATATTTACAAATAAATATGTTTAAATCATATAGCTTCAAAAAGCGCTCATAGGCAAGGTGTTAGAATAAACCTAGTTCGTCAAGGCATCTGAGGAAAGAAAAACCTTCCCTCAGGACCAGTTTGCGTTTGTATGCATGCGATTGGCAACATAACAGGCTTATTTACATTATATACGCCACAAGGTTACAGTGCAGATGAACGTCATTTTATCACTGATTACTTCTCTTAAGCACTAGAGCGGTGACTGATGCTCAGGACGCGCAGTCTACACAGATTTACCCTGGAGTTTTTGGGAAGAAAAATACTTGAAATAGTTTACTGAAAAGGTAAGGACATCTACTTTTACAATATTATATATGTTCAATTGTTATGTGTTCTGCTCTGCTCTGCTCTTACGCGGCAGGTATCAGAGCCAATTATACGCGGCGTCTGAGTAACAAGACAGGCAATGTGTATGGGTTCAGAAGAGAATAGACAGATTTTAATAAGAGTGTTTACGGGAGCTCAAGGTCAGAAACAAGCTGCGAGGCTGGGAATCCTTTTCTACCGCAACACGGGGGAAATGTACGATTAGAGATTATTTCTTAAACGGTGTTATTTCATCTTGGGTTCAGCTCTTAGCTCCATCAATGCCGAATGCCGCAAGACCTATCTAGTTGCTGTGAATTACGCCGTGGACGACAATGGAGTGCTTTTTTTAACGGTACAATGCATTTCACCTACCAGATAGGGGGAGTCCAAGCTGAAAGATGGAAATGTGTTGTGATGCTGGGTGATCAGTATCAATGAACACGTTTGGCCCGTAAAAAACTGACCGAATGAAATAAAACGCTCTTTTTTACTCAGGATGCGTGCGGAACAGTTAGGGAGAGAATTCTGGAGTGGACAATCGTAACAGGTCCGAAGCGCACTTTTCCCCCTTCATCAAAAGAAAATGATCCGGTCAATCATATGGACATGCCTCATTATTCAATGAACACAATCTCTCAGAACGCATCGTTTACACACAGGAGTTTCTTCGCGCTACTCCAAATTTAAAGGTAAGAAGTGCGAAGCTGATGAGTGGATTCGGGGGTTAGGAATGGTAACTCGAAAGCGTTTCGCTTGTGAAAGTCAGTTTGAACAATTGTTGTTTCTATTGTACTATCTCAGCGGGGCCTGTTTTTCTTCGTGATTAAAAAAAAATACAGTATAATTAAATATCCATAGCGGTGACGTTCGCATGCGGGGTTGTCAGGGGGAAAACGGCTACATAATAAAAGCATGAGAACATACTGAACGGCGCCTTCAACTTACTCCCAAGAACCTTATATCTCTCTTATTTTAATGAATACACATTGTCGTGTCAAAGTTAAATATGTCAGAAGCCTTACGTTGTATATGTTAGATAATTAAGTGTGCGTAAACGCTTTGGACACATCACAGGCACAACATAGTCGGCGGTATTTGCGACTATACATTTGGGGAAGTATGCAATGTTCCCCTTAGAATCTGCTTCGAAAACTTTCTCATCATATCCCTAGGGGTTCAGCTCAGAATTTCAGCTAACCTGAGTGCAGATTGCTGGAGAAATAGGATCAAAGTTATCCGGTGCATGCCATGTGTCAAAACTTGTGAGATGGAAGAGCCGGTGAGACCTGCCATTTTGTGCTGTGATCGACCTCTTATGAATAGCAGCCCTGCATTATGCTTTGAGGAACGTTATGATGGCATTCAACAACTGAGGGGTAAATGTCATATCACGCTTTAAAACCTTTTATGTAGAGACGACACAGATATCACGAGAGAAATGGTGATTTTAACGACTGATTCAAACGTAGTTGCTTTGGGGAAATGTTCTATTTTATCTCAAATGCGGAGAAAGTTAGAGCTTCTCGGATAGACAGAGAATGCACCCACGACTGTAATAATTTAATGAATATGACGTAGCCTAGTCTATAGCCTAACAGAGACCAGGTCGAGTATAGCAACTAACATGTCATACCATGCATCCTCCTAGAAATATCCAGGCGTAATTTCTAGTAAAATGGAAATGCATTGCTTATCAGTCGTGAAGTGATGTGGATAGATGCGTCCTTTCTTGCGCCGTGAACCTAAGGATATAGCCTATTGTCAGATATTAAGATGATCCGCAAATGGTCAATGTGCCACAGTCCTATTAGGTTAACGATGTCGTGGAATAGAATAAACCGTTACATTGCCGTGATTCAAACTGCTCTCGCAGGTGTCCCTCATCCAACTAAACACCCTCTCTCTCATCGTGAGTTTAGGGAAAGTAGCTCCCATATAAGTGCAGATGACCTCGGCCTGATATGTACTCAACTCAGAGCAACTTAAAACAGTGCAAGACACATGCCCCCCGCCTAAGCATTAAACAATGTCCATTACATTGTTCTACTTTTTTGTAGCTTCCGCAAACTTGAGTTCAGATAAATGTTTCTTCCTTAGATTCATTGTCAAAGGAAAAGGACAAACAGCAGAGTGTACAGATGCACTGTCCGAGTATGCTGCTGTCATTGTTTAATGGTATTTGCCAGGCGGATATTATGTCTGTAATAGTGTCTGGGCGTACACCTTTTTTCAGCTCTTTTCATTTTCTTATTTGAGATGAAATAGCGATGGACAGCAGTCACACTGTAGTAAGCTAAAGCGTCGCTTTATACCAGAGTTGGGCCCTACAGTAGGCTTCATTATGCAATTACCAATAGTTAGAAGAGTGACAATGGATTTTGTAAGGTGTTGGGAGAGAGAGAAAGTGTCTCTTAACAAGCTGGTACAGTATATAGTTCCAGCTCTAGTGTGTATTGTCCTGTACATACTTTGCTGGTACTGCACGAGCACTGTCTGTTACAAAAAAAAGGGTTTTGAGTTATGAATGGTTAATGACAAATTATTATAATAGTTTATGACCATCATTATCATTATCATTATTATTATTATTATTATTATTATTAATTATTATTATTATTATTATTATTATTAGTAGTAGTAGCAGTATTATTATCATTATTATTATTGTTAATATTTGTGTAATAACAAAAACAACAACAACAACAACAACAACAACAACAACAATAATAATAATAATAATAATAATAATAATAATAATAATAATAATAATAATAATAATAATAATAATAATTATTATTATTATTAGTAGTAGTAGTAGTAGTAGTAGTATTATAACATAATTCATTATGAAAGGATTTCATGAATTTTTATGATAGGCCTATTTCTGAGATTTGTCAATTGCTTGTTTCAAAGTCTTTTTCAAGAACAGGATATTGTGAATTAAACGTGGCATTCCTCGTCCCAATTTTAAATCCTATTCCTTATCTTAATCTAAATCACATTCCTAAATCTTAACACGTGTGTATGTGACCCTTTAAGCTCAGTATTTAGTATTGCTACAGTATGCCTCCTATATTTCACCTGTGTCTGTGTGCCGTGAGGCGGGACGGCTATGGTTATGCCCATCTTTAGGGAGAGAGAAGAGGGTGAGAGTGTGGGCATCAGGGATGGTATCAGGGCTCCTCTCTCCCGACCTGTCAGTCAGTCGGCACCCAGTCAAGTGGAGCCGGGGCAGAGAGGCGATCAAACAGCCATCCCACACTGAAAATGATTCCCTGTTCCTTTAATTGGTGGGAATTGTCTTCCAGATGTAGAGCACTACTAGCCAGGGCCTCTTGTGGGACAGTGTGGCAGGCAGGCAGAGGCAGAGCGATTAGGTATTAATTGATATGTGCAGTGGATACCCGCCATCCCCTCTGGCTCCAAAGGCTAAGGCCTTTACCCCCGTGGCTGTGTGCTCCACCACCCCACCAGACTAGTTGGGCTTCTTCAGGAGAAGGGAGGGGGGGGGCAGGCTAACACACAGGCGCTAGGCTGGGGTGAGCCGTGTAGTACAGTGACCTTGATCAAGAGGGTTCACTTTGGAGAGATGGTAAACACGGCCTGTAGTTAGCTTGTAAGGCTAATATCAAGAGCTCCATTTGAACCCAACAGCTACATTAGTTACTGAGAATAAATTAAATTAATGGTGAAAAGCAGACATTATAATAGCTGACCTTAACCCTTGAAAATATACATTTTGTACCAAAGAAATGTAAAAAACATGATTTTCTGTAAAAAAAACTAATTAAAACTATATGATTTGTACACATTTAGCACAATTTAGCAAATACATAGGGATGGATATACTGTATACTGTAATGTCTTGATGTGTAAAGTATTTGCGAAGTCAGGTCCCTCTGTCCATCCCCTAGAGTCTAGGGTGTGACTCCTAGCCCTCTTGAGAGGGAATATGAGGCAGGTACCCTAGACTAACATCTTCAATGTGTACTATTCAGGGAACACAGAACACATAGTTCGCAGATACAGTATACAGTGTGTGTGTGTGTGTGTGTGTGTGTGTGTGTGTGTGTGTGTGTGCATGCATGCACGCGTGTGTGTGAAAGAGCGATAAGGATGTGAGACTCCAAAGTTTCTGAGGAGAGTAATCATAGACGTCAGTGTGATCTAAGAATAAAGAGCGGCCGACAGATGAGGTGGTGACGGATGAGCTTGACTCAATTGCCTCATGCCAGGGTGCCACCAGAAGGAGCGTCTGTCTGTCTGGGGAGAGGGAGGGAGAGAGAGAGAGAGAGGGGGAGAAAGGGAGAGGGACAGAGAGGGGTCAACAGTCCTGGTACTCAAAGAGAGAGGTAGGCCTCTCTGATAGGGCTGTTGAAAAGAGGAACACGAACTTGAAGCACATCAGTGACAGAAAAGAGCCGTAATTTGCAGATGTTTTGTGTTGTATGCCTCTCTCTCTTGTGCTCTTGTTCTCTCTCTCTCTGTCTCTCTCTCTTTTTCTCTATCCTCTCTCCGTCTCTCCCTCTCTCTTCTCACTCTCTCTCTCTCTCTCTCTCTCTCTCTCTCTCTCTCTCCGTCTCTTCCCATGGGTTTGTGGATGGATCTATATGGATCGTGGACCTGGGGATCTGGATTGATGTTTACGCTCAATAACAGAATGTGTTAAGTTGGACTAGTTTATACAGCCTTGGGAAAGAGGAGCAATGTTCTGGCCTTGCCCTTTCTCTATAAGTAAGATATCTAATCACTCATGTCCACAATAGCCTTTCATCTGGAATATTCTCAACAAATGATGAACATAAAGCTTTATGTATCTTCAAATACTCTGATATTTTCCTTTGTTTACCTTAGTTAACAGTAAGTCTTGGCGCATTAAAGCCTATTGCATTTTAAAGAAATGAGTTAGCATTCCGTTATATGAATTCACCGCATCGTGTCAAGACTATTTCCCTTTGATCTGCGGAGGAGCACAACATTGCAGCCATGTCATTTTTGTAGACAACAGCTTAACGCAAACAGGCAAGCGCCCATCAATCAGGGGCTCCTGGAGCATGGCATTGTACTATTTAACATTCTCCCACCGCCATGCCTAAAAGAGTGGTAAATATCTGCAGTGTTTGTGGGGGCTTGAATCTAAAACTGGGGTGTGGGGGATTGAGATCGAGGATGTGGGGTGGGGGTCAGTTTGGAGGTTGAGGTGAAGGGGAGGGGGGGGGGGGGGGGCTGTTGTCGGTAAGAGATCTTACCAGTTCCTTCATGAGCGTATCGTTTACAATGATGTCTCCACACTCCAACTCCCTCGGGGTCGCGACCTCCTGATCTCCAGTGTGCGTATTTGGGTCCGTGGAGAGGCGACCCCAGGTAAGACGGCTTCTGCCGAGAAGTAAGAGGGTCCTGCACCTTTAATTACGATCAAGAGGTTTTCTCCAAAGGACGGAGGCGTAGCAGTTATGTTGCCTCGTAAATCTGCCCCCGATGCCGTATATTGTGTTGAACTATTACTGTACACTATTATACTGCATATTCAACTGCCTCTTCAGGACCTCATTTGCATAATTGGATCTTTAATGAAACTTGCCTTGCGGAACAAAAAAATAATACAAAAAAAAATCGGGGAAAAAAAAAAACATGATAGGCAAACCCCTGTGTATAATATTTGTTGGGAGAAGTTCTACTTGGCTTTTAAAGAAAGGGAGGGGGGGCTTTAAAAGGGAAGGGAGAGAGAGAGCGGGAAAGTGACCTGCTCTGCTCACACATCAGTGGCGGTGCTACAAATAGGATGAGAAGTGCTTCTGAAAGCTGTACATTCCCAGCCAGGTCTCGCGGGTTATTACTACAATAGCTGGATTTCTTTAGCCTGGGGGATTTTAGGTTCTCTGTCTACACTCATTTCGTATACTTGTTACACAGGGAAGATGGGTCTTTTGTAGAGGAGCTGCACCGCTCGTCTGTCGGAATTCCTCTCTCGCAAATATTTTGACAATTCCTAATCAGGAGCAGTCAGATTTTTAGCAGCGCCGAGTGCCTATTTCTTTCTCTCTGGGCAGGGAGAGTTTCTAAGCCAGATCTTCCTTTCTCCTTTAGCATATGTTGAAAAATCTATGTGTTTGAATGTTTGTATGTTCTTGTTAGCGTGTACGTTTGATGATGTATGATATACACATACATCAAGAATAGATGTGTTTTTCCATCGTGTGTGGGTGCTTGCATGCGTGCGTGCATGCGTGTGCACCAGTTTGTGCGTGTTCTCAAACTTGTTTATGGATAAGAGGGCATTCTGTTTAATTGGTTAATTAAATTCCACGTGGCTTTTTTCTCTTGTCTGCAGGTGAAGGTTAAAAACCTGATAGTGCCTGTCTCAAATAAACGTGAGAGTCATAGATAATTAAATGTTATTTGTCCTGCATTTGAAGGACCTATCGTTTAAAAGTGAAAGAGAGAGAGAGAGAAAAAATTGCTGGCTTTTTAACGACATAACAGAAGAGGGGCTATTTAGCAGCACTGTAGCATGAGTGGTTTGTATCCAGGAGGGGTTAGAGTTGTTAATCAGCCACCAATGTTAAAAACATATATCAACCAAATGGTGATGATGTATCGTGGCGTGAGGTGGGCCAAAACACTCCTTCCACTCCAGAGACATGAGAGTGGATCATGTGTCAAAGCCGTTTACAGGTGGCCATTAGAGCAATGTAGCCACAAAGAGGTGGAGGAGGAGAGAAAGAGAAAAAATGCTCAAGTGTGGCAGTTAGCAATGATCTGTCATTCACCCCTCTTTCCCTTTCCCTCTCTCTCTCTTTCTTTTTCCCCCTCTCTCTCTCTCTCTCTCTCTCTCTCTCTCTCTCTCTCTCTCTCCTTTACCTTTTTCCTCTCTTCATCCCTCTCTCTCTCGTACTCCATTGCCAGTGAGCACATAGAGGGGTGTTCAGGCTAGTACTGTGACTTGTCACAGGTGGACTTGTATTGTATTTAACACCCCATGCCCCCCACACCCCCTTTGTAATTCCTTGAGGAGATGCCTGGGCCAGAGTCTGGTTATTGTTTCCCTGCCCCCCTGTGGACCGAGCACTCCCGCTGTTGATTCTCCCTCTCTGTAATGATGTCACAGCGATAGTGGAGGGGAGCAAATGTCTCCTGATTCCACCATTTAACGGCTGGCTGAATTGGCTGATAATGATAGCATTGGCGTCTCCGGGCTCGGGGAGACGGATCAGGCCCTGCGAATTAGTGGCTCCTAACCAGAGACACAGAGAGATGGGGAAAGACAGAGAGATGGAGAGAGAGACAGAGAGAGAGAGAGAGAGAGAGAGAGAGAGAGAGAGAGAGAGAGAGATGGAAGGAGAGAGGAGGGGGGGGGGGGGGCGGGGGGAGGGGGGTGGATTGATGTACTTAGCCGTATCTCTGGACTGCTTTTGAACAAGCTGCTGGAGATCTCCATGGCAGTGTTGATAAATTTGCCTTGATAAAAGTCACTGAAATGTCGGCCTGTCTGCACACCTGTATTAGGCTATGGTACATTTGTCATTGGCTATTAAAGTGAACCACAGGGGTATAATGTCAACTCTTATAGAATTTAACTCCCAGTCCAACACTTGCTATTAAATTATAGACAATTCTATGTATTGATGTCAATGTCTTGTCTATGATAATATTTCTAAATCATCAACTTTAGGTATGCTGACAATTTGCCTATTAGGCTATATTAATGATTATTTGATGAGCTTGCAGGCACCTTTATTTATTTGTTACAGTTTATTAACACAGATCTGCTCTACTACTATACGCTGCATATATCATCTGCCTTATTCCAACTATTTATACAGAAAACTGGGGTAGTATTTAAGGCTGCATTTTTAAGACACAAGTTTCCCCTTGAGATACACTAATACCGTATTACTGTTTTCCATTTATGCAAAAGTAAATAAGTAGGCCCAAAAGGCAAATGAGCATTCCAAGCTTTGAACACATGCCCTCTTGTGAAGGTTGGCACTGACTGACCGCATCTTCAGGGCAACAGTGCCATATTTTTAAGGATAAATATTGAATATATGTTTATTTGTATATTTATGACATGCTCTGCTGTCCTGAAGCAGAGAAGTACCTTCCAAAACATTTTTGCTGGTGCAAGTGACAGTAAATGGCTCTTTTATGAGGTTTCTGTGAACATTATGCCCTCTACCAAGGAGGCCTTTCTCAAACTAGACATGTTATGTGGTCCAATGACTACTGGGCTTTAAAGCACATTGCACTCACAAACACACATGCTATGCATTCCACACACTCAGATTTTCTGTCTTTCTATGAATCCATTTACTAACTATGTTTTAGCATTTTTTTATTCATTTGGCTAGCCAATAATGAACACACATGCACACACACACACACACACACACACACACACACACACACACACACACACACACACACACACACACACACACATACACACACACACACACACACACACACACACACACACACACACACACACACACACACTACAATCAGTAGTACCCACCTGGTGTTTTAAAAACAGATGAACAGGAGCTGTGTGGGGAGAGCTGTCAGTCCTGTGTGAATCCCTTTAAAAAGTGCAGCTCAAGGTGTGAGCTAAATAGTATTTACTTTGGGGAATTTGTCTTTATTTATCTGCGTTATTACCGAGGTGAATTTTAAAAGGGCTTTTGGAGAGAATTCCCCCGGCGCCTTCCTTCCTTTACACACCTTTTAAGTCTTAAGATGTGCTCATACCCCTGCTGCACACAAACCCTTAACAGATCTCCCGCAATTTCTGATGATTTTCACAAATCAGCCCCCCCCCCACCAGCCCCCCCATCTTTTGTTTTCTTCTTTTTTATTCTTGATGGTGAGGCGTTGTTGTCTGCTCTCATGTCTCCGTTTCATCTCTTTGTTATGTTGTTCACACCAATCGTTGTAATGGGGAGAAAGCTAAGTGGAAGTGCTGGGCCAGAGTCTTGTTATGCACTTTCCTGTTTTAGTAAATAGGACTGTCAGTGTAGATCAGGCGAGAGACGCATGGGCAACACAATCCATGCTCAACACCCATACACCATCCTCCAGTGTTCCAGAGTTAGAGATAAACAGAGGACTTGAAGAAAATGACTTCAAAAGAGAACTTGTTTTAGTGGAAATATGAACATGTTGGATGCATCTCTAAAGACATGGTTACGGATACACACTGATTGGCTTAGGGGGTGGGAGCGAACAGAGAGTAGTCATTTCTTCACAGTGCAGTTCCAAAATGAGTGGTCAAGTAGCTGGACCTCCCTTCTTCAATCTCTCTCATAGGTTCCTTTCATGATACAGAACATATTTTGGTGGAGTTGAAGACAAAATATTTGTCACAAAAACCTTGTCTGCTCTGTGGAGCAACCACCAGTTTCTCCATAGTCTTTATACTCTGGCTGGAATACCCAGTAGTACCCACTTCAGTCTTTGAGGTGAGCTGAAGTTCTAGTTGGTTGCATACTCAGGCCATGATGATGCACTTGTTAGAGTAGTGGACTTGTACTTGTTAGACTACTGAACTTGTACTTGCTAGGGCAGTGAACTTGACTGCTGTTGATAGTTAAGGCGTTCAACGTGGGGGGCCATCATTAGTGAAATGAAATATCCCCTCTGTTTAAATTTGCATGATGATGGTTCTGTGACCAGTCATCGTTAGATCAACCAAGCACAGCCCTAGGTTGTGGAGAAGATTCATGTCCTACTCCCCAGCCTCTATTTCCCATTCCGTCGTGGGAGGTCTCTGTTAAAAACGCTAACTTCAGCGTTCCTGTCCCGGACCCCCTCAGCGGCGATCAAGACGTTCCGGACCGATTCCGTTTCAGCGCTGTCGGGATTTGGGAACGTTTTCCGGAGATTTGGGTTGAGTTTATTTCTCTCTCTCTCTCTCTCGCTCTCTCTCGCTCTCTCTCGCTCTCTGTCTCTCTTATGCTTTCCTCTGATTGCTGTAGCCTCGGGGCTCTCCAGCGCACACTAGATCCCTGTGATTATATTAATGGCCTCCCGCTCTGAGGCGGAGGCAGAGGACGCCCAGGATAATGGGGTGGCTGCGTGGAGTAGTGGTTAGGGAGATGGATCTCTGACCTCCGGGGTCGGAGGTCGGAAGGCTCAGGTGAAGGGAAGCCGCTCTTGCGTCCCCTTGGGCAGGCAGGTGGGGGGGTACTTAACTGGTAACGTGTTAGTGGGCCCAGGCCTACAGTATGTTGAGTACAGCGACATGAAGAACACGTGTATGGAGTGTTGAATGGACAACAATTGATATAGGTGTTATGAGACCTTAGCTATCCTTTTCAACGTTTGGCGATTATACGCTCTTCAGTAATATGGATCGTTGTTATATCATTTTGCTTTGATGATACTGTAGGAACACAATGTGATTTGATTCATCTCTGTGGTTTCCCAATTGTATTCATCTTTAAAAGCACCAATGCAAGGACAGTAACCAAAACAATTGTGTGTATGCGTGTGTACACACTGTATTTGTGTGTGTCTGTATACTGTATATATGCCTTGCTCAAGCGTGTGTGTGTGTGTGTGTGTGTGTGTGTGTGTGTGTGTGTGTGTGTGTGTGTGCGTGTGTGTGTGTGTGTGTGTGTGCTTTGATATGGGTAGCTGTAGCTCAGCGGCCGTACTGTAGCCCCCAGGCTCTTGGTGGAGAGTATGTCCTGTGGGGGTCCCTCTCCTGCCGGGGAGGCACATTTGATCCAGGCATGGCCGGCGCTAGCATGGAGCCCAGAGGGGTCAGGCCCGTCTTCCCCGCTCTCTTTTTCATCCAATTTCCCTGGCTGCGGGCGGCCGCTCTCCACGCTTTTGTTGTCTGAGGTAATCTGTGAAGTGATCTTAATTATGGAGGTTCGGCCTGTTCCCCCCCCCCCCCCCCCCCCCCCTACACGCTTTTAATCAAATGGCGTAGTTAGTTAGTAATGAGATCGAGGGAGGAACTGCCACGTCTGCTTACACATGCTGCAGGGCGATCGAGGAAGAGGAATGGGGAAGGGGAAAGAAACTAAGGATATGGTACCTATAGCCTGTTGTACCGGTACAGGTATGGTCAGGACACCTCTAAAGAAGACCATTTTAGATTAATTATATTCCAAAGATATTTGTGTCCTTCATTCCCGAACACATCAACTGATATACAGAAATGTAACTTATCTATAAACAGGCCTTAGGATCAATAAAAGAGAACGGGTTACTGATATATCTAAAATTATATATCTAAAACTAGACAACATGACAATGTTAACATTGCTTCACCGCCATTCATGTTGGACAACAATGACTGACTGATTTAATGCATAAAGGGATAAGTTGAAAAAACAGGTGGGAGGGAAGGGGGGAGGATGGGAGGATTGAAAGAGAAGGGGTGGGGGGGGGTAGATGGAATCCATTACACATAAACACCCTTAGCATTGATGGGATGATCCAGAGGGATTAGACTATAAATCCTGATGGACACAGAAAAGGTGACCACATGGAGGGATGGCTGCATAATGACTGGCCTGTGGCAGATGCCAAAGTGTGGAGAACCTCGGCCGCCCCCACCCCAAGGACACACAGGGTGTCACTTCCAGGTCACCAGAGGTCAAAGGAGCACCAGCCTGGGTCTGCAGTCAAGGCTCAATGTCAATCGCTCAACTAAAACCCTGGGTAAATTCTATAGGCTGTGTGTGTCTCTGTGTGTTTGTATCTAAGTCTGACCCTGTTGCTTCTGGAGATATGGATATGCCTATATTCATATATCAACAGTGTGAATGAGAGATAGTCCCTCTATAGCTGTACTACTCTGCCTCCCCTCACAGAACAGTCCAATTCCTCCATAAGGTGTCCTTGTAGATCTAGATTGCATAGCTGTGGTTTGTTTATAGATGTGACACTGGGTGTTGTGGGGACCCTTGTGTGAACAGCTTAAGCAAGGTTTTTCAGAGTTAGGGGCTCATTTAGATAAGGTCACTGGGAGTGACTGGGGTTAAACGGTGTGACTGGGGAGGTCAGCAGTGATTAGCTTCCATGTGACCCACTGTGTGTGTGAGAGGGGTGGGTGGGTGGGTGGGTGGGTGGGTAGGTGGGTTGGTGTGTGTGTGTGTGTGTGTGTGTGTGAATTAAGGGACAATTGCTGATGACATCAACTCCCATTAGCTCTCGTTTAGTTCGTTGTTGTGATTGTGCGTCTCTTAAAGCGTTCCACTTCCCACTCCCTACCATTGCCAACACACATCATGTCCTTATATTATTAAAGGTTGCCTCCATACTTAACGAAGACAGACAGATGGCCTTTTTCATAAATCATGCTTATAAGATGATTATAGAAATCATCACCCACTACCCTGCCTCAGTTACAGTCGCTTACATTCCTATAGGCATGATTATCAGAATATGTCCTTGCAGGGATTAAAACCATGAGTACTCTCTGAATATTGATTACTATTTCAAAGTCAAGATGCTGATGACATCCATAGAATCAACCAATAACAACAAAAAACTGTTGGCAAACACAGATAAAGCAAATGAATACAAAAAAGACTGCAATCCTTTGCCACCTCCTCCCTATAAGCCTTCCTCTCTATCCATCCTTGTTTTTTTAGTGTGTGCTTGGCTGAAAGTTGCTCATAACAGGATGTTAAATATATAGCAGAGAGAGAGAGAGAGAGAGAGAGAGAGAGAGAGAGAGAGAGAGAGAGAGAGAGAGAGAGGGGTGGGTTGAGGTGGGGGTGGGGGTGAGATTATGTCTGTGTGGTTGCACTATTCCTTGATGTATGCACCATGTCAGGCAGCCATTGTCTCCTGGGTAAAGAATGATAGTTCAAATACCTACCATCTCTCCCCTGGTGCTCCAAATGCTCGGCTTTGAAGTTTTTATAATCCATCTGTCATCTCCGAGCAGGGAGGGCACATGTTCTGTACTGCTCAATTACAGAATTCTCCTTTTGCCAGCTACAATGAGACAGGAAGCAAATAATATGGGGGACCCAAAAGAGAGAGAGAGAGAGAGAGAGAGAGAGAGAGAGAGAGAGAGAGAGGAGAGAGATAGGGAGGGAGGAGGGGAGAGAGGGAGAGAGGGAGAGAGAGAGAGAGAGAGAGAGAGAGAGAGAGAGAGAGATTGGAGAGAGGAATCGCTCGAAATTCCGCATTCCCAGCGTTCTCACGCACTTGATTGTGTCCCTCTCTCTCATAACATGAGAACAAAGCGTGTTTGTTGTGGGTGGAATGCCTGAAACGCTTCCTACTGTTACAATTATGAGGAATTTGATTGAATGCTTATTGTTTCAAGGGTAGTGATTTTGATAAATTTGAAGGAGGCTAAATTGTTACTCTTGCCTCTTAAAAGCACTAAACTCTCAGCTAAGGCCCCACTAATCAAATTTAATTTGATACAAACATTCATTTGATATAAGAAAGTAAGAGGTAATAGATGTCGGCTAAAGCTTGTCAGAAAATGTGCTTTTTGATTATGCATAATTCATTTTCTTCCCTTAAAGATGCACGCAGAATAGCGTTTGTCGTGTGAGTTTGATGTACATTGTAATGAAGTTTGTTGCAGTGCTTGGTGCTAAAATCATCTTTAATTGGAGAATACTGTATAGAAGTGCTTTAAAGCCACAGTGAAGAGCCTAGAACTTCAGATACTTTCTCTTCTACAGAAAAATAACAACATCAGCAGTTGCAAATTAGAGCCCTGAAAGAGTTTCCGTTTACATAGGAGAAAGAAGCTTTTACATTCTTTTACCTTTAATTCTTTGTTTTTTACACAACAACTGTTAGATCTTCTCGGCCTCATATTCTGATCTGCTTGGAAAGCCCCCCCAAAAATGACTCAAAGAGGATGAAAGATTGCGTTCGAGAAACAAAAAAGGAAATTTGACATTCTTTTGTTGCCTTTGAAACTTCAATATCTTTGCCGTAATTGTTTCATACATGTTATATATCTTCATTTATGGGGAATAACACATTGGGCCTTTCTTCCCCGAATAAAAGCAGCACCCATCTGCTTATGGAGCCACTCCTGGCCGCCTGCTCATCGCAAAAATAATACTCGTCCTAATGACTTCCACATATTTTGAAATCTCCCTTTTGAAATTGGTCTTGGCAGATTATTTGCAGGTACTTGAGTTGCATCTGTTTGCAATTTTGCAAATGTGGAAGACTTTAATGCGGCGCTCGGTGGGAGCGGAGGGGCTATTTTAATCCCAGGATAACACCGGCTGTCATCCCAAGACCTGGGCTCTGCCATACCATGCCCTGCCAGGGACTGTCTATTTATCTGTCTGTGTGGATGTCTATCTCACCCAAGGTGGGTACTGTTACCCCTGGGTTTAAAGAACAAGATAGTTGGAGGCTTCTGAGAGGCCTCCAAGGGGTCTTTCCTGTGCCCACCTATCACAGCACCCTTCACCTACCTAGTCAGACCCTCTCAATGGTCAACTCCAATGAGCTGGGACCTTTATAATACAAGTCATTATTTAGAGACCAATGCAAAGCTGAAATCATTGTAACTTCAGGTCTTTATTACATCGACCATGTGGCGAGCAGCTGACCAACTTAAGACGTATTTTTTTCTTTTCTTCCCCCCCCCTTCCCTTTAAACTGTAATAACGTGCCCTATTGTCCCATCCGTGGTATCTGGACATAAGCAAGCCCGCCCAACTGTAATTGTATAGGTGGTTACAATTACATTCATTAGTGATTTCATCGGGGGTGTTTATTCAGTCGGACGATAAATGAAAAAGCCGAACTTTTAACTCCTTTCTTTGTTTTGTAGTTTTTTTTTTTCTTTTTGGTCTTTTTGTTTTATTAGGAGCGAGGGGAGGGGGATGCCAGAGGAGGAATTATGTTGAAAGTGTATGCCTTGCAACTTTCTCCCTGTTGGAAATGTTTATTTGAACAGTAAGCTCATGATTTGAATATTTGTAATCCATGCTTAAATTTACAGGCCAGATGAACTTTTTGGCACAGAATGGCAACCATAAGTAGGATTTTCTGAAAAGCTTTACAAAATTTTAAGCCATTTGCATGGCTTATATAATTTAGAGGGGAAAAAATGTTCTCTATCTTATTAGTTAATACCTTTAAAAATTGCATTATTTGTCATTCAACATATGTATGCCTATGCTACTTTAGGTCCTATTGTGATCTGCATTAAAAAACACTTGGTATGTAATTCAAGAAATGAGTATAAAGAATGTACGGTATGAATACTCAACCAAAATGTACATGAGTGGTTTCTCTATCCATGTTCAATTCAAATGAGTTTACTCCATATTGACTTTTAACACTGAAAGGCCACCCATCTTGTAGACTGGGCGGTCGCTGAGCCGAGCAAAAAGGAACGCTTTCTTAAATGATGCTAATCAGTCCGGAGGGGCCTGGCCTCCATCCCTCATCAGTTTTCTGTAATTCAGATGTGCTGAGAACCTGAAATTAAATGTGTCAGAGTGTGTGTGCAAATGTGTGTGTGTGTGTGTGTGTGTGTGTGTGTGTGTGTGTGTGCATGTGGGTGCATGTGGGTGCATGTGTGTGTTTGTGGAAAGCAGGGGTGTGGGGGGTTAAGGAGAACCAAATTAGCGGATGGGAGAAATAACAGAAGCCATGGCTTTCTCTTGGGCTCCACGTTGGTGAATGTCAAGATGATTTAGCTGCACTTCTATTTCCTGAAAATTTCAGCCCTCCAAAGATGGCTGTGGCTTCAGCTAGCCATTTGAAGACAGTAGTAGTTCACACAGCCAAACAGAGCGTATAAGTGTGTGTTTGCGTGTATATCTGATCCTGTGTTGTGTGTGTGTGTGTGTGTGTGTGTGTGTGTATGCGTGTGTGTGTGTGTGTGTGTGTGTGTATGCGTGTGTGTGTGTGTGTGTGTGTGTGTGTGTGTATGTGTATGTGTGAGCATGTGTGCATGTGTGTGTGTGTGTGTGCACTCGTGTGCGTGCATGTGTGTGCGTGTAGACGCCAGTTGGGTGAACAGCTGAATCATGGCGCAGCCCCTGCCCCTCGTAGGCCTTGGCAGTTAGCGGTGTGAAAAATCCCGCTCTTTGAGGGCATTATATAGATTAATGTGGTGTGCCTTGGGCTTCCAGCGACACCTCACCGGGGATGCCGT
Organism: Argentina silus; assembly: GCF_951799395.1. Classification (NCBI taxonomy): domain Eukaryota; kingdom Metazoa; phylum Chordata; class Actinopteri; order Argentiniformes; family Argentinidae; genus Argentina; species Argentina silus. The sequence continues at coordinate 17,646,818 of NC_139656.1, read as the reverse complement.
ACGGCAGATCTGGGAGCTGATGGGGGTTAAGGGGGGACCAGGGGGGACTGGGGGTGGGAGGGGGCGGTCTAGGGGGAGCAGAGCCCAGTCTTGGGGAAGGCAAACAGAGGCTTCTGGCCTGGATATTGAGGGGGGATTGTGTGAGGCCTCTGTGACCTGCGATGGGCATCATCTGGCCCAGGCGGCTCATTATAGGACCCTCCTCTCCCTCAGCCAACGGGCTCCACTGTCTGGGCAGAGAGTTACAGCCAACTGAGACACACACTTCCTTAAACACATACTAGTCCTCTGTCACACCAACACACACACACACACACACACACACACACGCACATGTGGGTACCATGCACGCCCACACACACAGACACACACATGCAGTAGCCCAAAAATTCCCTCTTAAGATCTTAAAATTAAGAGAATACAAAAAGAAATCAACAACAGTGTTCTAATCTAAGTTGGACTCAAATCTTGCCTACGTAAACCAAACATTAAGAGCCACAATGGCCCCATTGTCGTCTCTCTGGTGATTGTTAATGTTTCTGACTGAGTCTCTGATTTCATAACTTTACTGTCTATAACCGAAAATGGGTGGTTTTATATTTATTTATTTTTATCAGGATTTTAGCACATTCCATTCAAGATTAGCCACATCTGTTGGTGTGTGTTTGTGTGTTCATGATTTGGTTTGTCTCGAATGATGTACTTGGGACACAAGAGTGTGTGGGTATCTGTATCTGCCTGTCTGTGTGCATGTGTGTGCCTATGTGTGCACGCGTGCGTATGTGCGCGTGCATGTGGATTGTTCTAGCAGGAGCGCTGCTTAAATAACCTACTTTTGTCTGACAACAGCATCAGTTGTAGAGGTGCACATATGCAGAAAGCTATTTGGAAAGGCATCCTCGTGGCTGTCAGCTTTTATTATGCGGGAAGGTGTCATGTTTGTAACGAAGCTGAGTGCAGATGGCAGAGTGGAAGAAATGGATCACTAATTTTAACAATGATTAATGAACAGAGATGGAAAATGAATTACATCGGACTATTGGAGGCAAGGAATATTTTCTGTGAAAATGTTCACTTGGTCTTGCCAGGCTGCTTTAGTATTGGAGAGGAGAAGTGTGTGTGTGTGTGTGTGTGTGTGTGTGTGTGTGTGTGTGTGTGTGCGCGCGTGTGGGCGTGCATGTAATTCTTTCCCAACATCCTTTGTAAAATCAACAATTCACTGCCCTTGCCTATTACTTTACTGTTTCCCTTTTTAAACACAGTATGTGCTATGCACATGGTTTTTATATCCCTATGCGTGTCACACTTGCAGTAAAAGAACACACTACTTAATAAGGTAAACATAGCAAAGGTTATTCTGTCAAAATGTTTTATTTTCATATGACTTGCATACATTGGATTCAAGCTATATGGTTACATCTATACATTTAGACAGTATAGAGCTAGAGGAATGAAATAAAGGGTCAGTGAAGTCATTTGCTTCCCCCTCACAACCCACTGTTGGTTGTGTTGCTTATGACCTGTTACATCCCAAACGTTACACCATCCTAGGCCACAGCAATACTCCTCGCACTCCTGTTATCAACCGGTTGATGTTAGCCCTTATACTATTGTCATAGAGAGCTAAGCCACAGTGTCAAACTCTACTCAGCCCTGTCTGTGACACATTTTAAAGACTACAGAGGAACTCCTAGCAAGTCTCTCACTATAGTACATACAATCTCATTCTCTCTCTCTCTCTCTTTATTTAGTTTTCTGAAACAAAAAAAAACCTTATCTTTTTATTCTTGCTCCCAGTGTTGCGCGCCTATTGAGACTTGCAGGGTGGGCGACTACTGCGATCCAGCATAATAGGTATATGTGAACTATTTTGAATTTAATTAAGCTCCTGATGGGAAATACTTAAAGGAAAAAAACACAACAACTTCTGGAAACAATACGCGTGTGCGCAGAGGAGAGCTCAGGTTACCCCAGCATATGCTAAGCACTCAGAAAACATACACAATGCCTTTGGTGAACAAGGTAGGGAAAATGCTCCTGGGAGCCAATTTAGAATCTGACTTAAGGCAAGCGTGCCTTTGTGTGTGTGTGTGTGTGTGTGTGTGTGTGTGTGTATGTGCAAGTGTACATGCATGCCTGTGTGTGTGTGTGTGCGTGACTACGCGCATACTTGTGTGTGTGTGTGTGTTTGTGTCTGTGTGTGTTTGTGTGTGTGTGTGCATGACTACGCGCATGCTTGTGTGTGTTTGTTTGCGTTTGTGTGTGTGTGTGTGTCTTTTCCTCTTGGCGCTTTATTGAAATACTAGTGGTGATTAGAATTCCCCTTGCAGGCTCCTGGGGTGGCCTTATTTGAGACCCACATCTGTGCCTCTGCCTCTGCCTCTGCCCCTGCCCCTGTTCCCACTTCAGCCCTACTCTCACTTACTGTACAGTATCTGAGGTTCCAGCTCAAGCCCCACGCTCACTGTGAGACCTCAGCCTAAAACCCCACTCACTGAGTTACGTGCTACTTTAAAGGACGTGTAGTTCACATAGCTTATGCTAGCCTGATTATTTGTGTTGTGTTAAGCAGCAGGCCTTTAAAGCAGGATCGGGTAACATTCTGTGCTGTGAAGGTTTTGTTTCACATTTTCAGCCTGTGTGGTTTTGGGGGACTTAGCGACTGTTCGACAATCAGAAGCAAATGCAAATCTTTTGAGTTTTTGCCGTGTAATATGCCAGTTATTTCTCTAATGCAATAACGTTATTTGAATTTACTTTCCCAGACATAAAATGTACCAATCCTCTCTGTAATATTGTGCCTGTAACACTTATGCATGGAATACTTGCGCGGAAGAAGTTACTGTATGAAACAGGGAAAGTATCAACAGTACAGTAATTGATCCTTTTGGTGTAACTTCCTGTGTCGCCACTGTGCACACTAACTTGTCAAACTTCAATAGCACTGGCGCTGAATTTTCTGGTTTGGTTGCTTTGTTTACAGGCGCTTGTCTTCCCCCCTCGGCGAACCTGTCTGTGTTCTTCCTGAAGCCACGAGCGTTGCGGTGGCGGTGACGGCAGTGACGGCGGCACTACTGCAGGTATGGATCAGTGGCACGCCGATTGATCACGTAAAGAGGAGGATATTAAAGATGTCTGTCACACGCACGCCACCCCCCCACCCCCCTCCAACCCACACACTGGCATGTTGGGTGGGTGGGTTGGTGGGTGGGCGGGGGGGGGAATTAACAAGTGGTGTGAACTTTTCAGCTCTGCGCTGTCACCCCCTCCATAATCAGGAAGTGAAATCTGTATCTCAACAGTCTCATTTAAGTTTCGCGCAGCCGCCCCACCACCCCCCCCCCCCCAAAATGAAAAACAAAAGGAACAATCGCGACGAAAGGCTGGAAGTAATGTGATTTCTAAATAAACGCCCGCCTGTCAAAAGCCGGGATGCATTTACTTCCTTCCCCAATGTAGCTCAAGGAGACAATTAGCAAACAGAGGTGACACGGTAAACAGGTGCACCCATTATTCCTGGAGCTGCTGGCGATATATCCCCATCTCCGAGACTGATGGGGGATCATGCGACAGGCAGGGTGAAGGATCTGTCTGCATCGGGGCTCGGCTGATAGGGTCTGCCAAGCAGTTTTGCAGTGTCCTCTCACAATCTTCATCTCAACATCTCACAATACGTACTCTGGAGAATATTCTGTTTAGTCACATATACATGTAGGTTTGATTTTCTCTATTCTTCCTGTGTTTTTCCTGGTCTCTATTTGTCTTCTTGTACATCTGTCTCTCATTCCTGCCTTTCTCTCACTCTATACATCTCTTTCTCTGTCTTTCATTCTCCCTTTTTTCCTTCCCTCACTCTTCCTCCCAGTAATTATTTACACATTTCTCCTCATACTGCTGCTTTCTTTTAATTCATAAAAGACCAATCGTCCTGTGAGAGGGAGGTCAAGCCGGTTTGTAAAAATTGATTGCTTGTAAAGTGCTAATCAATGGAAACCTTTTCTCTTGAAGCTGGAACATTCAAGCTATAACATTTATTGAATAGCATTGGAGCCTGAACTAGTGCATTTGACAGCTGCCTTACATCCCCTATAGAACTCCCAAGTCAAATCAGACAGGCCTCATATACACTTTACCATAGGCTGTTATTTAAAAAACAAAAGTTCTTATCATGAGAAAAAAATATTGATTTGTTTTCATCTACCCTTCATAGTGATCTTAATAGTGATCTAAAATGTCATTCTTAGGTGACATACAGTGACACACTTTATCGTTTTTCAAAATGGTATGTTATTTTGTTACAAGGTAACAGCATTGGTAATTGTCGTAGATGTTTGGACTGTGTTTGAATGCCGGGGTTTATTCATCAAATATAGAATAGTGAGTCACACTCTTGGTGTGTGTAATATCAGAGGTATGTGAGACCGATCTCAGTCATATTGGATCCATCTCAAACACATGCTCTCCCTGACGCATTCTCACACTAATTCTCACACGCGGCACATATGCACGCAAATGGTTGTAAAAAAACAGTCAATGCTCAACCTTCAGGCTTTTTTTTTGTTCATAGAGTAGATAGATTCTATGTGGGCCATTGCGAATACAAGGACCAGAAAAAGGGGGGATTCCACAAATACATATCATTTTCAACTTTTCTACTCTCTCCTTCTCCTACGGTATGTACCCTTGACATTCCATGTACAATACCGTATGTAGGGGAAGAATATGGAGACTATTGGAATCATTTTGGGATATTTTACAGTGGGAAGGTTATTTGAAAGAATGCATATCAGTGTGATCTGTTACTGTATGAGGGCTCTTGTTCACACAGGGGTCTCTGGATGAATTCTGGGTACAGCCTATCAGTGATGTGTGAATTCTTCCTACTGTTAAGACTGATTGGCGTCCAAGTGACACATTCAGTCTCTGACATCTCTGACCGCATTGGTTGCAGGAACGACCATCTTGGTAGGAGTTAATGATAATAATTATTTGCCATTTGTTATTGCAGGATAATTATTTAAGAGGTTCATGTAGTCATCACTGTAATCAGTAAAGAGTGATTACAGAACATCCACAGGGAAACAGATGGTACTTAGTTGTTGTGTTTTTTTCATATTAAACTAGTGCACTTAGTACCAGACATGGTAAGAGGACAATCAAAAGTGTGAATAATGAAAGAAATTGTGTCACCCTTGAAACTGAAACAAAAAAGTGAATCAAATGCACAATTAGGACTAGTGGGTGTCCTTTGCCAAAGCCACCCAATCAACCCAACCCACACACACAACCATAGAAAAAAATGCACAAAAAGCCCTTCAACTCAAAGAGCGGTATTTAAACAGAAGACCCTGACCCCATGACTTTGTCTATTAGCATAGAGTGTGTTGCCTTGGTCTTTCGCACGCAATCGCCACAAATAAGGTCACCATTTGTTCGGTTGGCTCTTCTGGGATGCGCCTACACGGTGTCCATCCGGACGTTTCGCTGCTGCCCAGGCCTGGGATATGTGTTTCTTTTTTAATTATTTCTTTTATTGTACACGACCAGCGAAGAAGAAAAAAGCTCTCGCTTTCCAGGGTCGGAGCGATCGGAACACAGAGGCTGCTGGCCTACATTCCTGACTAATTGTATAATTGGAAAAGCTCTCCAAATGAGCACCCCCCTTTTTCGCGGCTGATCTTCCCAGCGCTTCCACCCTTCAAAGCAAATCACAAAAGAGCATTTTGGGAATAATAATAATTTCAAAAAGCGTCCATTATTAATCCTGTATACCACCGCCGCCGCCACTGCTGTTCCCGTTACCACACATGGCTCCTACATCGCACTCCCTGGGAGCCAAGCCACCATTAGCTTTAGCTTGTCACTGTCTGACCTGCTAATACCTGCCATAACTGCGGTCAAAGTACAACCCACAGATTTCCCTGGGACTAGTTAAGGGGTGCACTCAGCCCCATCATTTTTGTATGCCCCCCCCCCCCCACACACACACATATGCCTTAAGTGGAAAAGTCCTCGTATAAACTTTTTAAAATGTTGCTTCACTGTCATATAACGGATGATCTACCTGTGAGCTGTCGCGGCGTTCATATTTTACTGTTACGCCCGCGCTCATGGTCGAATTGGATTTCCAGATTTATGGCCCCTCTCACGCGCCGTTCATTTCCATGGATACGGAGCGAAAGCGGGATGATTTCTGAGGTCGACGGCACTAACAGGATTCTAAAGTGCAGTTAAAACGAATCTGTTAATTAACCCTATTGATCAGCAAAAAATAAGAGGAAAATGTGATTTGCATACACCGAGAGTGATCAATGCATTAACTGATTTTTTTTTTCTCAAAATCTGATTTCCTCCAGTTTTCAGAGTGAGAGAGGGAGAGTTCAGACTAATGTGGATCGATCCTGCATCTTGCAGACAGGAATACAAAGCGTTTTATTAGTCACTGAAGGGTGAAACATATCAGGAAGAGATTTGTTTGAAGTTTGATATGGCAGGTGATTTTGTAACTGAACAGAGCATGGAAAGCTCTCCTCTAGCCTCACTGTGGTTCTCTTGTCCTCCATAACAACAGTAGTTATTACCAAAGTCACAGATTTGCTTTGCAAACATGATACAGAGGCACTAAAACAATACTCTAATTGTGAGCAGAAAAGAACACACATTAATAAGGTGATATTTCTTCAGGCCAAACAAAATCTGTTTCCCTCAGCCACAAACGACAACAAAAACATCAACAGTAACAACAACAGGAACCAAAAAGAAAGAAAGAAAGAACGAAAAAAACAATAGGTGTTAAAAAAGCAATATGCTGCTTTTCTCTCAAGAGCAGCTTATTATAGCGTATTGATTTATAAGGCTTTAAACGCGATCCTCCATGCACAAGTCAAGGGCAGAGAGAGACGGTTGCAGCCAGGCTTCATGACAGTCGTCGGGAGCTGCAGAAAGCCTTTTCTGAATAGTTTTGGAACACAAAAGGGTAATTGTTTTAGCCCAGATGTTGCTTTCGCACAACAAGCAGGATACAATGTTCCTACTGAGCTGATGAGCCCAATCAGTGAAATGATTAAAAATTGATTTTGTCCCTGTAATTACAGTATGTAAACTACTTAGCCAGGATTGCAAAGGAAGTGATTTTCTAATTACGTATATACTCTGGTGTCTAATGATTGGTTTTTTGAAGTAATGAAGAGAGGGTCCTAACGACTCCTCTGTGTTCTGTTGTTTAAGGAAAAAAAGAGACCATCGTTAGGGCAAGGCAGCAGGCAGACAAAGAGCTCAAATTGAATTTTCGCCAGCGCTAACATGCACGGATTCTGTTTGTTAACATGCGATCTGGACGCTAATGGTGGCCGTGACTTCTGCAGGGTCACCGGTCTGACAATCTGGATCCAGCAATTAAAACCTCCAGGGGTTGTGGTTTCATTGTCACCCTGCAACACCCCCTAACACACACACACACACACACACACACACACACACACACACACACACACACACACACAAACAAGCATGGGCGTAGTCACGCACACACACAAACATACACAATAAATAAGTCAGAATCCAAACAACAACATGTAGTCCTTTGTCTGTAGAACTCAAACAACAGCAATGCACATTTTAGACAGACCACCCTTTTCCCTCAGTTTAGAGAAAATGAATGTATGATATCCAGGTATTTTGGGAATTGACTGTAGATTTAATGACTCAACCACCTCTAAGTGGAGCAGGTTAGAAAAGAAAAAACTGAAATGTCCGATTGTTGATGGTATTACTTAAGTGGCTTTAGGTTTGGGGACATTTTTAGGAGACACAAATCCAGATTCACGATAGACATCCAAATCTTAGGAAAGTGAAAAGAAAACTAGGAGAGGGAGAAAAAAAATCCAAAGCTTTGAAATGGTGCCAGTATCACAAACTGTACTTTTGAGACACAGTTGATTGTAAGAGAAGCCGATAGCTCAGCCAGCATAACCCTTTAATAATTAATTTAGTTAGGCTATGATCTATCATTTTGTACCTTTTGACATGCAATATTGAAATTTAATATTGCATCAATACAAATGATGCATTGCCAGTCGGCGCAAGGATGTGGATTGCAAAGAGATCTCAGACGCCTCTCAGTTCCTTCTCTTTTCAAAGCCACATTTTACTTGAGTAGAGAGGCATAAGAAAAACATCCGTCTTTCTCCAGCTTTGATATGTATGTTTAAAAATGACATCTTAAAACGCTCAGGGAGAACTCCTTTTCCTCTACCCTAACGTCTTGTCAGAGAAGAGAGAAAAAAGGAGAGAGAAGGGAACATGACAGTGGTGTTTAGGGGAGACATCTTATGTTGTAGAGATCTTTGACATAGTCTTTAGTTTTGTGAAATCCCATGGCAACATTCTGGAGCGCACAATGAGGGAGCGGTGGATAGGGAGTCTGCAGTCTAGGCTACGACTTAGCCTGACTCAAGATGATTGTATATGGATAGATTTTCTTGTTGATTGTTCCATCTTGCTCAACTATTCACTTACAACCAAATCTACTTTTCTACTATCGACTTCCAACTAACTTGAAATCATAACTCAAATGTTGCTCTGATATCCTAAAGACATCAAAGCATGATTTACGTGAAAGTCTGAATAAGTTGAATAATACACAATATGTGTACTGTATCTCCAGTCCGGATGCCTCTCCAAGTTTCTCAAGTTCAGCTGAAAGGTTGTATTTTATTATGTTTAACCTATAGTAAGTTGAGATGTTTTGATCAGTGCTGCTAATGACTTCCTGTTTATGCGATATCCATGGTGCTCCTGATGGTGCTGGAGCACCATGGATCTGTGGGTGTGTCATTAACAGTGGTTGTCTCTCCTGTTCTCTGTTATTTGCATTTGCACTGATCTATGGATGTCAATTACACATTCCAAAGGAAAACACTTTAGGTGACAAACCATGTTTCAGTGTGTGTGTGTGTGTGTGATATACAACAACAGAGGTGAGACTTGGAAATGAGACCCAACAGACATTTTTTATTCCATATTCATCTCACAAACAAACACATAACTATTATCCAAATTGATTTGTTTTTCATATTTCAGCAAGTTAATAGGAGCCACTCCTATTTTTGTACTCCAAAGCGTTGCAGGCTAGCATACTTGGCCTGTGACAGCGGGGGAGGGATGTCCTGTGAGGAGGTGCTTTGGGGCTCTGTGGGTCTCTCCCTCTACCTTATGGCTGGCTTTATTAGTCTACCCATGTGGGTCCTGCCCTTCTCTGGTGGTGGGCATGCGGTGGGGCAGCAACACCTTGGCAGGTGGGGATCGGCTGTGAGCCGTGACCTCTGTCTGTCATTCACTATCACCTCACTTGGAGAGATAAAGGGGCTGGTTTCTAAGACACAGATTAAAGGGGCAATCTGGGATTCAAACAACAACACTGTGGTCACCCCGCTACTTCGGGTAAACAGCTGAGGCATGAGGCTGAAGAAATGTAACCACTCTTTAATTCATAGATGGGGCTATGGATGCAAGACTGAACCACAAGATTAGGATGATAGTTTTAACCATGTTTTAAATTACATTGTCTACAAACAATAGAGTAAAACAATCTTATATGTCGGGTTCTGATGGGGTAAGACAGGTAAGACAGAACTAAGCTAGTGGATCATTTAAAAATGATATTCTTCAAGAATCAATAGCTATATATCATTCATTTAAAAGTCCCAAAATGTATGTACCAATCCCAGATTACCCCTTTAAGACAAGTCCTGGACTGACTTATACTTTCAGTAGACACTCTCCATTGAAGAGGTGTTTTTGTCCAGAAGTAGGCTTAATCTGTCTAGATCCCAGCTGGACTCAAACTGGCTCACCTAGGGTTTGTTGTCAGACAGATATCTTATCTCTATCTGTGTTCTGTCACTATAGGAGAACTGGTGAATGGTTATGTGGATTTGTGTGAGGGATGTTTGTGTGCTCACTGTCTAGTGGGGGGTGGACTGTCAACACACTTCATATTTCAAAGGAGTAGGTCTGAGGAACAAAATGAAGATTGATGTGGAAAAATGGGCAGAATGCATCTCATATCAATACATATATTATCATTTACACATATGAGAGACGTTCACATGCATATATATGCGTGCACATGATCAAGGGCCCACACATATTCACGAGGGGGCTCAGTTGTTATTAAAGCTATATGATATAATTGCATTTGATCTCAAATAAACACAAATTCAGTCCATCTCCCACATAAAGATGGCAGATATGATGGACGAGCACATTAGCGCCGGGGACAACATTAGATTTGCTCCAAATTATTGATCTTTTGTTTGCGAGCCAAGTCGGCAATAAATAACCGTAAAAGAGAGATGTGACTCATTATCGCTGTGCCAACTGACAGACCTCTGTCAAAACAACTCTCCTGCCTCGCCACTCGCTCCTTGGTAACAGGGATGAATTTAATCTGCTTTTAATTCTTTAGACTTCCATAACCCCCCGTTTAACTTAAGGCCTCCCGTCACTATCTGATTCCCTTAAAATTTTAATCCCACTCCGATAACCTGTATTATTCCATATTTTATACACACCCATTCAGTGGCTTTCTGTTTTATTCCTACCTTCTTAGTGAAAAAAATCCTTTTATCATACAATGGGTAATTTATATCCATTACCAACGTTTTCAATCCTTTTCAGTGCTGCTGTCAGTGCCTTTGGCACAGTCATGATTAATGTGATCTAATAATAGTGTGCCATTATATTTCCTTTAGTAAAACATGTACCAACATCCTATTCAGGCCCACCAAATTCATTGCCTCTTAAAATATGTCCCCCCCTTATTTCAGTTGAAAGGCAAGATTGCTATTTTCTCACAGGAAATGATTATTAAGGGTTTTAGTGAGTATGGTTTCCTATTTACAGTCGTATGGCTTTTTGTGAGCGTGACGAGATGTGGCAAGATGGTGACGTGGGCTAATGTGGATGTGTTGGAGTCTTCCCTCCCTGCAGGTAACACAACACTGCTTTTCTGTCCATTGTTCCTGGCTGGTTGATGTTCGATCAGAGGAGTGATATGTGAGCCTCAAATACAAAGCAATTTTGTACGGTAGCATTGAGGTTGGTTCTAGAGATGCACCTTTTCATGCAAACAGCCATCAAGGGTACTGTACCTTCAATATGTAATTAAAACCACATATCATAGCATCATTATCTCTATTGTCATTTTTCACATTTGAGAATTAATTTGAAACAGTCTGCACACATGAATATGCATTTTTGGGAAATTCTGGTTTGATATAGCTTCTTTTAGAGTTTTTCAGACTGGAGGTACGTAGATGGCGAGAACCCTGGTTGGGATAATAAGGTGATAGAGGGGGAGCGTGCTGAGTCCTTGTGGAGCGAGTGGTGGATTTGGGGGAGATGTGGAGCGGTCCAGGAGTGGGCTCCCGTCCCACCCAGCCACACGGTCTGAGCCAGCCTGCCACTCGTGGGGGCACGTTTCAGACTAGGGTGCCAACAGCCCCCCGCTTCCCCCCCTACTCCCTCCACAAAAGAGGGTTAACCCTTACTGGGTTCTTAGACTTCTATCCAGAATGAACAGGTGGTCTCACAAAACATGGGCATCAATTTCCTCATGACTTATCCCAGTGTGTGTGTGCGTGTGTGTGTGTGTGTGTGTGTGCGTGTGCGTGTGCGTGTGTGTGTGTGTGTGTGCGCGTGCGTGCACATGCGTGTGCGTGCGCACGTGCATGTGTGTGTGTGTGTGTGTCAATGGGGGGGGGAGAGAGAGAGAGAGAGAGAGAGAGAGGGAGAGAGAGAGAGAATGAGAATGAGAATGAGAATGAGAATTAGAATGAGATTGTTTGTACTATAGTGTGAGTATGTGCTGGTTTGTGTGTGTGTGTATGTGTGTGTGTGTGTGTGTGTGTGTGTGTGTTCGAGTTTTGGTTTTGTTTATTACTAGTGTGGTCGGTGGTATGGACCAGCTTGTGGAGGGTCCCACCGCTGTGTGAAATTGACATCAGATGGTCGTGATGACTAGAACAATATCACATCCAGTTTCCATTTAGCAAGGGGCAGCTGAGGCGGGGGGGGGTGTATGTGTATGTATGTATGTATGTGTAATGTGTGTGTGTGTGTGTGTGTGTGTGCGTGTGTGTGTGTGTGTGTGTGTGTTGGGGGGGGGGGGGGGGGGGGGGTGGCACCTGACCCCAGAGTCAAACCACACTCCGACCCCCACACCCCAGCACCAAGCACAGCTGTCAACACTTTACATCAAAACCCACTCTTTTTTTCCCCTTCTCTTCTTTCTCAAATGCCCCGGTCCAGGCTCTATCCTCCTCCATTAAGGATAACTTGTATTGAGCCACAGTTTATTTCTTTTTTTTTCTTCCCCTTGTCTCAAGTATTCGGTTCCAAGCAGAGAAAATCGAACCAAACCATTTTTAAAACCAAACAATATGGTCTGGAGTTTAGGATATCTCAACATGTTACACACTGCGCATGACTTTGACCGCAATAGCATCCAGCCCTCTGTAGTTTTGATAGCTGTGGTCATTTAGACTTGTCAAGATCAAAAACGTACTACTTCAAACTACTACAATAGTTCAACAATTGATTTGTTTTTTTTTCTGGGGAGGCGGAGGGGGAGGGGGTTAGGGGTAGGGGGGTGTGGGGGGGGGGGCGGTGCATGTTTAGGAAAACACACAACTAAATAAGCAAAGAGAGAACAGATAAACAGAATAGGCCTCTGAGTCAGCATTTTACCAAGGTCTGATTCAATTTCTGGAGGAACAAAAAAAATCGCTGGAAGTACTAAATAACAAACTGTCAAAAATGTTATTTAATGACTTCGATATGTAGCACATGATGAGATATGTGCTGCAGTCCCCATGAGAACACTCTCTGTGCGCATGTTGAAACCAAATGTTGCCTTGGTACTTGTAGGTAGGCTACATGTAACCAAGTTTACATTGAAAAAGTACCTTTTGTCCTCAGAAATGGATCAGTCACAGTCACATTGAAACGTAACAGTGTGGAGGGATAGGGAAGCGAGGTTATTACAGTGCAGGAGACTCACCTTCTCCTCTTCTAGCCCCTCCCTGTCAGCTCTCCCGCCTTAACTGGGGGAAACCCTTCAGGGGAGGGGTGGGGGGGTGAGAGGGTGAGAGGGGGGAGGAGGGGAGAAGGCTGTTAGCTCAGCAATTTCCTCACAGGGCCCAGAGCAGACGAGACCAGAACAGAGCTAAGCTAAAGCACAGCACCGCGTCACTGTGTGTCTCAGACTCCGGGGTGAGTCAGGCAGTAAGAGAGAGAGGGAAGACGGAGGGGAGGAGATGAGCAGGATGGGGGGAGATGGGGGAAAAAGGGGGGGGTGAGAGAGATATAGAGAGAGAGTGAGATAGAGCAAGAGCGAGAGCGAGAGAGAGAGAGAGAGAGAGAGTTATGAAATAAGCCGTCTGGTCCGTCTGGTGGCACCACACTGCTATTCCCATGATGCAATCTGTGTGGCGTGATGATGATGATCATGATGGTGAAGATGATTATGACAATGACGCGTGGCACACAGGCAACAGTTGCCGCGGACTGTCTCTCCGCGTTTACATCATCTGGCCCTATATAAATATACAGACAGTCTGCATTGGCATATCACAGATAATTCCCCTTTAATCTCATAAGTGCTCCGTTATGGTAGAGGTGGGTCAGTCTCTTAAAGTCCAAGCTGGCTCTCTCTACCTCCCTCCTATCTAATTAGATACCCGAGGATCTGAGGGAAGGGCCTGTGTGTGTGTGTGTGTGTGTGTGTGTGTGTGTGTGTGTGAATGCAGCCTCTCCCGATTGTAAGTCCAGGACAGAGGCAGGTTACTGGGAGAGAGTGGCAGGGACAGGGGCAGCCCCCTGGACACACACTGGAGGAAGGTGGGGCCCTTGGCTTGCCAGAACCAAGGTTAGTTCACCTATTAGCTATTTCTTACCCAGACGCAACAAATGCCTTCACCATCACCCATAGGAATATGTTGAGGAGGTGTGGGGGAACATGTAGAGCTCATCTGTTGATAGCCAAGGGTAAAACAAGTGCCTGGCGCATTGATTTATGTCCATTTATATTAAAAAATCAGTATGGCTTGTGAGCCCTGACGCCTAAATGTAGTAGTGTTATGGAGTTATGAACCCTCACCCCCCCTCCCTACCCTCCATCCACCTTCTCTCATCTTTTCCTTTTCTAAATTTGGATGATGACGTTAAATGGATGTGCTATAATTCAGACATGAGTGGGAATATGTGTGTGTGTGTGTGTGTGTGTGTGTGTGTGTGTGTGTGTGTGTGTGTGTGTGTGTGTGTGTGTGTGTGTGTGACTGTGGTAGTTGTGTGGTTATCAAGTGAAGCATTATGGCGAAAATGCTTAAATAATTCAGCGTTCACATTATTTTGTAATGCCATTCTTTAGAACAGACTCAGTCACTCTAATAAATGCCTCGCCGGAAAAGAAAGTTCAAGGAATTTTGTGGGGCGCCTGTGAGCGATGGCAACTGCCTGACTCTCAAACTCCCCTTCTTCCATGTCACAGTGCCATGTGACCCACGCCATATTCCTCAGCAGAACGAACGCAGTGGTGAATTGAAACAAAAAGGCCACATATTTTATTTATGTGTCAAAAGTGCAGTGAAGGGAGGGAGGGAGGGAGGGAGGGAGGGAGGGGGATATCACTCCATCCGTTGGTATCACTCCATCCGTATGGATCAATTCCCCCAGACGGACGGAGGGATGGAGGGAAGGAGGGAATGAGGGGAGGTTGGCCTCTGAGCGCAGAAATGGCGGAGGTTATTGATTTATCAAAAGAAATACAGCATGCGTGTTATGCTTAAACGTCCACATAAACCTGAGCCGTCAGTGAGTAGGAGAGGCAGAGCCCGTGACATTTAGCCACACAAAACGGCAGCGGATGGATTTACTGTGGCGCACGCCTGCGTCTGGGCACTATCATATTCCTCTATTGTGAACGGATGGCAGAGGCTCCACTTATGGAGAGGATTTCTCACATTAGACCACAGTGGCATAAAAACGCTGCCCTACCTCCTCCTTTATGGGAATACATACCTGGCATTAAGAAGACCTGGAGAGAGGGATGGAGGGAGGGAGTGGGGGGTGAAAGTAAGAAAAAAAGAAAGAATCCACACAGCAGAGTCGGGGGGCCATAAAAGGGATAGTTTAACAATTGATCGAGAGCAGTGGTGGAAATGGCAGCTGTAAATCAATTTTATCTGGGAGCTGCTAAAGAGTGTTTTCTAATGAGGTTAATGCCACATAATGACCAAATTTCTCCATTTAAAAGATGCCCTCAAGGTGTTGGAAAGAGATAGATGTCGTCCCTGCAACATTAACGTCGCCTCGTGACCCGTCACTGAAAAAAACTGTTTTTTTTTCTTTTTGATTTTACCCATCACAGAAGAATGTGTGTTTTTATAAAATAAATATCGTTGAATTGTTAGCGAGAAGGATCGGAAAAGTGCAGGGCCGGCTAGCTTGCTAGCATGGCAGGACAGGACAGGACAGGACAGGACAGGACAGGACAGAGGCTCAGAAACCATGGTTGTAGAGGAGAGTGAAAAGAGAGAGTGACCCATCACTAATTCACCATGAATCTGCTTTGCCCTGCAGGGTTTCGGGATGTTTATGAAATCTCTTATGTCATGGGAGACGATACCGGGAGGGGTGGTGTACAGAGGGTAGAGGAATGCCAACACACACATGCCCACAGACGCGGACATGCACACATTACGTTATTCTGAGATTTCAAGAGCCATATTAGGTATGGGTTTACTACTTTGTATCGACTGGAAATCCTAGCCTGGCTAACATTTAGGCAGTGATACGTTGTGAACTTAGGGGTGAATCCACCTCATGCACACAGTCAACGCACTGCATAAAACTTAAGAAAAGTTGGATCCACATGCCAACATCTATCACTAAAGCCCTAAAGCTATTATCATGATCTAATTAGGTTTAACATAAGTCTGTGTCATGGCCCTGTCCACGGCTGCCTTGTCCCCAATTCCACACATTCAGAGCATCCCAATCAGAAAATGCCACACTCACACACACACACACACACACACACACACACACACACACACACACACACACACACACACACACACACACACACACACACACACACACACACACACACACTGCACACATGATACTTATGCAACTTCACTCATGCTGCACCTGTCTACTTACAAAATGACATAAATGAACGCTCTTTTTTTCGCACATTAGCATGTATTGTGCATGCATACTCACACTCACAGGTACAGTAAATCAGATACTGTACGTAGATATACAAAGTGGACCTGTGTCCTGCTCTCTACATTATTCACAAGGGGCATCATTTTCTGTGTGCTGTGCCTCCCCCTCGCTTGCCTGTGTTCCAGTCCCCCTGTGCTGTAATGAATTGAGCCTCAGATGAAATTTTTTTTTTTTTTGTATTAGTGCTGTTGCTGAGACGTGCAGGCACTGACCTATAAAGAAGGCCTTTAAGGAGACCCATTAATCCACCTGTCCAGAAATACTATATTTATATGTGTATCTTAAATCTAGGCTGAGGTGGTCAAATGCAATTTGGAATTACCAATGCTGGCACACAATTCATTTTCACTGTGATTAGCGACAGTGGTAGGGATGTCTCAGTGGGTGGCTGGGCTGGCCTGATGCACAGAGCTTGTGCTCATTACACAAACTAACTTCACTGTGTGTGTGTGTGTGTGTGTGTGTGTGTGCATGTGTGTGTGGGAAAGCACATACAGTAGAGATATACTGTACACAGAGGCACATACACATAGCATACACAGAAATGCATGCATGCATGCAGACACAAGTATACTAGACCTAGTCCATTCTTCGAATGGAAATTAGGCTCTATGTACCACATTTTTACTTTGTTTATATGTTTATGGATACACTTCATAAAATGTATAGGTCACCCTAGAAACCTAAGTTGATGATTTGCTTATATGATTCCCTGCAATGGAAGAGAAACCAGATAGAGACTGAAGGCTCTTTTTCTCTCTCACTCTCTCTCCCACACACTAACTTACTCATCTCTGTTAAAACACTGATGAATAGCCACAGTAAGAACGGAATAGCATATATACTCTGTTTTGATTCGTTCAAGTTTCTGAAGGGCCACTTTTGCCTGACGAGAGTATTTTCTCCCCCCTCTTTGATTGATATGTGAAATCCGTCTCCCTCTCCAGCTCTAAAGGCAGGCCCTGTGTGAGGCTGAAAGGTGCTCATTGTCAAGGCAGGGACACTTTGTCCGGGAACAATCCTGTTCCCAAGGCTCAGAGAATATGTAAAAAAAAATACAGCCCCCATTGTGTACTTAGAGAACTTTAATTTTGCGTGTGAGGTCATTTTAATCCTGATGAATTTTTATAGTCACTGTGGCTGTTTCAATGGCTGGCCCGGTCTAGTGCCTGTCTAAAAAGAAAAGAAAAACCCACCCACAGACCGACTAGCCATCCTTAAAACTTAAAGTGTCTTTGTTGAAGGACACATTGGGGTGTATTTAAATTTTTCACAAAGGAGCCCTCTGCTGAATGGAGGGTGATTTCTGCAACAAGGTAACATTTGAGGCCTAAAAATAGAAGTGTGATGAAACAAGACTTGTATTGAGCGCTCTCATGAGACAGCAAACCTGATGTTAGTGAGATGCCCAAGACAATCATACTAAGCTAAAAGAGAAAGAACAAGACAGGCAGCTCTGGAGTAGCTAGAATGGAATTAACAGTATGATTGAGCATGCTAAATCGCTAAGTGGATTTTTTAACCTTGTTTTATCAATCTTCTTCAAACAGACTTTTCCAAACCACACAATGGGGGTTTAGTTGTGGGTAGTGTAGTCATATGTTGTGATATAGTGCTACAAAAGCTAATATCAGCCTTATCCTTATTTAAACAGTAGTTGTCCTTTTTTTTGTTGCTGATTTTTTTGTGTTGTCTGTGTGCCTCTCAACCTCTTTTTCGGCTCCAAATTGGAGACACATTTATGCAAATGTGGCAGACACCTACAACCAGAGGAATATGTGGCAGCTGTAGAGGAGAATTCAATTAAGACACCCCTGAGGTGTGGTAATTGATCCGCACAAGTTTTTTCCCTTCCACTTTCTCTCTCTTCTTTTCTCTCTCCCTCTATCTTTTGCTGTTTGTTTTTGTTTAATGAAAACAAAATCCTGTTTTTGCCATTGAGGCTTGCGACTGCTTGGATTACTCAGCAGTGGTTGTTTATTTAACGTGAATCTTACCATAGGGAGCAATGGTATGATTCTTACTAAATTGATCTTTATCTGCCTTTCAGTTTATGGCCATATTTGTGAAATATATGATCTATTATGTTTGGTCAAAGTGCCATGTGCCATTTTCTTCTGATTGATTGAATCTTCCTAATTTCAAAATGAGAACACGAGAATCATGTTGGTTGGTTGTTTTGGTTGAAGGAATAGGGTACATTCCAAACAATAAAAATGACCTGTTGTCATGGTCTAGAGACAACGTGAAAGACTTGGCCTTGGTTACCCTGTGGCAGCGATTCATCCCAATGTGTATGATGTGCTGCCTTGACCACACTGTAACCCTCAGACTTGTTTTCTCGTTATTCTAATTGGTGGAAACATTCTCTCTTTTTTTTTACTTTGCTCTTTCTGTGTGCTCGCCCTCCTCCTCCTCCTCCTCTGAGGTGGAGGGTTCCAAGTACGCGATGGTGCATTAATACGGACACCTGCTTTGTTTTGGCGGCCGACGGATCGCCCGTTCGCCTGCTCCCCCTCTTTCATCATTCCTTCTGCGGTTTGTCTGGAACAGGCCTATACCTGATCTGAGAGTGTGGCTGGGGTTTCACTTTCCAATTCATCTTCAAGGGAGGGGGGCAGGCAGATGTATTTGTGTGTGTGTGTGTGTGTGTGTGTGTGTGTGTGTGTGTGTGTGTGTGTGTGTGTGTGTGTGTGTGTGTGTGTGTGTGTGTGTGTGTGTGTGTGTGTGTGTGTGCGTGCGTGCGTGCGTGCGTGCGTGCGTGCGTGTGTGTGGTGTGTGTGTGTGGAGATGTGTTTGTGTGTTTTTGCATGTGCCTTTGTGTGCATACAGTAGGAAGGAGATGTGCTGGTCATTGAGGTCACCTCCTATCCCCTCCTTTGTCCAATGTTCTGTTTTAGATATGGTGGTTCCTCCTATGCAGTGCTCTGACTCCAGGTCAGTATTCTTCCCCTCAGCTTTGGCAGTCTACTAGCAGAGAAAACTGTTAGAATCCATCCTACGTCCTTGAAGAAATTACACCAAACCTCCTTCGACTTGTCATTTCATTATATCCGAAAGAGGCCCCCAAAAAAGAGAGAGAGCAAGCGAAAGGAATACTTAAGAGGGCACAATATGTCCTGTTACATTCTACTTCTCTAGCTAGAAGAGAGGCAAAAGGGCAGTGAAAAGGAATACTTGCTATTTAATTACTGTCAGACGAATGAGCTCTGTTCAAGTCGCCCCCTCTCCCCTAATGTAAAAAAAAATAAAAAAAATCTTATTCACTTAGTATGTAGGTCACATTACAGTGGTGTCTAGTTATTGGACATGGGCTTAGATAACTGTTTGTTGAGTATTAAATGCTTTTGCTGCCTCAGCACCCTTCCTAACTGGTATTTTTCACACAGCTGTGCTACTGAAAGGAGGCAACGCTGCAGCAAAAATCATGTCACCCCCCCTATCCCACCCCCCCCCCCCCTCCCCACGCACACACACACCAAATGTGGAGCAGTGTCTTTGTGTATACAGTATACACATTTTCAAAATGTTCATATAATTCTTTAGATTTCAAAGTTGTAAAGAGAAACATCACATGATAGTATTAGAACAGAGAATATAGTGGAGTTTAACATTGAGAAGAATGATAGTCGAGGGATGAGCTGGTTTGAAATAAACCCAATGACCGGATGAGGTGTTAGTCAAGCAGATGAATCTGTGCTTTCTTTACCCTTATCCCTGTTTGTCTTTCTGTGACCTTGCACACAGCTAATGCCGGGCTTTCGCACAGCACTGCGCTAATGGCACTGATAGGCCCCAACGTTGCCACAACGCTGTTGAAAAAATGCCTTTGCCTGAGGTTTGGCCTCTGTTGTTTTTTATGCCCAAATGGGAGTTGTTGATTGTTCTTCCCTCCCTCTCTCCCCTTGTATGAAATGAGCCCAGATGGTGATTGATTTTTCAAGTGCTGACATCCCTGCTTGAGAACGCGCTCCCTTCCCTCTTTGTGCCGAGCAAGTCAGGCACACTAACATCATGATGCGATCATCAGCTTTGTGCCGCCAACATCCACGATTGATTGACAAAAGCACACACATACACATAGACACACATAGACGCACACAAACCCAGGCAGTCACACACACACACACACACACACACACACACACACACACACACACACACACACACACACACACACACACACACACACACACACAAACCACTTCAAATAAGAATATGAGGCACTATACACCAAGAAGAAACCAACCTATTAGCTCTAGTAAGCAACCTTTAAACACCAAATATGTCCTTCAGAAGGGACAGTAGCTGCAGTAGATGTGTGTGTGAGAGAGAGAGAGAGAGAGAGAGAGAGATAGAGAGAGTGAGAGAGTTCTGGCTGGGCAGTGGCAGCCTGGATGGGTGGGTGGGTGGACGTGGCAGTGCACATTTGCAACAGCTCCATTGAGTCAACTCTGAAGCTAAATGATGTCATTGGCTAACTAGCCATTCTCAGGCCATTGCCTCTGTTTGCGTGACTAAATACATACAATTAAGGGCCCGGCACTTCTCAATCTCTATGAACTCATTGTTATCCCGGGTTCAAGTGCACTGATAATGGGGGCCGGAGGAAAACAGGCGTATCATCGAGGCGCTGCACACAGAGGGCTGGTGGGTAAAATAAATGTCTCATTATTAGTCCCATTCTCTTTTGCCCAACAGCACAGCCCCCCCACCTCTCTCTCCTCCCCCCCCCTCTCTCTCTCTCTCTGTCTCTCTTTCTCTCTTTCTCTCGCTCCTCACTCGCTTTCTCTATCTCTTTCATACACTCTCTCTCCCTCTCTCTCACTGCCCCCTCCCTCCCTCTCTCTCTCTCTCTCTCTCTCTCTCTCTCTCTCACCCTCTCTCTCACTCTTGTTTTCTGAGGACACTTTGTTGAATCAGTGTCATCTGTAACGATGCAGGATTGTCACGTAGGTATGGCAGGCCTATGACGCAGGTCACTGAGCTCTCCGGCCAGCTGTACACTGGTGAAAAGGCCTTTCTTTCTCCTCTTCCTGCTAATTCTCCCTTTAAATGTGTCATTAGTCATGTAGAGTAGTGTGAAAATGTCTGGACAGTGGACAGGGAAGACAAACAAAGACAAAATACCATGTTAGTCAATATGTATATGAACTATATGAACACCCCCCCCCCCCCCACCCAGGAAACTGAAAAATTAATCATGTTTTTGTTATGTGTCTGAAAAAAAATACTGTAAATTCATTTGAAAACATTGTTATAGCATTTAGCCTAGTTTTAATTTCACAGTATGTTCTGCCTACGATAGTTATCCTGTTCAGCACTACCACACTGCTCAGCTGCCTATGTGTCTGAAGGGTGACTTTCCCACTTCCCTGACCGTCTCAGTCTCACTTGTCCCAACAGTGACAGTGATGCCTTGGAAGTCGTGTAACTCTAGCACAATTGCTTCTGTCTGTCTGTGTAACGGGATCAGTCCTCTCCTCCTCCACTGCCTCAGACTGCCCCCCCCCCCCCCCCCATCCCTCCACCTCCATTCCCCCACCTCCCCAAAGAGATAAATGTGTCGGCCACAGAGGCAGAGCACCTCTGGTCACGGCAGCCAGCTCGAACAGGTCCTCTTTTTTGGGGGGGGGTGGGTGGGGGGGTGGGGTGGGGTGATGGGGTGGGTTCACATCTGAGATTGGGGGGCGGGGCAGTGGGTGGAACGCGGCGTTCCCCTCCAGTCGCCAGCGGAGGCCGTAGGTAAATGGATCTTATTTTGCGGCGCGTCAACACGTGTAAGGGGGCGCACGGCTCATTACACGGGCCTGATCTGACTGCAGATACACTGATGGATGATCGGGGGACGGAGAGCAGGGACCCAGCCCAAAGCCTCCTCTATCTGCTCCTTCATCCTCTCTCTCTCTCTTTCTCTCTCTCTCTCTCTCTCTCTCTCTCTCTCTCTCTCTCTCTCTCTCTATCTCTCTCCTTCTGGTAGGAGGAGGAGGGGAGGAGGAGGGGCGGTTGGGTATATGACTGTGTGACGAGTCTGGGACTGATTACCCGGACCACACCAACAGGACCATAAATTGTGGTTGCATTTGATAATGATGGTTTTACCAGGTAGTGCAGTTGTGGTTGTGGTTGAACCCCAGTGTTACCATGGACGGCTTTAACCCTGTCCTCCCCATGTCCTTCACTTATAAACTCTCCCTCCCCACTTACCACCACTTACACTCCCTTTTTGCCAGTCGAGGCGAGGTTCTCCAGTGTGCCATGTGCATTCCCCCCATTCATGGTACACAGGCTTTGCTAGTCAAACGCTTAATTGGTTACAGATTGCTCTTTAACCTCAGGGTTACACACCACTTGCAGGCTGTTAAAATCTTATGGGAAATGGAGTGCGGTTTACAATGTGACCGATGGTGGAAAGGTCATAGGGATTTGTGACACCAGAGCTCCATGGCCCCTGTCACTCTCTCTGTGACAGTCACATGATGGCTCTGTAGGTACACACACACACACACACACAAACACACACACACACACACACACACACACATGCACGCACACACGCAGACACACACACACACACACACACAGAAAGAGAAAGAGCAAGAGCGATTGCCATTAACGGGTTTACTTTCACACATTCACACATTTTACACATGATAGCTCTTTAGGTATGGATGAGATTTTCCCATTGTGGGCCACACAAACACAGACACACACGCACACGTGCACACGCGCACATACACGCGCGCGCACGCAAGCGCACACACACACACGCACACACACACACACACACACACACACACACACACAGAAAGAGAGATTGCCATTGAAGGGTTTACTTTCTGGCAATCTGTTACTTCAAGACATCTGGTGTTCTTTTTTCATTCATTCTTCTGTGTGTCATGACAAACATGCTCGACTGGATCCGCTACAGTCAACATGACAGGACCAGTTTCAACACTGGAAGGTGGTTCTGAGAGACCATGTTCTTGCCAGTCACTCTAGCCTTATAGTACAGTATGTCCATCTGGGACCACTCTACCAGCCATTCCTCTTAAGAGAGAGAGAAACAGAAGAAGATGTGACATATTGCCATTCATACTTATGAAAACAGTTCCCATGATGTTAAGTTTCTCTCTCTCTCTCTCTCTCTCTTTCTCTGTTTGTCCTCTTTTAAGTACAATAGGTACCTGTAGGCAGAATCATATTGTCTTGTACGGTTTGCCCGTGGAGACAAGAAAATGGAAATAGACACATGCAAAACGAGGGGTTAACATTGTCCTAGAGAGCCATTATGCTTGTGACGGCGTGTGGCTGTAGAGGTCAGGCAGAAAGAGATGAAAGCACAGAGCCTTGTGTTTGTGGAGACGTATTATCCTTGGATGCAGAAGACAGGTGTCATCATCAATAGCATGATGCCATTCAAAAACCTGACCAAGGGGAAACACTTTGGAGAAAGAAACCTTACCGATAGATGAATAAAAATAACTTTCCATTGGAGCAGTTTGTTATCTTTGCTGAGAATCTGAAAAATGGATATCAGGGCATATGAATGGACTAGTATTCCCTTATTCTCAATGTACCAGGATCAGTGATCTCTTTATAATATGTTTATCAAGGACATTTGGTTATTATCTGAATATATACCTTATAGTCCCCAACACCTCAGAAGTTGAGTTGGTATATCTTTTAGTCCTGTTTCCTTATGGGTTGGAGGATGATGTACGCAATAGGTCAAAGAGCATGAGAAACAGACACCTCAGTTGTCTTCCTCTGTTTCCCCTCGTATAATCTGGTGAATATTGTAATCTGGTGAATATGCTTTTCTGCATGACTCATTCTCTTCCAAAAGAATTAAGATGGATTGTTTATCCCCAAAATGAGGTTTACACTCCTATCCGAGCGTATGAGCTCACCATAAATATGCAGGTGTATAATATGCGCATGTTGGTATTGCGTCAACATATTTGATTCATTTTCGAGATTTCAGTGGACAGAAAACTGAAAGTTGTGTAGTATTACCTGAAATCAAACAATGTATCTAAACATGTAAACATATCTGCTATGTTTTAAGTAACTGACCGTGTCAGAAGATGCTAGTTTGTAGATGTTAAAAAGACCTGCTTGAGTATTGCCTCTACACTGAAGTGGTAGAGGTACAGTATAGTCCTGCCTTGTGAATGATTAGGCTATCAGTGAGGGCAGATCATGTTCCAGACGCCATTTTGTAACTTGCCTCTCCACTCCTCCACATCTCTAGCAATCATTTAAGCGATTTATTCCAAACGAGATGGACGTGTTTCTCCCCGTGCCAGGCTGGCATGGCAGCGTGCGCTGGTCTCTGTACATGGTGTGGGGTGGCATGTTCACAGTTAATGCCATGGGGTTGTTTTTTCAGGTCCCCTCTTTTACTGCATTTGGACAGGAAGGGAATGTGATTGGCTTTGTTCAGTCTTCCTGGCAGTCGACACGCGCTGACATCTGTTCCCTCCTAACCATTCAAACTAATCTCGATCAGAGCATACACACACATGCATGGACATACACACTAAGATGTAAAATCAGA
>NC_139656.1:17611959-17614459 GCF_951799395.1 Argentina silus | reverse complement strand
TTGTAACTCACAAGAGAAATGGGAATTGGGATATACAGTTGGGATGTACAGTTAGAGAGCCTGTGTGTGTGTGTGTGTGTGTGTGTGTGTGTGTGTGTGTGTGTGTGTGTGTGTGTGTGTGTGTGTGTGTGTGTGTGTGTGTGTGTGTCTGTGCATGCGTGCCTCTGTGTGTGCTTGTGTGTGTGAGGCCTGGCATAAATGTGACTTTCAGAGTGTGAGCCAGCCTGTCTTTTTGCTGGTAATTCAGAAAGGAAGAGCAGCAGGATAGCCAAAGGTGTGTGTGTGTGTGTGTGTGTGTGTGTGTGTTACAAGAAAGCCTCTTTGACTAGATTCTGTTGGCGTGTGCAGTGGGCTCTACCACTGACTGTCACCTGAATTACAGTGATGTGTCACGCTTAAATTGTGCATGGTGGTGTACAGGGCATCATTCACCAGAGAGCACCATTAAAATACATCTGCTCCCCCATCTGATCTAGTCTAGTGTTGTCTCCACACCAACATAACTCACTTTTACCTTCAACAGCACCCAGAGACCATAGAGAGACTGTCAATAACCTCCCTTTCTTTCCCCTTCCAACTCTCACTACACAGTGACACAGACACAGCCGTATGCTTCTAGATAACCTTGATGTATTTTTGCTGGTGTGTGTGTGTGTGTGTGTGTGTGTGTGTGTGTGTGTGTGTGTGTGTGTTTGCGGTGTGTGTGTGTGTGTGTGTGTTTGTCTGTGTGTGTGTGTATGGACATAACTTTTGGGGGGCTATTTGATTATTAGTATCACTGATATTAGGCATCTGCCAAGCCTACATGTTATTTTGAGGTCATTCTGATGAAGTGTAAACACTCAATCTTTCCATCAAATTCCATTAAACACAGTGAGGACGCAAACATGCACATGCACTCCAAAAAAGCCCTAAGCGGTGAAATTAAACAACCGTGTTCATTTAGACATAAATAGTTTAATCTTAGGCACCATAAATCATATGGAGAATGTGCATTTGGCCTAGGCGAAGCCCTCAGGTTCACACCCCCATCTTGTAAACATGTTTTTTAGCCGGTCGCTTTGAGTGATTCATCCAAAGAGAGTCTGCCGTAATCAAAAACAATAACCCTGCTCAAAGCGTAAACTCTTCAAAAAGTCCCCTCAAAGTATGAAATAATAATCTGTGTGTGGGCCCGGCGAATGCTGAGAACGCAAACATTTCACAATAAAGTTGTTTAAATAAAGGCCCTGGCATAGATGGCTGAGAGATAGGACATGCTGCGTTAATTACACACGCCCGTAAAAATAAACCAGTGGTATAAAATATGACTCTCCATTCAACAGGATTTAACCTATAAAACGGCAGCGAGGTGTGTGCCTCACATGAGAGAGAGGGGACGTATTGTTTGGAGAAATAACACAACAGGCTCTGAAGGAGGGAAAAAAAAGATAACAAAAAAACTGAAAGAACTGCACAATCAACAAAGAGAGTAGTGTTTACTCAGAATTTAAAGACTTTCAAATTCTTCTCCCCACCATTGCGTGGCATTGCAGAGAGAAAAAATAGCCGAGTTAAGCGCCACGTTTATTATTCTTCAACTCTGTGAAAAGTAATATGCTTTAAAGGGTACAGCAGCAAATGTATTGGTGCTGCTGCTCTTATGGGCCGGTGTAAGTAAGTAAAGTTACATTGGGGGGGGGGGGGGGGGGGTGGAGGGAATGGATTATTTTTTCTGAAGCACGGACTTAAGTTTCGGCTGCTGGGTGGCCCACTCCTCTTTAGCTGTGTTAACATAAGAATAGAGGGTTGGCTGGGGGGGGGTCTGAGGAGGGGGTGGGGGAGGGGGGGTTAGCTGGTTTAAATTATTCTGCAGCCTCCGCTGCTGCATAGCAGGAGCTGTTGTTATCCACTTATAACTTCAGACATTCTCTCTCTCCCTCTTTCTTTCACTCCCTGTTTAATATTTTTCTCTCTTTCTCTCTCTCTCTCTCTCTCTCTCTCTCTCTCTCTCTCTCTCTCTCTATTTTTCTCCTCATACCTCCACTGTATTGTAGAACACTTTAGACATGGCACCGGGGCCATGTCTATCTATCTATCTATCTATCTATCTATCTATCTATCTATATATCTATCTATTGTAACACCCCTCTCTCTTAGCCTTGGCACACCTCTCTCCTAGACTTCCTCAGGCACGTGGCCCTACAATGGAGCGCTGCTTCACACAGACGTGCCATTTCCAACTGGCGAGAGGGGATATAACACAGCCTGGTCCAGAACTAGCCCTACACACAACAACACCGGAGTGTTCCTTAGTCTGCTGTTCATCACCTTTTTCATCCTCAATGCTCAAAGCCCTCCATCTGGAACTTACCTTTAACATGGGCTCCCATATAACAATCCATGACCACGCTTAAGCCCAGGGGAGAAATGCAGTTATGAAGAAACGTTTGTATACATTTTACGTACGTCTTGGAGTGCGGGAATGGTGGATGAACTGTGCTTGAAGACATCTGGATGC
>NC_139656.1:17559459-17609459 GCF_951799395.1 Argentina silus | reverse complement strand
AGCAGCTTAATGCCTTATAAATCAATGATGACACAGATGGACCAGCGATAATCTATTTAGAATGCCTCACAGCAAATATTGTTGTACAGATGATTAGAGATTGAGCTATTTTAGCTAACTTCACCCCCCTCAACACATCTTCCGCTCCTTTGAATGCTTTGAATTATGAGGGGAATTTGAATTTTGGTTCTGTTAAATAAATCTCAAACATTAATACAGGGAGCTAATGTGTAAACGGTTGTGTGTGTGTGTGTGTGTGTGTGTGTGTGTGTGTGTGTGTGTGTCCTCTTGGTGATATGTGTGGGGAGGGAGGGGAACAAAGAGCATAGGAGAGAGTGGTGGTCTGTGCCAAAACTATAATGACAACGCATGTTTCTTTAACCCAAAAAAATGAGGGAGGCAGGGGGGGGCCTTAATGGAATTGTGACTGGGGGGTGTAAATGGCAAAGCCAAGAGCCTCAGTCTCTCTTTTATAGTCGATGTCTCCCGATTTAGTGTGGTGGTGTGGAGGAGGAGGAGGAGAAGGGAGGAGTGAGAAAATGAAGTGGAGGTTGTCAGATGTGGCAGCTGCTTGGAATCCTGATAAATATAAGCCCTTATTGATCGGATGAAAATGAAAGATCCCAGAGTGCCGTGCAGTATTTAGCTTCTTGTCTGCTCGCGCGTCAGCGGTGGCCTTGCCTTGGAGGGGGATAGATTTTCAGTGTGCTGCCAGGCACGGCTTTGATTTCATCTTTAACCTTTTTCAGCTGCATTCCCTTGACCTCTGCGGCGCATCCAGCACCCGCCATTCAGTGAATTTGTTACATTTCACTTGACATCATCTCCCTCTCCCTCCCTCCCTCCCTCTCCCTCTCCCCCCAGTCCTCTCCCCTTCTCTTTCCCCCACCTCTCCTCTCTCACTCTCTCTCACTCCTCCCCCCACTCCTCTTCTCTCTTCTTTCCCCCTCCTCTCTCTCTCACTCTCTCCCTCTCTCTCTCCTTACAGGGATGATGATGATGATGATGATGATGATGATGTCCTGAGTGGTTAGGTGTCTGTGGAATACATTGTTATGTATTGACCCAATAAAAGGGATTTAAAATTCACATTTTCTCTCTCTCTCTCTCTCTCTCTCTCTCTCTCTCTCATGACAGGACAGAGAGCCATCCCCCTAGGTGGTCATCACTGTGTGTTGTAGTGACTCAGTGGCTGCGACTGCCCGGGTCCCCTCTACCCTGACAGACAACCTCCAGACCAGTATGCAGTTAGTGTGTTAAGGTAACACACACACACACACACACACACACACACACACACACACACACACACACACACACACACACACACACACATCTGCTGTCTCACACACTGATCACCCCCGTCCCCCGTCCCCCGTCCCCAAAGGCATAGCTCTTACACTGTACAGTTATTGTACAGTACTACTAATGCTCAGAACTTGTTACAATATGGATTGCGATAATCTATGATAATCATCCGCCACATGCCACCTAAAAACACACATGGGTGGCATTCCAATATCCACACTGAACTATTCTAGCGCCACGTCTTCCTCTTCCCGTATGCCTCTCCAATGTCACTAGCTACTTTCAAGTCAATGTCACAAGTCCCACCCCCCACACCTTATTTCTGTTTTATGTGTACGTGGCAGCAATATAACGTGGAAAATACGGGCAAATCTTGAACAATTTATGTTTGGCATTAGTGTAATTGAATCATGCTCGTATATCACCACGCAAAAAAGTTTCCGGATGGGAATAAAGGAGAGGTATGGATCCATGAAAAATAAGGCTTCCTTCCTTGTCTCTTGAACAATGCCTCCCTTACTCTTTTAGATGGATGATAAATTCCCTGTGAGGGAGCCTGCAACAGCTGTTGGCAGACAGGCTAGATATGAGAATAGCAGCATAGGATGAGCGGGCATTAAAAATTAATACGCTATTTAGCCTAGGTGTATTTTAGGTATTTGACATTTTCATGTCCGGGACAGACTCAATTTATTCATAGTACGGAAAATAAAAAAAATAGAAACCGGGTGGGGAGAGAGCCGTAAGTGAAGGCCATTCTGTTCTTTATGGTCACCCTTTCCCTACAGTAGGGATCCGTGTGCGGGGCTTAAAGCACACTGTCTGTGTCTTTGGAAGGGAATAAAGCTCATTACGGCGAGAGTAATAATTAGCACACAGCACAAAGGAAATGATTTGCCTCTTAAGCCCCTCAATATCTTTCTTTCTTTTTTTTCTTTTTTTTTCCGTTTTGCGATTTATTTTTTTCTTCTTCTCCTATTCTCTGAAAGCGACACACAGACAAACAAAAAAAATGCAGAAGTAGGCATCGTGTCGTATTATTAGCGTGGCTGGAATGCTATGCTAGGCCCAGACAGTGAAAGTAGAAATCCCAGACCTCGGAGTGATTAATTACTAATGCTGCTTTAGAACATCTCCATATCCCTCCCAATCTAATCGCTCTGAAATCTTAGACATGGACCTGCATGGAGGGATCTGACTGGAGCAGCCACCTAACTCAACCTCCCTCCCTCCCTCCCTCCCTCCCTCCCTCCCTCCCTCCCTTGCTCCCTCCCTCCCTCCCTCCCTTCCTCTCCTGCCCTCTCTCTGACTGACTCTTCCTCTCTCTTCTTCTCTCTCTCTCTCTCTCTCCTTCTCCCTTCCTCTCTCTCCTGCTATCTGACTGACTCACTTTCTCTCTCTCTTCTTCTTCTCTCCTTTCTTGTCACTAGCTATCCTCTCCTGTCTTCACCATCTCTGTCCTTTGGTTCTCTCTCTTATTCTCTATTTCTCAATATTGTTTTTGCCTTATAGTCTCATTACCCAACTCCCCCACTCATTTCTCACATACACACACACACACACACACACACACACACTGTTATTACCTTGGGGAATATTTAGCAGTTGCATGTTTAACACTATAGCCCTCTGGTACTGACTCCAAACAGAAACCTTGAAGGCAGAAACTGGAGAAGCATGCATGTGTAAGTACTAAGTATACTGTACAAATGTTCACAACGTTAAAGAAAGAGCTTTTATTTAGCGTTTAAACCTATTACAGGATCACTAAATCTCAAGGCTGGGATAATTTCCAGAGATATCTCTTCCGACTACAAAGAACATGGAAATCAAAGCCCAAAGTGAGAAACACATCCCTCATTTTCTTTTCCCCCCCTATATTGATTTTACATTGCTGGAGTTAAATGCAACTGTGCTTGAGAGGAAGACCTGCATGACCTGTTACTGTACAGTACATACACACGCACTCTTATTGCTGTATTTCATTTCATCCCCTCTCTCTCTCTTTCTCTCTCTCTCTCACACATACACACACACACACACACACACACACACACACACACACACATATACACACACACAGTATTAAGGGGAATAGCTATGCACCAGAAAATATTATGGCCTAAAGTAGCTAAATATCTCTCCATTCTCCATCTCTCTATTTTTTCCGTCCATGTCCTCTGTATTACCAGTACCATAGTGCACGACACGTTAAATATATTTGAGCACTATTTGACATCACACTAGTGTGTTATTGTAATACATACGTTGAGTTTTTTCTGAAGTGCTGTGTTTGGTACATATGCACAGAGTTCCCCTCCCAGGGCCTGCTGGGGCTTTAGAAGGGAGCCGTTTCCCTGTGGCGCGAGGGGTTTAAGTGTCAGAGCCAATGTGCCTTTGAGGCCGTATACTAGCAGATTAGCGTCTCTCCTTATCATTCAAATCAAGCCCCCGTTCCCTTTGAAAACATATTGTACAACCCCCCCCCTCTCCCCGCCCCCGCCCCCCCCCCCCCCGCAACCCTCTCTCCTGTCGTCGTCCATGACAACAATCTCGCAGGCATGATGTCTGTCTCAGAGGGGACTGTGAGGAAGCCCTTGACAGATAGCAAGTCTGCTAGCAGCTAGCTGGAGTCAAACCCAGGCACGTCCGTCCGTCCGTCTGTCTGTGGGGGGGGGGTGGGCTGTCAGGCGACAGAGAGGGACTGAAGGAGACTGGGAGGGAAGCAGGGGGTGAAACCCCCCCCCCCCATGCCATCATCCTCCTATGATAGGAGGGGTAATTGATATATGGGCGCAGCCGTCTCTTCCCCTTCGCTTGTTAAGGTCGACTTATCTACATTTCACCCCTGATTTCTCCACTCCCATTATATTTCCTAGATATTGACTGACTGGCGAGGTTGGTGTGCGTGTGAGTAAAAAAAAGAAAAAGAAAAGTGCTTTTATTCCGGCGCCTAACCCTGCATGTTATCAAAGTAACTTCCAGCTTATTAGCGACAAAGGGCCCCTTTTCCCCCCTTCCTCCTTTGTGCGGCCGTGTACGCCAGCGCTTCCTGAATTAAACTGCTGGCTTCCTGTTCTTTTATATGCATGGCCACATCTGGGGAGCTTGCTCACAGCCCTGCTGCTTAATAACAATCACCTTCCCTTTCAGTCGCCCCTGATTGTTTCTAATTCACTCTGACAGATAGTGGCTGACAAGCCGCCCGCGCCTCCCTCCCTCTGTGACCCCGGCTCACTCACCGCACTTATAAGGCCTGTCATTTTTAATATTTGATTCCAGTTTTAAGTTATGTGTTTTACCCCAGATGATGAAATCAGTGTTTAACTGAACACAAAATGGATCTCTCTCTCCCTCTCTCTTTCCATCTCCAATCTCTCCCCTAGTCCCCCCCCCCCCCCCCCCCCCCACATCACCGACCGTTTCTCACTCTGTTTTTTTCTCTATCTCTTTTTCTCTGTGTTTATACACGCTAACACATACGCATGCGCTCAAATGCATGCATGTACACACGCACATCTGCACGCGCACACACAAACACACACACACACACACCATTGTCTATTTGTATATTTTGATATGCAAGGAAGTCTTATGTCCCCGTTCTCTTTATCTAGAACAACAGGACCTCTGTCTATTGACAAATGTCCAGTCTTTCTTTGTCCTCAGGCTTGCAAGTTACTTAGTTCCTGCACTTTGCTTCACATCGATTGCCAATAAAGGTATAGGCATGTGTAAAATGCATATAAGTTAGACTGATCGTTAAATGAACGTATAGATTAATCGACAGGTAGACAGATGACATTTTGCAGGACAATCCATACAGTCATTCAATAAAAACACAATTTACAGTTGATTGAAAATAAGTAATTTATTTAGTCCACGAGAAAGAGGGAGAGAATGAGGCAGAGAGAGAGAGAGAGACAGCAAGAAAGAGACAGAGAGAGAGACACAGAGGCGACAACCTTTGAGAACATTTGGGGAATTGGGAATCACTGCACACCCACAACTATCAACTCAGCCATTGTCTAAAACACACGTCCATCATCTTACAAACACCTCAACCGGGCATTTGTGTATCTATACAGTATACTCTGTATTCTCTACATGAAGACACAGTCTCACAAACTCATCCACCAACTCACAAACACTGTATACCAGTATCACCCCACTGCATCCAGACAGACACCGTCTCAACAACACACCCACTTCATGCCGCCAAGGCATTGTATCATTCCGGGACATGGCGGTGCCTTGGGCACGCCTGATTCCATATTTTTCTCCCAATGACAAAAACAGAACTAATTGGAGTACCACTGCATGTTTTCACTAAAGGCACAATTTAATTACATTTGAGCTGGGAATGAGTATTTTGGGAACGTCATATGTTCATTCAACAAATGGAGCGAACGAAAAGCAATATTGGTTTTGCTTTGATTAGCAAACCGGCAGGGTAATTTGTTAAGAAAGGGACAGAAAATCTCTGTGTTTAACCCGCCCCCCCCCCCCCCCCCCCACCCACCCACCCCTCACTCCCCTCACCCTCACCACCACCAAATAGTCTCCAACCCCCCACCGTCCTGAACATGTACAGTCAACATCGACCTCCTTCTAAACGTTCATGCCCCCGTGAACTTCAGTCTGGGGCATTTTGACTCTGGACCTTACTCTCCATTCCCCAGTCCCTGATCTTTGTTCTCTAGTGCTGCTTTTTTGATAAATACTGTATTAATAACTTTGTGAATAATGTAAAGAGTATTGTTTTCTCAAATGTTGTATTAATAAACATGAATGAATTTATTTGTCTTCACCAAAGCATGATTAATGCACATTAGCTTGTGTATTGCTCACTCTACCCCTGCACCCCCCACTTCACAAAAAAAATGACCCATCAACATTAAATATTTATGGCATAATATTAATGGTTTTGTAAAGAAAATAACAAGTTATTAATCCTCTGATTAACAACTGATTAACCTTTTTATTAAACACGTGATCCGTGCATCGTCGATTCAGGATATGTCGCCCGAGTGTGCTTCGGAATAATTATTTTTGTGTCTTTTCTAATTGCAAAAATCGCATGGCTGAGCTGTTGTTTTTTTTACACATGCACAGACACACTTATACTTGCTCACACAATGTGATGTGTGCAGTTGTCCCGAGTAAGGAAATGCAAAACACTGGCAAAATTCTATTGCACGAACCGAAAAATGGCCCTAAATATAGCCGCATATCTTTAAAACAATGGGGTTTAATTCACATATCCGTTTATACCACAGTTATTGGCATGGTGTGGGAAAGTGGAGAGAACACAGTGTGCTGAAGGACAAACGCTTTCTTTTTCTATTTCTATTTCTTTGTCTATGCTCATCTCTCAGCTATTGTGTGTATTTTTAGTTCTTGTCTGAGTCCCTTAAACACAATTATGTTATGTTTTGAGACCTGCCAAGAGTGACTTCAGTGTGCAGGCTTTGAAAAAACAACATCTCTGGGTCCCATGGTCTTTGGTTAAGGTGAATGCATTGCAGGAAATGGTGGTGAGGTGTTGATGACAATTGTGACTTGTAAGAAGAAAAATCCTACCACCAAAGAAATATGTAGAGTATAAAACCTAGAGCTATGATGTCTAGACTGTGTGCAAACTGGTAATGTGGTAACATACTGTGAATATGAAACAGCAAGCTGAACAAGGATAGGAATATATAATAATAGACATGTTTACTTCACTAATAATCACTTGTAGACTCTTTGGAAAAGGCTTTGGCATCGTGCTAAGGCCTCAGGCAATAACCAGAGTACACTGACCATTCCTGAATCCTGGGCTAACATCTCTCCAACTTTTAATTTAATTCATATCTTTGTTTAAGCATGCTTTTTTTCCCCCTGTCATACACCCTGCCTTTCACTCGGGGCCCTTTTCTTTAGCGGGCAGAATCCATCAAAGCCCAGTGTGTTGTGAAAGACAACAACAATAGGTCTCTTTGTGGGGAGATGTGTGAGGGGATAAGCGTGTTGGGGACACTTGTTGTTTTTTTATGGCCGGTCTTATGATGGATCGCTGCTCGTTCAGCAGGGTGTCTTTGTTTCTTTTTTGTTTTTTTCCTCTCCTCCCAAATACCAATGGAAGATTTCACCTTCAGCGACATTCCCTTAACCCTCGTCTCACTTTGGGCTTGCTCTCTTTCTTTCTCTCTCTCTCTCTCTCTCTCTCTCTCTCTCTCTCTCTCTCTCTCTCTCTCTCCCTTTCTTGCTCTCCCTCTTTCTCTTAATTCTCTAGTCTCTCTTTCTCTCTCTGTCTCTTTCACTTTTTAAATCTCTAGTCTCTCGCTCCCTCTATCTTTCTCTTAGATTCTCGATTACTCTCTCTCTCTCTTTCTCTCCCTCCCTCCCTCCCTCCCTCCACCACACAAACGGGCTGCCATGGGAATCCTCAGTCAGTCACACACCCCTCCAAAAAACAATTATCTTTGAACTTGCTTTTAGTGCTGTTTGTCCTAATTACAGATCATTTTCTCTGTCAGATTTTCTACTTTTATTGCAGTTTTGCCCTGAATGTTGATCCTATTGAGGTTCAACCTTATTTTACTCACTGTAACACCCCTAAGACCTGGATTCATCACATTTCCCCCCAGGGCCTTTCTCTCTCTCTCTCTCTCTCTCTCTCTCTCTCTCTCTCTCTCTCTCTCTCTCTCTCTCTCTCTCTCTCTCTCTCTTCAAATTTATTTTGTTCTCCTTTTTTTTTGCTTCTTTTATAATTTTGTGTAGTATTAATGAAATGAATTAGTCCCTGATCCCAAATTACACAGAAGGACATATGGGTTGTCCCAATTTCTGTGTTACGGCACACATTTTTGTGATTCTGCTGAGGTATATCTTCGCAATCGGACCCAGTAACTTCAGTGCCACTTGGGAGAAGTGATGTATTTATAGATTACTGGTACAGAGGTGGACTTCATGGTAATTAACAACGAGTAAAGGTGGTTAATTCCTACATATGCGTTGTTCCACCTAATCACAATTTCTCTCCTGTTAACTATTCAAGAGATGGCCTCATAGTCACACACATACTGTACATAACCATGTGCAGGCACTCTCTCCCACACATACACAAACACGCACACACGCACGCACGCACACACGCACGCACGCACACATATATATATATAAATATATATATATATGTATATATGTATATGTATATACATACATACACACACACACACACACACACACACACACACACACACACACACACACACACACACACACAGTACAGTACATGCACCTAAGCCTCTTAAGGATCCTTGTCACCATGCAGACACAACATGCGCTGGAGTTGCAGAGAGAGGTTTAGACATGGTGGAGGGCTTTTTTAATTATAGCAGGATTGGATGGCAGATATGATTGTACTACGTTAGGGCTGGGTCAGTGACGGGCTTTGGGATTAGTATCGCACAGTGGTTCCACTAGTCTCAAAGAATGTGAGAAAGCACCAAAGGAGGCGTGGAGTAGTTGTCTGCCCCAGATTTACTGTAAGCCTGTCCCACCTGAGTGAAAGGCGGAGGTATACAATGGCTAAGTCTTACTGTAACTGTCCCAAATGCTGTTTTATGATGCAGCAACTGTACATGGAACCTGATTAAGGAAGAGAGATGTCATTGAACACAGGTGTTACTCCACTACAGTGTTTAACCAGCCAGGAAGACTTCCCATGTGGCAGTTTTAGTTTGTTTCTTTAGTAAAGACCTGCCTATCTAATCACACACAGGATATCGGGGTTTGGGAAGCAAACACAGTGTGGTCCTGTATTCTGTACTTCAGCTTCACTCCCTCAAATGGGAATACATCACTTAGATAATGCCTAAAGTGCAATATATATTCATCCTAAAAACACATTTATTTTTCTATTTCTGTTGACAATTACGCAAAACTCAATTCAGGTTATTCCCAAGGATAAAAAGGAGTGTATGCTCCCACTCTCTCTCTCATGTTTTCTCCTTCTATTCCTCCTTCTCCATGTCTTCGATGTTGTGTACAGTTTTATTTGCGAGTAAAAAGGCAAAGAGGAGAAGCTCTTTTGTGTTTTGTGAGCGGTGGCAGTGTTTTTGAAGTGCCTCCTTGACACGACACACACTGGAGACCCCAGGCATGTTCATTTATTCAGGGCACAGGGTGCAAGAGAGGAGGCTCGTTTTCTCCCCTCTCCAGCGGCCCGCACGTCTGGTCCGCTGTGGCCTGAACTTCCACACCGATTGATAGACCCCCCCCTCCCCACCACCACCACCACCGCCGCGCGTAGAACCCCCCCGCTCCTCCAAACACTCATAATACTACTCAGGGAGCGCATCTTTACACACACACACGCACACACACACACACACACACACACACACACACACACACACACACACACAAGCACAAACACACATGCACACACACAAACACGCGCACGCACGCACACACACACACACACACACACATACACACATACAGGCTGTAATTGAATAACAACCCCCCCTCTCACACACACGCACGCACGCACGCACACACACACACACACACACACACACACACACACACACACACACACACACACACACACACACACACACACACACACACACACACACACACACGCACACACACACCCTCCCTGCCAGCTCCTGGGTCCTTGATTGAGAAGTCTCTAGCTCTCCCAGTGTGTGTCATGTGCATTGGATTTGTCACAGAACAAATAGAGACATATTGAAGGCCGTCAAAAAAACAAAGGGAAATCAGAGTAAGTGACTTTGGTAATGGTTTGAGACTGTTTGAGAGTGTTACTTTTCCCGCCACCACCATGCGCATCATCACAGCGAATGCCGTTGCACGCCGTTGACAGCCAGTGAAGTCTGCTTTGTTTGTGTAGTCGTCTCGCTCTTTAATGAGCCATTATTGTGTGTTTTGTATTTAGTTGTGTTTGTTGTTCATTCGTTAGAGAGTTTTCGATCGAGAGAGAGAGAGAGAGAGAGAGCTGCTTTTGGAAAAAGTAGTTAAACCGCCCCAAGAGCGACTGGGGCCGCGGCATGTTTCAGGTGCACGTCAGGTTTTTCGACGCTCCGTCGCTCTTAACTGTTTCCTAAATCAAAGCATCAGAGCTGCAGTCAAGCTCTCCTCCTCCTCCCTTCTACCTCCTCCTCTCCTCTTGTCTCTCTCCGTGTGCCTGAAGCGCGGCGGCTCCCTCCACAGCGGGGAGAAAGGCAGGGCGTCGAGGCAGGAGCGGGACGGGGGGAATGTAGCAGACTGTGACACGTACCTGTCAGCAGGTACTCAAAATAATTGGTAAATGACTACCGCGGGATAGGAGAGGCTCTCTCTTCTTTTCTGTTTGATGAATATTTGAAGTCGCCAGGCAGTCATAGGAACAACGCTCGCTGTTTGGGCTGGAAGAGTCAGGCTATCACACTTTTGCGTCTAGGAAGAGAGAGGAAGAGCTGCTGCACTGAGAACACACACACACACACACACACACAAACACACACACACACACTTGGAAGCTGGACCCTTTTGAATGTTGAACGGATGCCACAGAAAGTTCACTTAGGTTATTACTCCCTGGACAAATGTGTTTTAACTTTGGAGAGTCTTCACTCCCTGCCAATTTGACGTGAGCCATTGGGCTCTGTTTGTCTGTTAATGAAACATATTCATCTTCATCTTGCTCTTTCAACGCTCTCAAACTCACTTTACACCATAGTCAATTAAACCCCTTAGGGCCGCTCTGTGCATAAAAGGATATATAACACTTTGACATTTCAGCGCGCTCGTATTAGGCACACCCATAGAACATTTCCCTTTGAGCTGTAGGGGAAAAGGAGACAGCGAGAGGATACATTAGGGCCAGTTAAAGGGCCGTGGCCTGGACGAACAGCAGTAAGACGTGGAAGCACAGGAGAGTGTCCTTGTCCTCTGTATAGTAACAATGACATAGAATAGAGCCCCAGCCGTTGAGGTGTTTGTAAGGGCGAAGGATTTTCATTGGGAGCGTGAGTTGATAAGGAGATACATTAGGGATAATGCTTGAGTATACAGTATCAGCATAGACCCTCTGCACTGCTTCTATGGGTTTCAAACCCTTTTTCCGAACCCAATAAAATTGCAAGGTTTGGGTAGGCACAATACTATGAAAAACCATATAATTCATGTTAGGAGATGATGCATTCACGAATTGTCTTAGATCGGGGCCGTCGGTGTAACAAGGCATGAGAGGACACTTTCTAACCCTCCGCAAAGCGAGACCCTCCTCCAGGGCCTGCTTGGGAGTCATGTGCCACTGTGCCTGATCCCGCGTTTCAGTGGCGCGAAACAGCTTGACAAGTCAAACACTCCCCCCGGGTAGGAAGCATTCATCTGCTTTTTACCCATGTCTGTCTTTGGAAGGTTGAGTCAATGAGGGACAATGTCTGGGCACTGAAGCTTTACTAGAAGTATCTACTGTTTGTATGTGTCTGTATGTACCCCTTGTGGTATTCTCTTACCCATATCACGTCCACGATCACATTGAATTTCGACAGCTTCCCGTAGAACATAGATGTCATACATCTCATATTGCATTTTTTCAAGAAGAATGCGATTTGTTTTGTTGCAGGGAGTGTTGTTGATGGAATGGGTTTCCTTTAGTGTTGGTTTCTGTATGAACGTTGTATCAATAGATCCAGCGTCTGTATACAATGTCTCTGTTTGGTATGCCCAGCAACCATTAACCTGAACAACAGATCGCTGTTATATTGTTTCATGATGTGACCCTGTGGGGAGTTCAGAGCTGCTTGCATATAAACGTGTTTTATATTATTATTTACCAGCGAGTACACCCCCCCTCCCCACCCCCCCTACCCGTTTTGATTTATTCATCTCGACCAAGGATTTATGCAGAGATGCTAAAAACCCAGATTTTGCATGGAATAACTGTGGGATATATTATTCATAAAAGCTAATGCATTGTTTCTGTTGCTTTATATCTCTTTTTTTTGTCTTTCCTTTTTTTCCCCTCAACGGGAAATTATTCTCAGACAAAAGTTGCCAGTAATGTCAGTATTGAAATGAGAAGTTTGAAAGACAAACCGCTATCTCTGTATGTATGTGTGTAAACTGATTTAAATCACACCCTGAGCTTACAGAATGAAGCTTTAAATGTTAAATGGGGGTTGATGTCTGCCTGAACTAATTTGTAGGGCTTTGCACCATGTTGACATTTAAATGTGATAAGAATAGAAAACTGTATGCCGACCTATTTTGAAGATGCTTTCGGAATACATTCGCATCAGCGCCAGTCTATAATTAATAAAAATAGACAGGGCTTCTTGCTCCAGATTTGATTATAATACAACCTTATAAACACTAGAGGGATGGAAGGATGAAAAAAAAAAAAAGAAAAACAGAAATAAAAAATTAATTGGGGAAGGAAGTGGATTGCACACACCTGTTTTTTGAGGGAGATTGCATTGGCTGGCTTGCTGTGCTATCACATTACTGTGATCCCAGCCTGTGTTTGTGAGAGAATCGAGGAGAGGGACCTGCAAAATCAGCATGCAAATAACGCCACATTGTTAACTTAATCAGATGCAGGAGAGAAAATATGGAGGGGGAAGATGGAGGGAGGGAAGGAGGGGGAGAAGGCGAGAGGGGAGGGAGGAGGGATGTTTGAGAAGGTGGGGCACATAAACACAAGTCGGGGTCCTGGAGGAGGGCAGATAGATGAAACCCCCTCTACTTGGGGTGGGGGGTGGCATAGAGGGCAGAGGGAAAGGTAGTGTGTGTGTGTGGGGGGGGGGGGGCTGTTTTCTGTTCCGGGGTGGGTGGGTGAAGATGATGTAGCCCTCTTCAGAGCTCCGTCAAGTGGCTGAGACAGGCAGTTAGGGGCGATAGCAGCGTTAGCTGCAGCGGTGGCGGCGGGGCTGTGTGTTGTGAGCTCTGCTGTCACCGGCCACCGACAAGAGATCCCAGCTGTAGGACATGGGTGATTTAATACCCCCGCATTATCAAAAGGCTGAGGGGACGGGACAGGGAGGGGTGGAGTAGTGTGTCGCAGGCAGGCAAGGCAGGCAGGCAAGGCAGGCACGCAAGGCAGGCACGCAGGCAGGCAGGCAGGCAGGCAGGCAGGCAGGCAGGCAGGCAGGGCAGGCAGGCAGGGCAGGCAGGCAGGCAGGCAGGCAGACAGACAGACGGACAGATGGACAGACGGACAGACGGACAGATGGACAGACAGGCAGGCAGGCGGGCAGGCGGGCAGACAGGCTCAACATTGCAGGTGCCCCAGTGCTGTTATCTGTCTGCACAGTGCCAACCTTAATGGTTATTCACAAAAAAATAATCCTGACCTAGCATATAGAGTGTTTCTCTTTGTTTTTAAGTCAATCAGCCAAAACAAAATACTCTTTTTATAACCCTCAGACCATTTGAACCTTCTATATTAAGATATTTGTTCAACACACTGGACTACTGTAGCACACTATATACCATATTTCATATGGCTGCTTCACAGTCACTACTATAGGAATAATGTTAATAAGTTACAATGATGAATTGCTCATGCAATGATGCCTCCTGAAGGAGATATTCACAACCAACAGCCTTGGTAACATAAACAACATGTTAGCTAACATGGTGGTGGTGGTGGGGGTGCTGGGGGTTAGCATTAGTGTTGAGTGTTCAGAAAGTAGACAATGTGAGGAATATCACTTATCACCAGCCACACAGCAACATAAAGGGACAATTAAAGGAGAGGCCCCTGTGTTGCTCTCAATGCAGAAGATCTCCAGGGAGGGGCTCAGTGAATGCACTACAGAGAGGTCATTTTTCATTAAACATCCTTGCCTTTATGAACGTGTAGCCCACCCCCGCCTACCCTCATCCATACACACAAACACACAGTTATACACACGTGCATGCACACATGCACACACACA
This sequence comes from Argentina silus, assembly GCF_951799395.1. Classification (NCBI taxonomy): domain Eukaryota; kingdom Metazoa; phylum Chordata; class Actinopteri; order Argentiniformes; family Argentinidae; genus Argentina; species Argentina silus. The sequence goes on along the minus strand of NC_139656.1, from coordinate 17,595,207 downwards.
CACACACACACACACACACACACACACACGCATACATGCACACACACACACACACACACACACACACACACACACACACACACACACACACACACACCTCAATAGAATCCAACTTAAACTTATTTCCCAGTTTATAGCTGAAATATGTCCTCTAGACTAGATTAACATTGCAGTAAAATGAATCTCTTAACCAGTGTCAGTCACCAAAAGGCATACTGCTTTCCTGGTATGGGCGTTTTACTGTAGAGAGAACAGGATGAGGAGAGGGGGGATTGTAGTGCAGTTCAGAGAGAGGCCTTCTTTTAAGTGCTCCTCTGAGGTTTGACCAACTTTGCCTTATTCCTCTAATCAGAGTCTTGTCTCAGTGAAGCGTTGGCATGTAGGCAAACACTTCTGCCTGGCCCACAGAACGGTTAGTCCCCCCCCCTCTCTCGCTCCCTTCTCTCTCTCTCTCTCTCTCTCTCTCTCTCTCTCTCTCTCTCTTACTTTCACTCTCTCTATCTCTCTCTCTCTTCCCCTTTTTTTATCCTTCCCTCTCCCTCTCTCTCTCCTTCTCTGATCCTAAGAGAAGTTGCCCCACTGTTTCCGATAAAGTGAGATAAATAAACATGTAGCCTGATCTCCCTCAAGGCCCCCCACCCTCTCTCCAGAGAGCACACCCGCCTAACGCACTTCCTCAGCCACAATTAGTCCATAATAAATACACTCTACCCTTAATGCAGATAATGCCCTTCTCTCCCTCACTCTCCCCCTTTACTCTCTTTCTCTTCTTTCTTATTAAGTGGCACATTAGGCCGTCTGACGTTGAATCACAAGAGAGGGAGAGAGAGAGGGGGGGGGAGAAAGAGAATTATGATTTATCCTCAGAGTCACTCACAGCTGCAAACAATAGTGGTAAAGCAAATGAAGAGATTGTAACGTATGCGAAGAATCGAGAGCATTTCCAGTCAAGTCTCACTTCCTGATGGCTTTGATAAGATTAGTTGCTTTCTTAAACAGGATGTGTGCTGCTTTTAAAAAAGCTTGCTCTATGGACATGTCGAGTACAGTTGCATAACTGACTTGACAGAGCTCTCTTTCTTTGAGAATTGAAAGTTTCCTTCACGTCAACTCTTCCAGATTAGCTGGAGAGTTTATCAAAGTGATGGAATAAAGGAAGATTTAACATTGTCGTATTAAAAAGACATGCAGCGGTTCAATATTTAAAAAGCCCATTTGCCTGACAGAAGTCCTTTTTCATTCAAGAGCATATGGCTCCCCGTACCTGTCTAGAGTCCCACTCTTATCTTCTCACAGTGGAACGAAGGGAAAAGGAAGAGAGAGAAAAATAGATCTTTTCAAAAAGACATTGAAGAATCATTCAATTATCGGCGAGCATGATGTAAAATAATGACTTGACTTGCTTGCCGTAATGAGGAGCTCTAATTAGCCATACATTTGTTTTGTGCAAAAACTCCAAACTCCAGACTCTCAGTTGTGAGGAGATGGTAGGTATGTTGAAGTAGCACCCGGTACCCCCTCCACCCTCCCTCCCCTCCCCTCCTTCCTTCCTTTACATACTGTAGGCTGCATCACTTTGCTTGAAGGCACAATTTACCTCCAAATGTATGCATATTAGTGACGGTAAATAGTGAGGAGTGGTAAAATATTATTTTTTTCTTTTTTCTTTTCCTTTTTTTAATTAGCCATGCAACAATTAAAGGATTCACAAAGTAAATTGAACCTTGTCTCCCCTCGCCTCCCAGTTTGATTTCAACACCTGTCAAAACAACGCCCCTCGTTGGAGCCATTATGCAAAACTCCCTAAGAACAGAACCAGCATGTGGAGAAGAAAACAGCAATTATTTCTGATATTCAGTTATTTTGGAGGGTGATATTGACATTTAGAGTTTTCACAATCATTCAAGAAACACCTGAAAAGGGAAAGAAAAATCTGGGCCATCGACTTTGTTAGCTAGGCATGGCTCTCATAGCTTTATTTTGCCAACATAAAAGCCGTTCTGATGCCCTTGACATGTGCCGTGATGAGTGAATTGCTCACTACCAGTTTGTCCTCATCCTTTCCCCACTCCAACATGAAGGCAATAGCTAGGCTGGTGCTAGCATGTCATCAGCACCCTGCCTTTAAGAAACTGTGGCAGGTGATAGTCCTTAGTGGTGATGATGTGTCACTGTATTCCTTTTCCCTGTACATAGTGCAGTATTCACATGCAGGGTGCCGAGGGGAATGATGTAAGCCATGATGGACCCTACACGGACAGATACACTGTGGTCATTGTTCACTGGCCTTTCTCTGCTGTAGGGTAACCATGCGTGATCAGCGATTTGACCGTGACTATTGTAGCTTGCCCCGCCATGAGGACGTGGCCCTGTTTTTTTCTTTTACCAGGGAGTAGTGTCAGAGGAGTAGTGTCAGAGGAGGATGGGGAGAGAGGGGGGGGAGGTATACACAATATATGAAATGTTTGATATATTCTTTAGCATTGTCTATAATCGGTTCGTTTTCATCATTTTTTTGTACCCTAGTTTGTCCTCTCCCATCTATCTTGTGCACCTCCCCTCTCATTACTCCACAGAACAGAGTCTGGTTAACAAATGTTCAAGGCGATTAATCCTCCACTCAACACACTGCATACAATCTACTGGCAGGAGTCTTTCCACACTGCTGTGACCACTATTGTCAGTGACAGAAGAAAAAGAGGCACGCACGCACGCACGCACGCACGCACGCATGCACACACACGCACACACACATACACACACACACTGCGAGTTATAATAATAATACCAGGAATGGTAAGCATAAAGGAAAGCTTTGAGCTTTTGGCCGTCTCCAGATGATGATGATGATGCCGCTGACCAGGACAATGAACTGTGGGAATTTCCTTGTCTTCCATTGATCTTCCTCCCCTGGCATCCCCCAAAGCCTGTCAGACGCAGGGATAAAAAGACCAGCATTTTTCTCCCTCTTTTCTTTTTCTTTTTGGGAGGGGGGGCCTCATACTGATCTGTGGAGATGAGCTGAAAGCTGAACTACCTGTTGACAACTCCTCTTAAAGAGCCCTCAATGACATATTGTGTGGGACAGAGAACAGCAAGGAAAGGCACAACTCAAGGCTCTATTCATATTTGTTGTATCATGTTTATGTTCATGTACGCCTGTTGTGTTGCGAGTCTACTTTGTTTTTAGTCTGAAATCTTGTCTCCGAAGCTCACAGCAGGTTAATACAGTGACTGTGGGGTGTACTGACTGTGTACGGTAGGTAGGTAGTTTGGAAGGAACTGACAGGGTTTGTTTCACTTTATTTCATTTCTTGTGTGGCTGGGAACCTACTCTGTTTTCGCCTCATTACTGACAGTAATAATCCAGTTCAGTCAAAGAGCATGGAGAGGAAGGAAAACAACTTGTTTTATTGGATTAATTAGAACCGTTCTGAAGACCACCTGCAATAGACTAAGCAGGAATGAGAGGAGTCATATTATTAGCTTCAGTGTACTGTCATGCTCCAACCAATTCAAGCTATTTCTTCTTTCCTTTGGAGCAAACTACCTGTTTTCTTGTGACAGTATACTTGGTAAATGTTTAGTATGCATCCCTCAGAATATGTAATATATTGCAAACACTGACATTTTCCATCGGATTGTGTTTTTTTTTTAGTGATTCATGATTTGGTGCAAATATGATGGAATTTAGGTCTTTGTGAACAATGATTGATTTATTAAAAGCAATAACCTCCTTCATTATGACTTAATGAGGTATTGCATTGTAATTAGTCAATGGATTCTTGTCAATACATGCCAAAATAACATAGTAAAGCCATACTAATGGCTTTTCAATTCATTATTTTTCTTTGTCTTAAAGTTTATTTTTTTAGTCTGTGCTCTATTGACCCAGTTGAAGATGTTGCCATCTACACAGGTATACGTTTTATGCCTATGTGGACGTGGATGCTATTAACTTTTCTATTTGTTATCTGATAAAACTCTCTATTTACTTTAACTTTAGTGATCATTTATGGGGTAAGAGAACATATGCACTCATACAGACACGTTACATTGCTAATGACACACATAGCCTACTAAGCACATATATATTCTGACGGAAATACATTTTCACTGTGTTAAAGATACCTCCTGTAATTAAGCAGCGGGTTGCAAAGTAATTTGCAAAGAAAGAAAAGAAGAAGAAAAAAAAAGTGAGAAAAATCAGGTTGTGCGTGTGGTGTTTTGTTGGAAACGTTGAATATTAACCACAAACTGTAAAGAAGAGCACCACTGCATCTCTGTGAAAGAGTGCAAAAGGAAGTGTTGGTGGCTTTAGAGCTGTCATATCTGTGCCTGATTTTTAATGAGAAAGCATTGTTGTACACACCACCAGGCAAATGTTACAGGATAATGTGTGTGACAGGTTAGCGCAAGAGCAGGCTGTGCTAGTGTGAGTGTGCTGTTTGAATGGTAGAGATGTCAAAGGCAAACATGTGGGTTACTGGGAACTACTTGTAATACTTATACTGTGACGGTAAGATGTTAGTACTGTACTTGATGACTGATCTTCACAACTCAAGCTTGCAATGCTAACTACAAAGACGTGAATGGTATTCAGTGAAGGAAATGGATTACTGGACTTTTTGACAGCCGATACTACTATTGAGATCAAATATGGTGCTTTCTCACCATATTTAGGGAAGGAATTATAATGAATATATGTATATGAATATAATTGAAAATTGTATTCCTGAATGAATGGGCAAGTAGAACTGATGTATTTAGTGTTAAGCCTCTGTTTGGCTTTATTTCTTACTTTGTGAGACTTTTTCACACTCTTCTCAAACTTATTTTGTGTATACTGCATGACACATACTGTATATTGCATGCTATACAGTATTGCCAACAAACAGTTGTTGAAGTATGTATGTGTTTATGGTGCTAGATGAGACACACATCTTTGTGTGTTATTCATCTATGATTGATCTATAATTGTCTTATTAGTCTTAGCTGATGTCAGATCAAACATTCCATACATTTATACAAATAAAACAATAGTAGATTGATGTGATTACACTGAACACTCATTGTGATGGTGTTCTGAGAGTATTGCCACCTTCATCGTTTCTCATAGAGGGCACTCAGATATTGAATTATTGTCAAAACCAATGAATGTATGTGCCTGTGTGTGCCTGTGTGTGTGTGTGTGTGTGTGTGTGTGTGTGTGTGTGTGTGTGTGTGTGTGTGTGTGTGCGTGCATGCATGCATGCTCTTATGTGTGTTCATATGGGGGGGTGTCACATAAGATATGTCCTTTTTAATCACAGAAAAAATATATATAAAATGACTCGGGAGCAAGGGAAGCATATTAATGCAGTTCATTTGCATTTGCTCGTCAGCAAGGATACGTAAAAAAACAAACTGGATTCGTCAGTTCATTTCACATTATTCCATTGTCTATCTGCCTTTGTTATATGTTAAAAGATAAAGCCAGAAATCAAATTGAAGAAAAGGGCAAGCTGCTATCTCTCTAAATGAGCAACAGCTCATCAGCCTAGTTTAAATCACAGATTTCTATTGCAAAAGGCAACGTCTACTATGTGAACCACTTTCAAACGGTGTCTGCTCTGATAACAGAAGGGTTTGCAAGGCATTCTGGGTGTCATATAAACATAATTCAAGTGTCAATTCTTTTTAAAAGTCCAACACAATTTTATCCTTCCATGCATTTTCCTCAATGTTGTTTTAAAACATATTCACATTAGGATTGTATTCAAAAATGATATTTCGCTATTTTTTTTTTTAGTAAATATGCAATAGTGCAGAGGAGTACAGTCATGTCATGAGTGACTTCATGCATTTAAGTCGACTATGCATACACGTTGGTTGCAACCCGTCATCACATGTTCTACATAATATATCCATTATATCCTTCAAGGATTCATTTTGATGGAATTTTTGTTTAATACTTCACAATGATTGCAGTCAAGTTCTGGAGGAGAAAAAACATTCAGGGACAGCCCACCAACATACAATGCATTTGACTACAAGTGGAACTGGCCACAGTATTTTATTCATGTTTGAAAGATAAGAGTCTACAAGCAACAGAGTGTTGGTAGAGCAAATGCCTAGAGAACAAACAGCTCTTATATGCTTCACCCCCACTATGTTTGTGTCTTAGTGATTCACTCATGTTACTGTTTCAACTGTGTTCACTTATAGGGCTGTATAGCGTTGTGAATTGGAGAGTGTCCGGGCTAGCACAAGGAATAATCTGTAAAGGAGAGAGAGAGAAAGAGCAAGAGCAAGAAAAGGATATATATATATATATAAAGTGTGTGAGAGAGAGAGAGAGAGAGAGAGAGAGAGGTGTCCTTGAACCATCTGAAGTGTGTGTATGTGTGTGTGTGTGTGTGTGTGTGTGTGTGTATGTATGCTTGGGGTGGAGTATCCCTGACATTACAGAAGTGGGTACATACTGTATGCTGGTCACACCTAAAAGTGAACTCACCTAATGCTAGTGCTTAGTTGCCTAACCCTGAAAGGATTTTTTATGATTATAATCATGTGTTATAGCACGCTGCCACTGTTACTAGGCAGCATACTAATCAGCTTAATGAGATATTATACAATATGTTGTTGACCAAAGCAGAACTCACTTTATTGTTTCTGAAGCTTGACCCCCCAGTTGCAAGGGGAAGAACACACTATTATCCTTCTTAAGATAACGGATAGCATCACAAACAAACAGCCAGGCAAGACAAAAACAGGCTCTGCTTGTGTATTCCTTGCAGCTTGACGGTGTGCTGCGCTGTTGTAACCATTCTTAACGGCTGGGAGGCCTCTGATACATTGGCAACCCTTTCAATAACAACAACTGTTGTTTTCTCCTTCTTGGAAGCCATATGAGAGAGGGGGGAAAGAAGGCAAGAGCAAAGTGATTCACATCAAATGTAATGTGCCCCTTTAATGGAAAATTGCGCCAAGACAAGTGTCACAGTAGAGAGATAAGAGCGTGTGTTTACTGAAGTAACCCCTTGGTTTTAAGTGCTATTGTTGATATCATAATTGTAGTATTGCGGCAGGCTCATGACAATGGCATTGCTCCGTTTCATTAAGGCGTGTAATTGGAGGAATTCTGATAGGATGGGCCCAAGTAGCTTAATTATGCGGTTCTTGCCGTGTTTACCGAGTAATTACTGCATCCACAATTGCGTTACAGTTTGAGAAAGTTCTGAGAGTTACGGCTTCCCAACCTTAAGTATCATCCATGTAGTAAATCAAGGATTTTTTCCCTTTTTTTACACAGTCACAACTGAGTAGGGTATCTTTAGCTTTTCTGATTGCCAATGAATTACCTTCTTATCATTTAAAAAGTCTAAGCCAGGTTACTTAAATTGAGTCAAACTTGTAATTTATGTATTGATGTAAATAATGTATTGATTGACTGATTGTATGGATGAACCTAATTGACCAAATTTTCATATTTCTCTCTCCCACAGGATGGAGGACTCTAGTTTGTGCCTTGGTGTGTCTTCAGCAGTCTCGGATGCTGACAGTCATCACAGCAACGCCGTGCTAAATGGCCGCTATCCCATCAGTCAGAAGCTCCACCAGCTGACGGCTCAACTGGGCCACGCCTTCCCCGACCTACAAAGCCGACAGCAGATTCCAGAAGAGAAAGCTGCCACCCCATTGGATGAGAAGACACACGCTGCCCTTGCCAGCCAACCAATCAGCAGTCAGATGGCACTTCTCGCCAACCAGCTTAACCGGGACATTGACGCAGGTGCCCTGAGTGGCCTGAATGGGCGTGTAGACCTGCAGCAGTTTCTCAACGGGCAGAACCTGGGCATCATGTCCCAGATGAACGACATTGAGGACGATGCTCGTAAGAACAGGAAGTACCCATGCCCGCTGTGTGGTAAGCGTTTCCGCTTTAACAGCATCCTGTCTCTGCACATGCGTACACACACAGGGGAGAAGCCTTTCAAGTGCCCCTACTGTGATCATCGAGCGGCCCAGAAGGGCAACCTGAAAATCCACCTACGCACCCACAAGCTGGGCAACCTCGGCAAGGGACGCGGACGCGTTCGAGAGGAGAACCGCCTCCTACACGAGCTGGAGGAGAGGGCCATCCTGAGGGACAAGCAGATGAGGAGCAGCAGCCTCTTGCAGCCAGCAGCCCAGCCCCTGCAGCACCAGCCTCACCTGGGCCCTCAGACCCAGCAACAACAGCAGCAGCAGCCTGGTTCAGCCTGTGGCCTGCTCACCCCCACCAGCCTGGGTACTCCAGATTCCCTCTCCCAGCCTTCTTCTTCCCCTAAGCCAACCGGCACCCAGGACGAGCAGGCTCTGAACCCGCCCACAGGCTTCCGCTGCACCTACTGTAAGGGCAAGTTCAAGAAGCGTGAGGAGCTGGATCGCCACATCCGCATCCTGCATAAGCCCTACAAGTGCACCCTGTGTGAATTTGCTTCCTCCCAGGAGGAGGACCTCATCAGCCATGTGGAGAAGGCCCACATCACGGCCGAGTCAGCCCAGGGCGCCGGCAGAAGTAGCAGCGAAAAGCCGACCAATGAGTTTCGTTGCGAGGTGTGCAACCAGGTCTTCAGCCAAGCCTGGTTCCTCAAGGGCCACATGCGCAAGCACAAGGACTCATTTGAGCATGTCTGCCAGATCTGTGGCCGCCGCTTCAAGGAGCCCTGGTTCCTTAAGAACCACATGAAAGTCCACCTCAACAAACTGGCAATCAAGAAGCCACCGGTGAACGACCAGGACATAGCTGCTGCCAACAGCATGAGCAGCATGGCTCAGGAGGCCCATGCTAACCTCTACTCGCGCTACATCTCCTGCCTGCAAGGCGGCTTCCTCTCCCCTGACAAGCAGGGCCTGAGCGAGCAACACCAGATGCTGGCCAAAGCCGGCATCGCTATGAAGGAGAAGGAGATGTTGGGGAAGCTGCTGGGCCCCATGGCAGGCATGGGCCATGGCCTAGGGGAGGGAGAGAAGCGCTCTCTCCTGGGCTGCCTCAACCTGGTGCCCCCCTTGAAGTCCAGCTGCATGGAGCGCCTCCAGGCGGCCGCCAAGGTGGCAGAAATGGACCCACTGAACAGCTACCAGGCCTGGCAGATCATGGCACGAGGCATGGCCATGGACCGTGCCTACATGCCCAAGGAGCAGCACCACGTGCCTCACGGGCAGGAGGAAGACCTGGCTAGTGTTGCCGGCATGGCCTCCTTCACCAAGGAGAAGCATGACTACCCACTGATGGGCTCCATGGATGGCTCCAAGCAGAAGCAGCAGCACAGCGAGGCCCTGCATGGCTCCAAAGCAGGCAGTGGAGCCATGATGCCCCTAAAAGAGGACGGAGGAGGTTTCGATAGCCACCGGGACTTCATGCCTCATCACGGAGGCTTGGGACTGGGCCACGGCCTTGAGTATGGCCTGAGCAGTCTGAAGGAGAAGCCCACTGAGTGTCCTGACTGCGGCCGGGTTTTCAGAACCTACCACCAGATGGTGGTTCACTCCAGGGTGCACAACAAGGAGCGGAGGGCCATGGAAGAGGCCATCCAACAGCAGCACAACACCACCACTGGCCTGGATGAGCGCCGTGGCTCCGCCAGTGACCCAGAGTCTCAGTCGATCAGCAGGTCCACCACCCCAGGATCCTCAAATGTGACGGAGGAGAGTGGCGCCGGAGGAGGCCACTCCCAGACTGGCAGCGTCCAAGATGATAGCCCACACCCCTCCTCACCATCCTCAGGTAAGGCTTTATTATCATGAATGATAATGATCGCCACAATCACATGCTTCTTGTCATTAGGAGCAAACAAAGCAACTGTTTTCATTAACAATATGTATTTTGATGGGCGAGACTGTATGTCCAATGAGGTGACTAAAGACAAAAAGCTTTGTTTTGATAAGTGGCAATGACATTGTCACTCTTAATGGAAATCATTATGTAATGTATGCGTGGGTATATAGAAACCATAACCCACCGCTGGGTTGGTTTGATTTAGATTATTTGAACTGGAAGGAAGTAGCAGAATCATGGCTTGTCTCCCTTCCCTACACAAACATGAGCTTGTTGACGGCTGAGACAAAATCTCTGACAGATGCCATTTGCTTCTGCATCCCCACTAGCTACACAATACTGGACCCTAAGGCGTCCACTCAGATTTACTGGAGATAGGGTGGGGGGTTCTGATCAAATCTGCCTGTTGAAAAGCAAAAAAAACACAAAAAAAAACAAATCCGAGCTGCACATTCCGTGCATAACTCAGATACTTAACGCCTCTGTTCAAATACCCATCAAACACCCTCATAGAGCCTGCTTATAGAGGATACTTTCTGTTCACTGTTTTTACTGTGAGAGGAGGCCTAGCTAACTAAATACACACAAACTGACAACACACAAGGGCATGCATGCACGCAAATTCACACAAAAGTGTGCACACGCACACGCACACGCACACGCCCACACACACACACACACACACACACACAGACAGACAGACAGACAGACAGACAGACAGACACACTGTATGTAGACAGAGACTCACACAAAACAATTGCATGAAGATGCACACATCCCATGACATTCCTATGACATTGGTGTCACTAGCATTGGTGAATAGAACACAGAACATACTCTGGTACAGAAAATGTTTACAGGCTAGTGTATGTCCCCATGGAACACGAGCAAAGAATAGGAGCATGGACCGGACATATTATAAGTGATTAAAACATCTATGTAAACATTGGAGAGACAGCTATCCCTCCACAGCTAAATAAGCGTTAGCTTGGTAGATAAAGTGTATGTTTAGGAGGATTAAGAGAGGCTGTTGCTAATGATTACAGAAGTTTTAAGGTAACTTTATCATTCCTCGGGGTGGAACACCACGGCTAAGTAGCGCGCCTGTTAATTAGGTCATGACTATGTGATAATCAGTTGGTTTAAGCTAAACAAGACACTAATTAAAGATATACATATAAAGCAGGTTAAAAAAATGTGAACTTCATTTGCGGAGTGAAATGTGCTTTTAAGTCTCTTGAAAAAAGTGGCTTAGCTTAAGGCTCTAAGCAACTTAATTCCAACAGTACTGAAGAAATTGTTTATTTATTCACAGTAGCATGGAGTCCTTATCATCCCCATGTAGTGTGATGGGTTTGAACATGGAATGGGCTATGTTTATTTTAATCTAAGAAATAATAACAGACAACCCCCCCACCCCAATTAGGAATTAATGAAAATGAGAGCGAGATAAAAACCTATTTTCTTTATAGAGACTATTAAACACAACACTTTTCAACAGGGTGGGGGGTGGGGTATGTTGCGGAAGTAATTATCTTCTGAATTTTAATTCAGGAAGTTTTATTTATTTCTCATCTGGTTCTCAAATACTTTGAATCAGATACATTCAGCTCATGGCATTTAGGCAAACTTAGACGTATCTACATACAGTGTGTGATTTCAAAAACATCCCTACCATCAAAAACAAGGAAAAATATAAACAAACAAAAGAAATTACTGATTCAAATTGTTTCAAATTGTTTACCTCTCACATTTTCTCTCACTGTAACACCCCATCTCTCTCTCTCTCTCTCTCTCTCTCTCTCTCGCTGTCTCTCTCTCTCTTCTATCTGTGTCGTCCTGCTCTGACTCCTCCCTGTCCCTCCCTGAGCTCTGTGATGGAGTGTGATGGCCAGCTGAAATCCCAGTGTTTCAGCAGCATACAGGGGGATATGGGCCCAGTGCCAGCTCCTCCCTGCTGGCTCTAACAGGCCTTAAGGTTGACCTTGAGGGCCCCCCACCTGCTTTGGGGGGTTATTGGTGCAGGTGGGGTTGGTGTTGTTACAGGTACAACCCTTTTAGCCTGATTCCAACTCACAGTCTCTCCAGTCGGACACGGTTTTTGAGAGACCCAATGAACTACTCCACATCAACAATCACAGGTGAACATACAGTAGTAGAAAAACAAAGGAATACAATGGTGAACAGAAAGGGTTTGTGATTTGCTTTCATTGTAGTCTGTTCTTTATACTTTAACTACTTTAACACCTAAAACTTTGTCTTCCTTCACAACTTTCAACATGATTCACAATTGGAGCTTTGGGGCTCTTAATTTAGAAACTGAGATGTGTGAGAAAATGTGTCTATGGCTCATGCAGAGAAAGGTGTTATTCGTTACTGTGTGTGTGTGTGTGTGTGTGTGTGTGTGTGTGTGTGTGTGTGTGTGCGTGTGCGTGTGCGTGTTTGTGTTTTGTGTGTGTGTGTGTGTGTGTGTGTATTTGTGTTTTGTGTGTGTCAGTGTTTTTAAGTGAACAGGATGTGGCGGGTTGTACCTTTCTGATACTGTTAATATTATACACTTTCCTGTTTGCCTGGAGAGAAAAAAAAAAAAGAAGCTTTTATTGTGAGGCTTTGTGTGTGCGTGTGTGCGTGCATGTGTGTCCTTATGAGAGAGAAAACGCAAAGAGAACCAGCTCCCTCCATCACCATACCTCCAACCTCGCAACCACCTACCCACTGCAATTTTGAGTTAAACTTGAATTACAGTAATCAACAATAACATCTCAACTGTGAAAGAAGGTCGACACAATCGCTTTTGTCTTTGACACTGCACTTGTTTAAAGACACAGTGAAAAAAAAAGCCTGAGCAACGTCCTTTAGAGACCTTCCCTCTTCTCTCCACACGAATACACCTTAAATACTGTATGCTTCCTAGTCAACAGAAACTTTCCCCTCTTTCCCAATATCACAGAATGTTTTCCCCCCTATCATCTCTCTTTCATTTTGTTATTGTTAGATTGGTTTGACTGGGGAAAGCATCTATTGTTGCTTCAGTTTCTCCACTCTGAATTGGACTTGATAAACAAGGGGACTCAATACTTGACAGTGTCTCTGAATTCATTATAGTGGGCCTTTGAGCGACAGCCCTTGTAGCAAGCAGGTCTTAAACAGAGGCTTACCCTGAATGGCGGAACAGAAACCATTGAAACCTGATGTAATACTATGTAAAGCAGAACTGGCTGGGTGGGTTGGGGTAGGGAGTATTTAATGTTCACATGCATTGTAGATTTGTGAGTGAATGAGGGAAAAAACACAAGAGAGAGAGAGAGAGAGAGAGAGAGAGAGAGAGAGAGAGAGAGAGAGAGATAAGAGAGATTAGGACAAACAGAACCAGAAGCAAGTTTAAAGACAGTTGTTTTTTTTTGGTTTGGTCACTGACTTTGACGATTCCCATGGTGACCAGTTTGAAAAAAGGAGAGAGAGGGGGAGTAAGTGAGAATGTGAGTGAGTGAGTGTTTGTGAGTGAGATGGAGAGAGAGAGAGAGAGAGAGAGAGAGAGAGAGAGAGAGAGAGAGAGAGAGAGAGAGAGAGAGAGAGAGAGAGAGAAACTTCACTTCTGGTCTTGCTCACCTTGTATTCCTTGAGATACAACCGTCAGCCGCAGTCTTGAAGAATGAAGAGAGGAGTTAGAGTGGCTGGTTTCACCTAATCTTCTATGCAAAATGTACATTCTACTGAGACAGTGAACATGCTAGAGTATCCTTACATGGATGATACCATCCAACCTGTAGGCTAGATTTTACTTGCTGCTTAGAAACCAACCTACTGTATGATCAGGCTTGTGGACTAGAGAAGGGCTTTTCCCAAGGCCTAAAACAGGTGCACCCTGACACCTGTCCAACCCCCCCCCCCCCTCCACCCAACACACACACACACACACTCCTACATCTTTGCTCCCGGCAACAAAACCTACTGCTTCTTTTCTCTTTCTCCAGAGAATCCCCCATGTCTAAATATTTTTAAGAGGAACAGGGTTTAAACATGGCAAGGATTAGTCGTATATCCCTAGGTCTTTACAGCTCTTGAACATGGAGGCAAAACGCTTGCTCCATACAAATTGAAATTGGATTTGCAGACTGACGCCCTAGGTTATAAAGCATGGATATTCATCTAATTACGTAATTACAATGGGGGTAATTACACATGCAGACTTACTGTTACATTGTAATTGCTGTGTAATTAAAGCTGATATAACGAGGACTGTTTGAGCCCCAAATTGATAGAAATGCTCGGTAAGTAACCAAATGTGCCTACAACCACTTGACATATGTATGTGTTTGTGAGTCCGGAAACCAAGCCTGATATAAGGTCATAATACAATTTCACATTGACTACCAGTAATACACTATCCGCCTCTCATCATAGTTCAGCTGTCAAAAAATAAGACAGCGGCCTTTGTTTTGACAATAAGTGCCAACCAATAATATGGCCTAGAATAGATATAGAAATGGAATGATAGATATAGAAATGGAATGATAGATATAGAAATGGAGGGATAAACAACTAAGGGTATTAATACTGTAAGACGAGCATTGAGCGTGTGTTTTAAAAGCCGAGTGGTTTAATAAGCCACAGAGGCTAAATGGAGCTAGCCTGTGAATCCCCATCCTGGTGCTAGATGGAGGGGAGCCACCGCTAGGCTTCTTCAAAGACTGGAGCTTGCATGGCGAAGTAAACAGGTATCTGTGGGATCACAGAGTCTCTTACAGTACACTCTTTCTCACAAAGATACCGTTCCTCTTTTCGCATTCGAGCCAAAGCTTTGAAATGAGGACAGTCTTCCCTGTGTGTATGTTTTTCTTCATTTTTTTTTTTTTAGCTAATTAGGGGGGGATATTTGGGTGAATTATGTCAATGTCTCTCTCTCTCTCTCTCTCTCTCTCTGTCTCTCTCTCTCTCTCTGTCTCTTTCTGTCTCTCTCTCTCTCTCTCTATCTCTCTTTCTGCCTCCCCCATCTCTCCCTCTTATTTCTTTCTCTTTGTAATTGACATCAGGCCCTCTCTTTTTCTTTTCTTCTTTATTTTTTAATCGGAGAAATTGACTGTTTCAAACCTGTAGTTCACCCACTCCTTTGAAGACTTGCGCCTCAATCTGGCATGTCATATCTGTATTTTTTATGTGTCACAAAACTCAAATAGATGTCATTGTGTGCGAGGCAAATTCATTACAGAGCTGTATTTCGGTACAGTAGGTCAGGGCTCTGGTGTCTTTAAATGATAAAAGTTCTATTCAATGCACTAATTGTCAGTGTGCTCTACTGATTGACATGTCTTGGATAAATGTAGACTTAGTATTTTTGTACACGCTTGCGCAATATAAAAGGGCAATTTATTTCTCTTCAACAGCTAATTTTTCTATCGCTTTTTCATGCTCACTGCCTCTATCTCTCTCTTCCCCCTTTCTCTGTCTCTCTCTCTCTTAGACTCAATTTGTAAATATTACCCATGCTGGGAATTATCTGGGCTTTTTAGATATTTTAAAATTCCAATTGTATTCCAAAGTGTATTTGAAAGAGCAGCAGCAGCAGCGAGTGTCGTTTTCTCTTGCTCACGTTATTCCTGGGTGGTATTCACCGGGCAGTCCTTATGAAACATTTATCAGTCTGTTTTATGTCTTAATGATCGCGTTAGGATTCCCCACTTGGTTATGGAGCTTTCACAGAGAGATGTACATAGAGAGAGAGAGAGAGAGAGAGAGCGAGAGAGAGAGAAAGAGAGAGAGAGAGCTGATGGGGGGGGGGGGACAGAGTGCCATTGAGTAAACTGCATGCATTATACCAACCAGTATTTAATTCCACATCTTTGCCAAAACACTGCTTACCTTTCTCCTGAACAAGCCTCCTTGGCACAGTCACATTTTTTTTTCTCTCTTAGTCGTCGCATTTCTGTTTTATGTTTTTATAATTAAAACATAATATTTATCTTTCCATAACAGAAGGCTGCCTTACTGTGGTAGGTAGACTGTTTGAATATTAATATTCTTAATACATCAACATGATATCTCCTCTAGTGTCTGAGGAAGTGTCATTGCTAAAATAGAGAACGTGAAGGTGGCTCCCATTCTGCTCTATCAGAGAGTTAGGAAAACCAGAGCAGAGTTTCTGCTTTAGGTGATGAACATATGAGAGACTATGAGAAGTGACTGTACAAAGTTAGAATTTGGGACACATTACAAATGCATGCTTTATTTACCCATAGCCTTTGTCCACATACAAAAAAACGGACAATAGAACCTTTTCACCCAAAAGTTGAAATCTTCAAGAACACAACTTCATTGCCCCAACCCCTTGATGCAGCCATTGTTTTTGTCTTTGATGGGGGGGGGGAAGTTGAATGAGAGGAACGCACAGTTCCTTTTTTTTCCTCTGGTGACAGCTGTCTGACTCCGTCAATGCTAAATTCCTCAGAAATGAGCCGAGGCTCTCAGACTGAGAATTCAAATGGGTGGCAGGGTGGGTGGCTGGGGGTGAGAGCGCTTTGTTTGAACAAGTTAACTTTGGCATGATTGGGGTTCCTCCTTCGTGTGAAAGAGCAAGCGAATACATTGACCTTTGTCTCATTAAAAATGGAGGACCATCCATATGATACCATGACAGAGGAATCTCTCTCTCTCTCTCTCTCTCTCTCTCTCTCTCTCTCTCTCGCTGTCCCTCAAATTCAAGCTCAAACTCTCTCTAAAGCAGACAAATACATAAACATACGCAAGCATTTGTGAAGTTAATACAGGGTGTAACACAAAATAGAAATATCTTGAAAATGTCTACCCTTCTCTATTCAAGGCTTAGAATTATACTATATTTTGTTTTTCCTTTTGTGTATCATCACTGGGAATGGCAAAGCATGGTCACTAGTTACAAAGAGATTAGCATTCTTCCCACTTCTCTCTCTCTCACTCTCTCTCTCTCTCTCTCTTTCTCTCTATCTCTCTCTCTTTCTCTCTTTCTCTCTCTTTCTCTCTCTCTCTCTCTCTCTCTCGTCTCTCTGTGTCTCTTAACCCCTTTGACATAAACAAATCCTATTGTGTTAACATCAGGGTCCTGACATGAGGCCGATAATGACATGAAAAGTTTGCCTCTGTTTTTCTACCCATAGTTATGTCCTAATCAGTAAGCAGAATAAAAAAAACAGGGGGTAAAATTAAGTCCATGGATTAAGATCTCCATTTTTTTGCCTTGCACATTCCAATTGTTCTTAAAATATTTGGCAATGTCAATTAGTAAGTGAGCAGAGCTAGCTGATGAACACAATTTTCCACTAGACTGAGCACCCTATTGTTGTGGAGCGAACAGCAGATTTCTGAGGTCATTATCATTCCCTGTTAGCCTGGCCCAGCTGCTCCTCTCCAGCTCCAGCCAAACTCTACACCACGGCTCAGGGTAGCACGCAGCTACAGGGGGCCGCCTGGGAGGAGGGTGGGGGGTGGGGGGCTGGCACGGTAGAGAGAGAGAGAGAAATAGAGAGAGAGAGAGAGAGAGAGAGAGAGAGAGAGAGGAAGAGGGGGAGGGGAGGGAGGGTTGGAGAGAAAGGGAAGGTGGGAAGGACGAGAGAGAGAGCAAGAGAGGGTGGGAGAAAGAGAGAGAGAGCAAGAGAGGGTGGAGGGAGAGAGAGAGGGAGGAGAGAAAGGGGAGAGGACAGAGAAAGATGGGGCAAGAGGGAAGGATGGTAAGCTTGAGACAGGGGAGGTATGAGAACACACGAGAGAGAGAGAGAGAGAGAGAGAGAGAGAGAGAGAGAGAGAGAGAGAGAGAGAGAAAATAACATAACTACGAGATGTGGAAAACACAAATTGTTAGTTAAGGCAGATGGCACAGGTCGTCATTGCAACTAACAATTTATTTGTAACTGACTTACTTGGAAAAATAAAGGTCAAAGTAATTATAATAAAAATATTGAAAAAATGAGCACCTTGCTCTGACCCTTAGAGGATAGAGGACAGACAGAGGTACAGTCGGGATCTGTGACAAGAGTCCTGTGCTTCCACCCAAACCCAGCTCATCTCCTTGGCCCAACTTTGGGGCTCAGCAGGGCTTACATACCAGCATGTCTCATGCCTATACCAGTCTATCCTATGGACCCTCTCTCTTCTCCTCACATTATCTCCCGCTCTCCCTGTTGCAAGTGTCCCTGTCAGCCAGTCATTGTGTAGAGTGTGTCTGGTTTTTCAGCTGAGTATGGATCCATGTAGGCGCTGAAGATTTTACTGTTGAGTGGGTAGCGTGTGCTGTGTGTTTGTGTGTGTGTGTGTGTGTGTGTGTGTGTGTGTGTGTATGTGTGTAACCATAGCTTAACTACAGCCATGTCATTTAACGTGAGAAGCCCCGGGTCCTCATTACTTACCAAAGTACCCAGAGTGAGGTCCAGAGACGTCCATTTGTTGATGTTAGTGTAACAGTGTAATCATTGAATTAGATCAATACCAAAAAAATGCACTGGTTGTAGTCAGGAAGTAAGAATCATTAGAATACCATGTTGTATTTTAAATAGCTTACATATTGAATGTAACATATTGACGGACATAATTGGTGTAACTGTATATAGCCTACTGTATAAAAACAACAACCTGTGATCAAATGTAAAGTGCCAATGCTTGAAAACAAATCTTAATCAGTAATGACATGTAATGAAATATAATTTTAACACAAAATCGCTTTTTCTTTCAATGGCTATGCGCCTTTACGCAAACGCTTCAGTAAAGTCCACCGACAAATCCGTCAGCTCTTATGCTCCACCATGCAAACGGCATTCAAAACAAATATTGATGTTGTCTCCTGGCTTATAACAAGCAATCGAGTTACGCACAAAAGTGTTCCAAATGTCTGTAATTGGGCAGAATTTGCGCCTCCCTGCACATGGATATGTGCCCTTTTCTTCAATCAGACACACATAGGCTACTGTAGCCTACATACACACACACAGGTGGAGAAAATAATAGACTGAGAGCAAAACTATGGCTTGAGTAAAACAAATTGAATAAGCCTAAGTGTCAACATACGGGTGTGATGAAGGGTCTGTTATTCGGGCTTTTATTCACAAGTAATCGCTCTGATCATGCAAATAACTGTGATTGTCTTTCTGTCTAAAGTATGTGTGTGACCCATTAAGGTTGAAATGGGTAAGTAAATCCAACTGTTAGGTCAGTTTCGATAAGAGTAAAGCTATGGTAAGGTGCTTTTGCGAGCAGGTGTTAAACGTGCCTAAGGGCGTGACTTGGAGATGTTGGCAAAAAAATAAAAAAAAAAGGTGTGGTTGTCATGAAACAGCTTATTTTTCCACTTTTTTTTTCTCCACTTTTTCTAAGTGATGTTGAAATTGTAACAACGCTGTTGATAAAAAAAAAAAAAAAAACCTGACATGTAGGAAAAGTCAGGGAAGGAGGGAGACATGGATTTCATAATGAGAGAGAAAGAGCGAGAGAGCGTGAGAGAGAGAGAGAGAGAGTTAGAGACGGTGATAGTAAAGCTACTAAGGTGACAAGGACTGACAGATGACAAGGAGAGATAGAAAGGGAGGGGGATACACTGTTACATAACGCATACTGTATATCTACAGCTCCACCTCCCCTATAGTAGATGGTTATATATCTATAACAGCAGATTGCTGCTAGCTTTGAACACTCATGGTGTAGTTTGTGGGGCCAGCTGAGGTACAGTAATATCAGAGATAGACTCTAGGACTTGGACATGGAAGTATAGGGACCGACGCCACTTGAGAAGTGTCGTTGGACAAGCAGAGTGTGTTCCTTATCTTAGGTTTAAGTGTCACTTGAGTAAGTGATAGCAGTGAGTTAAGATGCAGTGACAGTACTGATATCTTAAAGTTGGCTTTGTTGATCAATATTGTTATTCTGTATACTGTACATGTTAGAGAGCAGGAATAAGACTCTCTTAATACATCATTGTGATTAATTAAGATGATTTGACCCAAAGTTGAGGTCATATCCCCAATTAAGTTATTTGGTTCGGACAGGACTGCCAATCATTTATTTTCACTGCCGCTAATTTTATAAGCACTCAACAGACTCCTTATGAACTCTCTCTTTCTTTTTTAGAGACAGAACTCAATTGCACTGCAATTGGACACTGATCATGGTGTACAGTATGAACAGTCATTGATATAAACTGTACATACAGCATGGTGTTCAAATATCATTAACAATGCAATACTGTTTTACATTAGTTACAATTTTTGAGAGAAAATGTCATTCATATTACACA
Organism: Argentina silus; assembly: GCF_951799395.1. Lineage (NCBI taxonomy): Eukaryota > Metazoa > Chordata > Actinopteri > Argentiniformes > Argentinidae > Argentina > Argentina silus. The sequence goes on along the minus strand of NC_139656.1, from coordinate 17,575,153 downwards.
AATGCATCCTGATACATGCATCAACACATCCAAAGGAGTTCTTTCTTTTAGTCTCTCTAAATGATGAAAGCTCCTTTGACTTTGAGGGGAAAAAAGCTCTCTCACTTTTGTACTTTACCAGCTGTATATTTTAATGTGCTCCCAGAAGCATTTTTATTTCTTCATCCCGCTCCCTCACTCCCCCCTGGTGCCCCCTCTCTCCCTTTTGCACCTTTCCATATTCCACTGCTCCGATGTACTATATGTCTCATGTCTCCTGCCCCCCCCCCCCCCCCCCCCCTTGCCTACCTGTAGAAAGTTTGCATTAGTTGCGAGAGAGCGGCATCAAAGCGTTGCTCTCAGCTTGCAGCTGCCAAGCCTCCCTGTCCCCTGTTAGCAGGCATCCAGCTGTCAGGCTCTGAGTAGAGGAAGAGAGGGAGGAAATCTCTCACCAGCCATATGGTACCGAGTTCTGCCGGAGCCTCGGCGGCGCTCCGTGGGCAAATGGCAAACTCATATATCTCATCAACACTCTTAATATCCAGGGCTGAGATGGAGACTATTTATTTCCTTCCACCAGTACTGTATGTAGTATCAGTCAAGTGTGGTTCTACAGTGTCTATGTCCACAACCTTATGTGAGTGTGACTATTAGCCTAGCAAAGGTGGCTAATGTTTTTTTTATCATTAGCACTGAAGCTCCCCTCGATATCTCCCCCCTAGATTATGACAGTAACATGTTTCAGTCTATAGAAACCCCTCTTAGAATGCTAAATCCATTGTTATTTAGCATGCCTAACCCCAGAGAGATTGGGCTTTCTGCAATATTTCTGTTAGCAGGATGCTACGCCTCCTCCTTTAATCCTTAAAGGCCTGTGCATCCAGGATCTCCTGCTGCACTGTAAGTGACGCCTTATGGCATCGAAAGCCCCAGCGAATCGCGGGGAGTGTTGGCGGTATTACTGCTACATTACAGCACAAAGCTCAAAACACTGTCACCCTCAGCGACGATGAATCCCTCCTGTTCTTTTGCAAACACCATTATGTTGCCCCGAGTGGAAGTTACATACTATAATTGGTGAGAGAACGAGAATATGAGAGAGAAATAGTGAAAGAGTATTAGAGAGAGAGAGAGAGAGAGAGAGAGGGAAAATGTTAGAAATAGAGATATAGGGATAGAGGGGATAACAGATAAAAGGAGGGAACACACAAATCTTGTTCTCAACCCAACCTGAAGCGGTCTCCCTCCATTAAAAGCGGGGAGAGCAGGCTAGATTGATATGGCGGCTGCAGCGTTTTGGAGGGACGGTAACGTTAATGGCCCCACTGGGTTTTTAATGAGTGTTGTGCCCCAAACAAAATGAGCTAATTAGTGTTATCATCCATATATCAGACCATACACACACACACACACACACACACACACACACACACACACACACACACACACACACACACACACACACACACACACACACACACATACATGCACACATACAAACACACACGCACACATGCAAACACAGACCCACTGTCAGCATAGTAACTGAATCAGACATCACTATGCCCCAACATCAAGGGGATGCTAGGCAAGGAAAGCAGATTTTTTGGGGAATGTTACTTTGGACCATATCGATGTAAATATATTTGAACTGTTGATGGAAGGTGTTGATGTTATTGATGTATCCATCTTCAAGTGAAAGTAAAAAAACAATTAATGATATTGTCGATAGTATTTCAGTATTGTGACTTTTGTTGTGCTGGCATCATTAACACTATTGTTTCTACTCTTCATGTTTCATATTGGAAACATGCTGTATCAATTGATTTATTTCAACCTTTAAAAGTGGACAGTCTACCCATGCTCTTTCCTATAGAGCTATTTTATGTTGTTGTTTTTTTTGATAGAGTGCTCCCAAGCCCTTAAAGCTGTGCCCTGTTTGTGTGCCGAGCGATTATGTCCACACAGGTTTAAAGGCAGGATAACAATGCCACGAGCGGTGCTGCGAAAACCAAGAGTCTGCCGATATCCCGGCATTTGGACTCAAGCCCTGTTACCTGCGTGTAAGCCTGTGTTTGTCACGCCATTGCCTCTTGTTGACCACAACGACTGACCCCCCACTTTATTTCGCTGGCACTAAGCCTATTATAAAATCAATAAACAATTGTGCCTTTTTCTCCTTTAAATCTTTTTTCTCCTCTGTATATCCTCTGCAATAGAGGGGAAGGCAAGCAGCTCTCTCAACATCGGTGCACAACAGACCGGAGGTAGAAAAAAACTAAAAACTAAAAATGAGTATGTAACCCTTGGTTTGCTCCTGCCAGAGCTCCAACTCAATTGAGTCTTTAACCAACTGGCCCCCATGTCTGAGTCATTATCCAATTGTGTCTATTCCAGCGATGAGTGGTGTGTGTGACCCAGGCATGACCCTGGGATCCATCGTTTTCACTTAAAACAGTCATGGGGAAGGCCTATGGCAGTGTGTATGAGAGGAGCCTCTATTTACTTGAAAAGACGTTCTGTTGAGGAGGAATTAGTAGACTTCCCCCTTTATAATCTGATATTGATGAAAAGTGTATTTAAGGAATTATTCAGGACAAATCCACCAAAAACTGATCCTCTTGACCCTGTTTCTGTAAACCAAGTCTCCCACTGCTTATAATCAGTTCTACCTCTTCATTCCCTGTCCCATCATTCTGCAGATCTGTGCTGTAAGGAAAACTATGGAATGATAGAGTGATTTTTAATTGTCATATTCTCAAAATGTAATAATCCCGATAAAAATCAACAAACACTGACTTTGACAGCTGATTTTTAAATTGTGCATCAAAAAATAAAGCAGCATTTACAGATTTTAATTCCACACTGTCAGTTTAAACTAATGTGTCAAACGCAGCAGTAGGCGAATGACAATGTAAACCTCATTTTTTTTCTTCAGTTTGAGAGGCACTTTGAAATGAAAATGCCTTTAACAAGTCTTCATCCTTATCCCCCTTTCATTTCATTTCTCTTCTTTTCCTTTATTTCTCGGGTCTTGTTGGGAGTGCTCATTATGGATAATCATAAACAACTTAGCTTCTGCTAATGAGATAGTGTTGTATGTTGTGTTCATATGAAGCCTTCTATTCATGTGTACCAGTGTGGGTAGAAGAAACACTTCTTTGTTCTATGATACATATAGTTTTTTCTAACTTGAACTTCTGCCTTTACAGTAAATTCACCCATTCCCCTCCTCACTAACCCTACTGTATACAGTATCCTATTTTAGATTGTGTAACAGATTTCTCCAAGCTGTTGAATGCTGGGCTGTGGGCTCCTACTTGCCTCCAGATTGGCTGGCTCTCCTCAGTGAAGCCCTGATCGGGTGTCCTAATTGGTAGGGCGCTGACCAGTGGGTCCTCGCCCAAGCGATCCCCCTGGCCGCGTTACAATCCTCAGGGACTTGGCCTACACAGGGTCCCCTCCCATGGAACCCCTACAGTGACCTTAGTGGGCCGCTGGCTCCAGCTCTGGGAGAAGGCAGGATGGCGCAGACGTGTGTTTCATCTCTTTTCCCATCTGAAGCAGACGGAGGATTGTATCGTTGTCATTAATGTGTCACGCAAGGATGCTCCATGTCTGTACTGTCAGAGTCTGCCTTAGCGACAATTACCGTGGAAACCAGCTTTTGATCTGCCTGGTTCGAAAGGTCTGTATGGTGATTGGCGGGTGTTTTATTTTCCTCCGCTCTGCTCCGTCTAGCTCTCTCTCTCTCTCCTTTTTGAGCATGCTCAGTTGTAGTCTCCTGTCAGATATACCATGCTCAAGTGGCATTAGAGACTTAGGGAGGGCTTCCTGGACCCAGATTAAGCCTTCTCCTGGACTAAAAAGCACTGTTATTGAATGCAACATAGTCTTTAGAACATAGTCTTTAGTCCAGGACTATCCATTTAACATAGTCTTTAGTCCAGGGCTAGGCTTAATCTTGGTCTGGGTAACTACACTATATGTTTCTCTCTCCTGTGTATCAGATATGAGACGGTAGTTCCTGGATAGCCACACCTTCATCCTCTGGCCCTATTTGCATGGCCTCTCTGCCACCGTGTCACACGTGTGTTCTGGAGTCACAGAGAGAGAAATCCCTCCCCGTGCTCTCTGTCTCCTTTTCTTTCTGTTTCACACTCTACTCCCTTATTTCCACTGGGAGGAACACTGACCTCATTTGTGAGGACAATAACCCCCTTGACTTTGGGGATTAAGACATGAAACCTTTGTGGATTAATTAGGTTTGGAGCTGAATTCATTTTGTCACTTTGGAATGCAAAAAAAAAGAGGATAGAAAAAAAAGAAAAAGCGCTTGTGCTAGGTTCAATTGTGTTTTTACTGTTTGCCCAGGTGGATATTCCTTTTTAAAATTGTATGGGTAAATGTAATGCAGTGTGTGTTGGAGCCACAGCAAAGTCCGTGCAGTCGACTCCATAGATCTCCACTTTGGCGATTAGGAAGTAACAGCTCCGATAATGCCGTCCGAGTCATGTTGTCTCAGTTGTCTTGGTAACAAAGCAAAGTGTTTATTTTTCTAAGATCTAGCACAATCACAATTTAGACAATTAACACCTATTGTTTTTTTTAAGAGCATATGTTGCTTGAGTTTAACTTCCACGTGAAAAGAGCTGTTAGCAATGTTTGTTTACAAAATACCAAAGGTGTTTAATTCGCAGAAGACGGAACAACAGACGCGCAAAAATATTGCATATTATTGTCTCTCTCTTTTCTGTAAATAAACAAACTGTGGTGTTATTAAAGTCACACCTTTATAATGTGCTGGCCTCAGGTGTAATCCCTTTTGAACCAACGATGTACATACAGCATGTTTGCATGTTTTCTGTAGCTGCGTCCTCATCTTGAATGAATGTGCAGTACATCTCTTCCTATACCTTTCATACACAACATCTCCTTCTCCCTCCAGTTAAATCATAGTAAATACCACTGATGCTGCCTCTGCTAACGATGTCTTACTGAAGGCCCTCACAATGACAAGCCTGGTTTAGCTCTTAAAGGCCTATGCTGCTCTCAAGCCAAAATCCCACAGAATCCTACTCTGTACTACAGTATTGAAAGTTGTAGAGGACCTGATGCAACAGTTATTGTAGTTATTATGAGAGACTCAGGATCCATGTTTGACCTTCTGGAAATCAGGGAGTCAGAGTTAACTCCAACACCAGCCCTTTGACCCTGTCAGAAGTTAACGTGTTCCTCCTTGTTCTCCGCTGTTTCCCCCTGGAGGACACAGGTTTAGTAGGGCTTTTGGAAAAGCTCAAAGTCCTCCTTCCACCCCCCCACCCCCCAACACACCCCCTTTAAGACACGGGGCTAAGTCGGGGGCTGAGCTGCGCGAGCCCCTTGTGGGGACGGATCGGCCAAATGCCACCTCTCTTGGCGTAGGCTGCAGGTGAGGGTGTAATCACGCTGGCACAGTGCTCCTGTGGCCAGAATCAGGTATTTGCTATTAGACACAGAGATGAGGATTCTGAAGGGGAACGTGAAATCCCTTTTTGGTCCCCACTCTCTGGCTCTTTGAGCCCCTGCCTCACATTTCTAACCCTTTCTGCTGGTCTTCAACGACAGGATCACAGGATGTTGCCTTGTTTCATGTTCCTTCATATCTGGAGGAACGAAAAAAAGAGAAGTGAAAGTTCGGAGAGAGAAGTTTGGAGGACATTTCTGGATTACGTTCATGAGACACAAGCTGCTCACAGTATGAGCACGGCATCCTGTCAACCAGATTTCTATTTCCATGAAGATTATTTTTACACCCTGAGAGTCGTAATGCAGTTTATTTTTTGTAGGAGAGAGTTGAGTTCAATTTGCCCGTACCAAGGGCTATGAAATACCTCCTATTTCAATTGAACTGAAACACCAATAAACCAAACTTCCAAAAATGACAAGATATCACCCATTCGTTTCAACAAATCCAATGCCACGTTTTGTAACTGTTCTGAGGAGTTGACGAGTTTCGTAGTTCTGCTCTATGTCTCAGGCTGCAGGCGTTTCCTTATCGCCATGCTCTCTACTGCTCAGTGTAGCGGTAAGCCTAACATCTGATGGCTTTCTGAAATCGAACGTGTTGGACAGGTGAGATGCTGCAGCAAGCGACACTTTTGAGATGCGTGTTAGCACCGTGTCAACGTTCTCCATCTGTAAGCTTTCAAGTGTCTGTATCACAGTGTATCTGTAGAACTAACAGCAGATAATTTCAATTCCTACCGGTGTTCAGCTGCTAGGGTTGCAATACATATCTCAGAATATGAACCTGCCTATTTAAGAGGAAGTAGAAGCAGTGAATCCCCTCCTCAATTATTTGAAGTGACATTGTGGTAGTATTGATACATTTCTTCTATATATCTGTTGTTATATATTGTGCCTCAAGCTTTAGCAGATGTTGTATGTTATAGATTGAGATGCCATGGAAGGAGGTTACAACTCAGTTGCTGGATGCTTTTTTTCACCCAGCCATCGAGAATACTTCTCCTCACTCAATAGTCCCATTAACCCCTTGCTACATGAAGTAGCATCACTTATTAATATTAAAAATATTTTCCCCTCGTTCTGAAGATGTGTCTCCTTTAAATACAATGCATGCTCGGTGGGCTCTTGGAGGGCTTTAGCCTAGACAGACGGGACCTGCTGCAGTGTGGGGCCAGGTTCCAGGCATCTTGATAGTTTTCGGGGTGCATCCTCCGTCTCGCCGGAAACAAGCAGACGAGAACACCCTCACATAACAGATTTCCCTAGCATCGTGTCAGTGATGAATCTAACTGCTCTCTCAATCAGTGTGTGTTTGTATGGCACGGCCTGATACCTGACAGAAATAGCCCATACACTCTTGCCAGTGTCTAGATTCTCTATGCACTGTATTTATCTCCTGTATTTATCGCAGTCTGTTTATCTGACTTAAACAGACTGCCTTAATGGAGATTACCCAAGTCTCCCAAATGATTACAGTATATGAATCAGAATGAAAATCACTTTTAATACACTCAAAAATGTCATGGTTTGTCTTTGTGATTTGGACCAAAAAACAACAACTATACAGTAGCTATACTGTTTTTTGCCACATTTAGTAGTCTGATTAAGGTCCATATTTGATGGCATCCCAGTTTTTACATACCAAGCTCGGCTTTTAATACCTTTCATGGATTGTATGTATAAACTCCTACAGCATAGGCCATATGTAAGGTCGTGTATATTAGTAATAGTATTACGCAGACCTTACAGAAATGTTTTGAGAACACACTCAGTTGTTCATCTCAAGGCCCTCTGAGCATAACATGCCATGCATTTTCATAGCCATCCCTTTGAACAGAGTTGACCTATTCCTGTGGGAACCAACAATGTCTTCGCAGGCATATCAGGAAGCTGTCACAGAATCTATCTACAAACACCCCGTGCTACCCTCCCCTCTTCCTCCACTGAGGTAAAGTCACAGCTCAGCGATCGATGGATCCCTCCTAATCGCTTTAGAGGTATTGTTTTAAAATACCAGCGCCCAGCTGGTGAATCCTGGTGCTCTTCTGTTTGTCTCTGTTTAAGAGATCAGACCTCTTTACCTTCCTCTCTCGCTCCCTCCCTCTTTCCCTCTCTCCCACTCTCTCTCCCCCTCCCCCCCCCCCCCCCCCTCTCTCTCTCTCTCTCTCTCTCTCTCTCTCTCTCTCTCTCAATCTGTTTGTTTTCAAAGCTCTGGGAATTGGCCCAAAACCTAGGTATCACATATCTGACCATATTTCAAGCCGAAAATTAAGCATGTAAAAACCTTTTTCCCTTTAAAGGTCAGACATTAGTGCTGGTAAAAATTGATCTGTGGATTTATGAATTTAGCCCTGTGTTGAAACTCCTTTGTAATGGAAGATTCGACGAGGGAAAGCTTAACATTGCATTGTTTTGCTTTGACAACGCAGCCACGAGAGCCACTGCAGCTGTTCCCCCCCGCTCACAATGGCAGATTAATTAACACAATCATGTGGCGCTGGCTCGGGCTCAACACGCAGGTCTGCTCGGGGATAGATAGGTAAATCCTATACATGCCTTTCCAGACAGAGAATATTCTTATGATGGGGTTTCATAACTCGATATATTTGGTTTGGTGACTGGTCATCTCCACACACACAAAAAAAACACCAGAGCAAAAGGGGGCCTAGAGAGCTAATTGGACTGAAGTATTTCTGGGAAGTGTTTTTTCCCTATTTCAGAAAGCCACTTCCTCTTCCCGTCTTCTCAGTGGCTGCTGCCATGGCCATTAGCTGGATTTTCTAATTAAGATTCTGCGGGCCAACCCGTCTCTCTTTCTTAGTTAGTTCCCTGACATTTTAAACTGTCTATTATTCCGCCCGGCTTTCAGGTGCAATGCTGTGTAAATGGCAAGTCAAAAAATTATGTATCTTTTTCATACAGTTATCCATCAAGGGGCCAGGGGGAGGACGGGTCCTAGTGCTTAAATCATTATCCCAATCCTGTGATCTTTCCCGATTGATCACATCACTTACATCCACTGTCATTCCATTACCATACTTCATCTTTCTTTTCTTTTCTTTTTTCCTTATCTCTCTCTCCTCCTCTCCTCTCCTCTCCTCTCCTCTCCTCCCTGTTGGGTGTTAATGCAAACGCGGTTTGTCGATATTTTAACCTTGCCTCATCGTCTCTGTTGATATAATGATCACTTAACAGTCAAGAGTAAGGCAAGGAGGGAATTAGGGCGGCGGCAGTGGCAACAACAACACTGAAGCAATTATGTTTCTTTCAGCCCAAGCGTTCTCACGTTAATGAAATCCCTTATCGTAGGGGAGGACGGGAAGGTAGGACAGGTGCAAGAAATGTACTGTATGTAGTTAATTTATCTTATTCCAGAAAATGAAAGAAAAGAAGTATGTAGTCAGAGTTATAGGCAACAAGTGTGGAGAGAGTTTCACCTTTGCATTTTGTTATCACAGGGTGATTTGAATTTATTCTGTTTTGGGGTATCTGATGCTTGATTATCAGAATCACAACATCCATCCTGTAAGGGCATTGCTCTGTTTGTGTTTATTTGTGATGTGTGTTTTTAGACAGTATGTTCACATATATGTGTGTGTGTTTGAGGTAGAGAAATGGAAATAAAGAGAGAGAGGAAGAGAGAGAGAGAGAGAAAGAGAGTGAGAGAGAAGGGAGTGTCAGAAAGAGAGAGAGAGACAGAGGAGGGAGGAGAGAGCAGGAGAGGTGTGTCACAAATTGCTGTCCGTCGAAAGGGTAAGACGACACTCAGCTGGCTAACATTTGAAGTATTTACCTCATCACAAGATGTCTGCCCTTTTCCCCCCTGCCCAGCTCAGAGGCAGATTAGAGAGCTAGCGCGGGGGGCAGTGAGTGGGGGGCAGTGAGTGGGGGGCAGTGAGTGGAGGGAGTGGCGAACGGTGGAGAGACCCTGCTCTAATGACGCTAATGCAGAGTGAGATCCTGGCTCCCTTTAAAGGAAGCTATCTGATTGGAAACAGATCTGGGACGCTGGGAGGTTGGCCCTGCCTCGTTTGATTTAATGACCCATTTCCTCCGCTCGTGCCACAAGCAGTTAACGACAGTCAAGGTGCCCAGAGGTTCCCCGCCATGGGAGCGCACTAGACCCAGACTGAGTAGAGAGAGAGAGAGAGAGAGAGAGAGAGAGAAAGAGAGAGAGAGAGTAGGAAGTTGTGGATCATATACATGTACTGAACTGTAGAGTTGAGGTGACCCAGTCCCAGCTTGCATCTGTTAAGTTCTGCCAGCCAAGGTAACAGGTTCAAGTTGAAGGTTTAGAGTGTCCACCACCGTTTCCATACATCCATAATTCTGTTGCTAGCTTAGCCTCAAAAGTGCTAATTGCTCCCTCAATACAGCCATCTATGTGCATCCTATGAGTTGGTTCTAGCCATAGGGCATAGAGCAGTCATAGTCAAAATCCAGGATTAGTCTCATTGTGTGTCCCATGAGTTGCATTTACAACACATTTGAGCTAACTCGCCTCCCCCCTGTTTGAAATAACACACGAGAGAGAGAGAGAGCCCTGCCATGCTCGACCTTCTACTCAACAGCACTCAAGGCCTAAGGAGAGGCCTAATGGAGGCAGTCAACTTTGAAAACAAAACTTGAGACACGCTCAGACATATCAAGCTAATGATCAATTATTAATATTCGCAATCCCTCGTCCTTGATGTGGCCGTATGGATGTAGACGGCAAGCAATTATGTCACCCTCTTCTGTTTTTCCGCTCTGTCCCTGTTAGCCAGCTTTCTGTACGTAGGGTTTTATAAATATATAACAGATAGTTCTTAGTGAGAGGAGTTATTGCCCCTCTTATTGCAGATATAGAGATCTAGATTAATTTGTAATTAGTCTTGAGATGTTGAGCCTCTGAAGATAAAGGATTCCAACTTCCATTCTCCGTTCCATAAATGCTGATCACTTAAAAAGAACAAATGCTCAGAGCTTGATAAAAATAGCTTAAGCTCGAATTATTTGTTTGCCGACAAATACAGACACATATGTTTGAATGGCCCGGCAACACTAAGCAGGGAGTAAATGAGTTCTAGAATAAACTGTTATTGTTTTGTTTGTGGAAAATGTTTAGCGCAGCATCAGATCAGTATGAGAATCCTGGTGTCTGGTTAAGTATAATTTTGTTGCTAGCATTGTGCAAACAATACTTCAATAAGTAGGAGAAAGGAGTGAGTTTTCTTCCAACAGTACCATGTCTCAGTTGAACATTGTAATTTCATATTCAATATCCCGCCCTGATGTATTTCTCTTTTGGGCTTAGGTTCACATTAATTTGCTCCAAATGTCAGATATCTCTCCGCAGATAAAAAAGACGAATAGATTAAAGACATAAGGTTTTTTTGGGGGGTGAAAATACCAGAATAGTTTTTAGTCGTATAAGGAGGGGTGGGAAGGCTATTAATAGTTGAGTCATCAGTGCTGCAATGTTCCGAAATGGCAAATTGTTAGATCCCCAATGGTGATTATTACTCTCTGTCAATGACCTTCATAACAAATTAACATTCTGGCAGTGGAATAGAGCAAGCTCTTCAATGGGGATAAGGGTGCAGCGTGACACAGTGTAAACTGGGTGGACTGGGTGCTGTGGGATGGGTAGAGCAGCCAGAGAATGTTTTAGGCTACAGACTGTCCATATAAACAGACCGAAGGAGGGAGGTTTTGATTTGTTTATTTTGAGCTTATTGTTCTCCTTTTTTTTATGTACAGAGACAAAATTTCAGTTGAGTTTGTGCCTGTATGTTACAGTGCAATTATGAGTATTATCCTTATTAGTAATAATGTTTTTGGCGTAGATCGTCTTGCCCTAAGGGACTGTTGAATCAGAGAGCTGAGAGAGGCGCTGCAGGGGGGTGGGCAGTGTTTTAATACCACTTTGCCCAAATCGGGCTTGTTCTCTAATTCATTGGGATAGTGCTGCTGCTGTTGCTGCTGCTTCAGCTGCTCACTCACGAGACACGCAACCCCCGGTGTTTGGAGAGGCAATATAAATCTTTTTATTTCATTTTCCGAGACACTGGACAAGTTCATATAAGAGGAAAACGGGGGAACGTCCTTGGTCTCCGGATTTACGGCCACCTCGGCTGTACCGAAGCGAGAGAGCGATAGTTTCACAATCAGTGCAGACACTGTCGAGGCTTTGAAGTGAGGCACCGCACCTAAATGCACCTCTCCTCTCTCCTCACTAGCCGTGTTAAGTGTGTTCATCACCTCTTATGATAATATATGTCTTTAAGTGCACATTTATGTAATTGAGATATTGATGAGTGTACATTCCCCACACTCAATAATTACCGTATTTTAATATGTGCCGGTAATGAGACTTAATTGATTAATTCTCATTGATGTAGAATAGCCCTAATGGTTGTGATGTGCATAACTTGGATGCCATAGATACAGTATATAGCAGGTAGAGAGGCTTGAATGTGTTTTACACATGGATCCGTAAATCCAGTTTATGATTGCCTATTGTGCTTGTTGTTGATTTGGTGTGGTGGAAAATGAATAGGAAATCAATGTCAGCCGAGGAGTTATTTTCTCCCTCTCTCCTTTAAAGGTACAGTGCAATGGTCTTGTTCCAGTGGAATCTCATAGCAGTACAGTATGATGTCTTTAAGGGTTTGGGAGTGTGGGTGCTGCTGTATAACCATACCACACAAGTGGTTTTGTACGATATCATGCTTTTGGATAGATATGGCAATGTCCTTACATGTTAATAACATGTTTCTTAGTAGCTAAGACAGTATGAGCTAACAGTGTCTCCCTACTGTATACTCTCTCTCTCTTGCCCTCTCTCACAGTAACACCCTGCCCCCTTCTCACCTCACTCCCAGACTCTCCCTTCTTCTCACCTCCCTCCTGTATGAATCCATAGAAAGCTCTGCTATCCCGGTGTAGACAGAATCTACTCAGCCTTCACTAATGATAACCACTCACATCCTGCCAAACAGTGGGCCATGATGAATATCAACCCTGATTAATGCCCCCTCCCCTCCTGGTCTCTGTGTCCTAAAAGACGCCCACCTCGCCTCAGTCCCCACCCGTGAAATGTCCCCATCCTCCCCTGCTCCCGTCATGCGGATGGACAGCGCCCGACGTGGTCCTGCCGTCCCACACACACACTTCCAAACCCTCCTTCGCCTCTCTCTCTCCCCGGATCTGTGATCACTCTGCAGAATGATAAAGTTAGTGAGACCTCAGTGCTTCTTTAGCTGTGTGTGTGGTGTGTGTGTGTATGTGTGTGTGTGTGTGTGTGTGTGTGTGTGTGTGTGTGTGCGTGCATGCGTGCGTGCGTGCGTGTGCGCACCCGCACGTGTGTGTCTGAGCGTGTGCACGTCTGCGTGTGTGTCTGCGCGTGTGGTGTGTGTGTCTTTTTTCAATGCTCTTTGAAGCCTGAAACAGACTTGAGAGTGGAAAACAAAGATGGGCTTGTGCCAGAGAGAAACTTATGGCACCATTCCTGTTCCCCTAGCTCGGCAGAGGCATAGCCTTTACTGAGGGAGAGAGGCACCTTCTGTCACTGGTGGAGGAGGAGAGGCAGGGAGAGGGCTACGGAAGGAGGAGGAAGGGAGGGAGGAGGCAGGGAGAGGTGCTTGAGAAAAAGAGAGGGCAGAGCAGAGGGGACGTCCACTCTCAATGCATCTTAAACTGTAGTTCAGCTATCAGGCATCCTTTACACCTTTTCAAAACGCATGTTGTGAAATCCTTCTTGATCCTCATTGTGTGTCAGTACGGCAAGGTGTCGTGTATGTATCAGAGATACAGTGTGTATTAGATAGAGTACTTCAACTATTGAACTTGATCCACTTGTTTGTTAGTTCCTGTATGGGCTGATGGTATGAAGGATTCCTATTGGGAACTACACAGTGTGTCTTCGATTGCAGTTGAATGTACAGGTATGTTTGTTTGGCATCAAGGGGCTCTGACTCCACTATGATTTAGAGGAATAATTTATAAAAGATGGAAATTAAACACAAAAGAGATTAAACCTAATTTTGCCCGACCTCTTCATCAATCCAAATTTCAAACAAATAAGCAAATGAATGTGTGCTAAAATGCAATTTACAAAGACGCTTCTCTCGCTTTCACCAGGCAGAGAAAAGGACCATCCTCTTTTTTTTTCTCTATCCCACCAATTTTTTGTGAGACCGGTGCTAATAAATATAAATGTTTGTGATTAGCATCTCTGCGGCACAGGTGCATGTTTGTTGCAAGGGGAGGCATGTTCATTAATTCTCAGCCATGAAAAGTGCACTGCGCCATAAACACAGAGTCCAAAATGCACTGCCTGATAAATGAATGCACAGATTGTTAATGTACCATTGTATGGCTCCAGCCTCATGGAGCTTAAAAAAAAGAACTCCTGCCAAATCAACTGCTCGCTGGAGGTGCGGCAGCCCCTTTTCAAGGTCCAGATTACATGGGATGGAGATTTAAAAACTGGGCTCTTTTCTCCCTTACACATAGGGTCCAAGATTATATAGACAACGCACCCCCCACTGCGTTGCTGTATATACCATGTGTTCTGTAATTAAAAAAAAAATCAGAATGGTATTTACTGTTGATGTGGGGTTATACTGGAACCAGTGCACTGTGAGGAGAGATAGGCCATACTGTGAGCAGCTTTTGGTGCTAAAATATCTGTTTGGCCTTGTGTACCGTAGAATTAAGCTGTTAAAATAATTTTGTGAAACAGTGGATTTAATCCGCACTGTTTGCAAATTATTATCATCGTAATCATTATTCCATATCTGGTTTAATCTCTGCCTCAATCTGTGTGGACATATTTGTCTCACACACAGTGTACAGTACAGTATGTAGAACCATGATCAACACTGAGTTAATGCAGTGACAACAGGACTGCCTTATACTGTATGTTATCTTGATCATGAAAATAAAACATTGAATGATTTATTCCTCGTTATAAAACTGTTAGTATAGAAATTAATGTTTCAATCATGGAGAATGCTTGGAGCAAGAAAACAGTAGACAAAGGAAAAAATCAGCCCAAAATGGTTGTTTTCCAGGAGCTGAGAAAATGTTTTATTAGGGGGACTGCTGAACACCTGCCTTAAAATGTCGTTTCAACATCTCCCGAATGCCATTTTGCTTAATTGACTTGGAAATGGCCCAAATGTATTGCTGAATGCAGTCTAATTAATATTAATAATAAATGCCATTATTAACATCAAAGAACATCTGGTGCCCCTGTTTACCCGCATGCCTTATATGTAACACATTTTGCGGCTGTTTCATCTCACAAACATCATGGGGTAAACACTTTCCAAATTTCATATTCATTTTTATTTTAGTTCATTTTGTTATGCCAGGGTCACTGATAGCAGAACTCCTGCCCAAGTGTACTATTAGCTTCTGGTTTGAATATAGACTTGAAGTTGCTTGAGTGTCGTTCCCCTTTTGTCTGAACCTGGTTGCTGTGATACCTTGGAGAGTTCTAGGTCCCTAGTGTACTCCCCATTCAACACAAAAAAAGTGCTTCCACCAGCATGTGCACACTGGATTTTTGTGCCCATAAATCACGCACTAAATAACTTTAATCTAAAATTTCATTAAGTAGTCCTTGTCAGGTAGTAAAAGCAGGGATAATGCAGTGGTGTTTAATGATAATTGGTGTTTGGTTAATAAATTCTGTGAGTTCAGATTACTCTCTAGCAGTGGCTAGAATGCTAGCCTCAGCAGTGTAACTAAACCTCAAATTGATTAACTCGCATGAACCAGCCGTTCACAAAGATGGCACCCGTCCAAATCAAAAAAGAGGAGCAGAGCGTCAGCCGGATGGTGTTGTGTTGCTCCGGCGTAAGGAAATCAACTCCCCCCGGGCGCATTTTTAAAAGCCTAATGCCTTTCAAATGATGTCATCACATTTTACTTTTTCTCTCTCTCTCTCTCTTTCTCTCTCTCTCTCTCTCTCTCTTTCTTTTTGAAATCCAAACGTTTCCTTCACATTTTCTTCTTCTTCTTCTTCTTCTTCTTCTTCTTCTTCTTCTTTTTCTTCTTCTTCTTTTGCATGTCAGTAGTTACATAAAGGAGAGGGCAATGGCATTGACAGGGAGCACGTGACACATTATTATAATGGAGAGGGAGACATCTTGTGTTTTTATGACTCTTGTTTTTTTTTTCTATTTTATTTCCTGAAAATGATATCACAGTAATC
>NC_139656.1:17531959-17554459 GCF_951799395.1 Argentina silus | reverse complement strand
CTAGAGGGGAATTAAGGAACGGGGTGAGTGAGGAGTGTAGCGCGGGAGCGCTGGTGTTCTTGCCATAATTAGGATCCTTGTGTAAAATAGCACATGCAGGTCATAGGGAGCAACCTTAAGACCTGGTTCCAACAGGCCTCTCTGAAAACCCTCACTGTCAGTTGGGGAGTGTGGGGGGGTGGGGTGGGGGGGGGGGGGGGGGGGAGAGAATACATTACCAAACAGTGGGGAGACTGAGTTATGCCTGCTTTGAGTGGTACAGTAAGGGTCCCCAGAAGGCCCATATTTCAGTGGAGAGGAAACAGAGGCCCTCATCCCAGAACCTCTGTTAAGTCATTCAGCACAGCAGTGCTGTCCAGGGCTTTTGCGGAAGCGCAAACTAACGTGGCCACTTACTTACACTGCAAAATACAGCTGATGCATCCACAAGATGTGACTTTTAAATCACTCATATGTTATCGGATGGACTTCGCTCTGAGCGATTGACATACAGTAAAGGCACCCCTTCATCCTAATTCAGTTTGAACGGCACAGTGGCATTGCTTACAGAGAGGTGGCTCCGGCATTGTGCAACACAAACGCTAGATTAATGACTTGCTAACATTCGCTTGAAAGGAATGAAGTGAATTTGAATTCTCCAAAAGTTAAAGAGCTAATGTTACAGTATTAATTTCCTCTTGAACAGTGAGTGGGAAAATATCCATTAGCGAAATTAACCACAGTTTCTCTAGGTAGCTAACATTGTGCTGCATACAGTGTGGGGCCACAGTTAATGAACACTGCAGTGGGTGATATTTCATTATACAAATTAATGCTCACATTTTAATGGGAAAGTCACATAATGAATCTAGGCTTCAGTGACAGCAATTAGAGACACAGATTGTCCCCTTCTGGACAAGGCAGTATTTAGCAGTAAGCAGCTGTGTGTAAAAAATAAAAAGGTCCTTGCTCTTGACAATGGCCACGCATAACTTTAGGGCGAAATAACCCATAGAGTTTCCTCCGCTCACCTTTAGTAAATGAGGACAGAGAGAAAGAGAGGGAGAGAAGTCAGGCCTTGCCCATGTCACTTAACCTTAACCTAACCTTGTAATCAGAATGAATCAATGGGGACCCGTGATCTCTCTCTCCATTTCTCTCTCTCTCTCTCTCTCTCTCTCTCTCTCCATTTCTCTCTCTCCCCATTTCTCTCTCTCCCCATTTTCTCTCTCCCCATTTTTTCTCTCTCTGCCTTCTTCCCTCTCTGCATTCCTCTCTCTCACCTTTTCTTTTGTTTATTAGCAGGTTTGTGACCATGCTTCCCTAACACTTTTCCTTACTAGTACTTTTGATTTACTAACTTGTTAATCTGCGTTTAACACATCTAGGAAGTGTATAAGTGGAACATAGTGTGTTGCTTACCAACAGCCTTGATAAATTGACTGTCTCACATTTTTCTAACTGACAAAAATATAGACATGCTGTATACAGTATTTCCATATTGTATGTGATTATGAGATTACATGCTATTTAACTTTGAGATGTTAAGGGTAGAAGTTGTTTTGATAGCTTATGTTCAAGGGATCCCTGTTTAACCCAGATAGAATTTTAATAACAGTTCTTTGAGCTCAATCTCTCATTTATCCCACTGGTGACTGCCTTTCACCATTATGTAAGACCATATGGAAATTCATCTTAAAGTATGTCATATCTATTAACTTTTTTAATTGCCCCTCTGTAGTGGCACTGGGTGTTTATTCAGAGTGGTTACTATGGAGCTGTGACAAATCATACAAATCCAGATGAAATTAGTTTTAGCAGAACTGCTTCAAGAGAAGTTTAGACTGTACATACTGTACTGCCCTGGTCCTGAAAATCACATGTTTAAAAGATGTTTAAAAGATCTGATTTTATATACTCTTCGTACCTTGAGCAGGTGGTCATTTGAATTGGTTTTCCCTATTGTATGAATTATTTATAGTGTGATAACACATATAATTCCTATCCTAAACAATGACGAATACTAACTTCCTTCTTTTGTGCCATGGAGATCTGTTCCGTTTCTGAGAGGTTGTGCTGTTTGCGCTGATATCAATTAAAAGTGGATTAACGGGTACATAA
Source organism: Argentina silus (assembly GCF_951799395.1). Taxonomy (NCBI): domain Eukaryota; kingdom Metazoa; phylum Chordata; class Actinopteri; order Argentiniformes; family Argentinidae; genus Argentina; species Argentina silus. Next base: position 17,552,359 of record NC_139656.1, on the reverse strand, counting down.
TGACCTTTAGCAGTAAATTGTGTGTAATGTTGCAAGGCAGGATACAGTATATTCCCCAGATGTCACACAAGCCCCTGACGTATGATGGAGCAGATGTCTTAGCGAGTCCAAATGGTCCACAAAGACACACACAACCACACACACACACAGCCACACACACAGCCACGCAAACACACACACACACACACACACACACACACACACACAGCCGCAGCCACAGCCACAGCCACACACGCACACACGCACACACACACACACACACACACACACACACACACACACACACACACACACACACACACACACAGACGTTTTCCAGACATGTGTACATTAATACAAGATGTATTATATCTTATGTTATGTTATATTTCAGATATCTTAATATCAAGATAAGGCAAATACAGTATTTTTTTCCTAATCATTTGGATAGTGGCGCCAATCTCCATTTTCATCCTTGATCATTAACAGCCTCACAAAACAAGAAAAGAAAAAAGCAGATCACTCTAATTCCACTCTAATTTTGAGCCTAGAATATCATTTTGTCCAGTTAAAGGAATTGAGAATGATCATTTGTATCAGGGACGTTTCCTTATTAAATCAGCCCAAGCCCCTGTTATCCTGCTTAGAGGATAAGCACTTATTGGGTTAAAAGCTCATCTCGCATGGTTTATTTTAAATATATGCTTCAAACTCGCTCTTGTGTAAAATAACGAGTCTCTCTCTCTCTCTCTCTCTCTCTCTCTCTCTCTCTCTCACTCTCTCTCTTTCTTTCTTCTTTTCTTCTCTGGTATCAATATTGTATTGAGTTTGTGTTTGTGGCCCTTTATTTAGGAACTGTGCAGTAGGTCTGCAGATCCGAGAGTCTTTTTCTGGAATGGTGCCCTCCAAATAATGATAAATTACTTGAGCAGTATGCCATTTGCTAATTATATCCATGATTTACTACAGAGCGAGACTTAAATCATTCAATTCAGTCTTGCGTAACAATGCAACATTTTTTTCGGTTAAAAATGGTTTCCATGTGTATAATCTAAACATTTTATAACTATACATACACACACACACACACACACACACACACACACACACACACACACACACACACACACACACACAATACTTGACAAACATCCTTTTATTCTTGACTTTTTCCACCCCATTGTTTATTGATTTCAAATCTGGCTTTTATTTCAAGCTATTTACAATCACTAGCAAGATGCATTTTTGTCAAGATATGTGCAGAAACATATTCCACATGAGATCCTTTCCTGGTGAAAATATGCTTATGTTCTTTAATCAAGATTATAAACTGTATGAATATGTACAATATGTGTTCAATATATGGATGTATATATATATATTGTACTCTTCAAGTATGCACTTACTTAGTACTTACTATACTATATAGTGTCAATTATTCCTATTTCTATGCGACTTCGAAGGGAACACTAACACAGTCTCACAACTAGAAATACCTACATATGTTTAACATATGTACAGTACATTCTTGCTCATTAGAGTCAGTTCAGCTCTTTTCAGTTACATAATAAGGGAGTTTTTGTCATCCACATTCAGGCCCAAATGGTCATAGATGCATTCTAGTGGGAATGGGTTCTGCGGATGATGATTTATGCTTCCCATGATAAACTGCAAATAGAGAACGTCCGAGAAATCACTGCCTCATCGCCAAGGCAGAGGCCTGACAGCGAACAAGGCCAAGAGTGAGACCACACCACCAACCCCCCAGCCCCCCCATGCAAACAGAGATAACATCGTAGACAGTTTTGTTGTCAGCTGAAAATATTATCTCTTGAAGTGGACTGAAAGCGCCATATGGTGAAATGGTTTTTATTGTGTCGACATGAGTGATGGCTCACTTGGCGGAGCTGGATCGAGCTGGATCGACCCGTATTCAGATGCCAATCCCCAAACGGAGCATGGGGGGGAGGCTGTTTGCTGAATGCAGAATGTTGTTGAATGTTGGTTAACACGGACATTCCAGTTGTTGATTTTCATTGTTTTTTCCTCTCTCTCTCTCTCTCTCTCTCTCTCTCTCTCTCTCTCTCTCTCTCTCTCTCTCTCTCCCTCTCCCTCTCCCTCTCCCTCTCTCTCCCATTCTCTTTTCCCTCTCTCTCTCTCTTTCTTTCTCTCTCTCTCTCATCCAGGAGAGAAGCCCTACAGGTGCCCTCACTGCGACTACGCCGGCACCCAGTCCGCCTCTCTCAAGTACCACCTTGAGCGTCACCACCGCGAGCGGCAAAACGGCGGCAGCGTTGGCCCCTCCTCTGGCCACGCCCCTTCCTCCGAGCAGCAGCACAAGGAGGAGCACGGCAAGGGCAGTAGTGTCTTTGCTCGTCCTGACGTCCTCCGTGGTGGGGTCTTCAAGGGCCTGCCCTCCAGCCTGGACTTCAGAGGGGGTCCATTGATGCCGCATCAGTGGGCACCTCCTGGCATGATGTCCCCTAGGGAGCGTGAGAGGGACAGAGAACGGGAGAGAGAGCGGGAGAGGGAACGCCATGGCCTGGACACGCCCTCTGAGAGCATGAAGAGCCCAGAGGGCCCCTCCATTGCCGATGGCCCCGCCAGCTTCACTGACCTGGGCCGGGCCTACCAGAGCATGGTGGGAAATGGAGTCAACTTCCAGGGTTCTCTGCAGGCCTTCATGGACAGCTTTGTCCTGAGCTCCCTGAAGAAGGAGAAGGAGATGAAGGAGATGAGGGAGAGTCATCATCTCCAGAGCCAGCACTACTTCGAGAGCGGTGAGCCCAAAGCCAAGAGGTCTGACGTTGGGGAGGATAAGGCTGAGAGCAAGCCTACTGATGGCAAACCCGGGTCCCAGTACGAGCCCCTGGATCTCTCCGTCAGGCCCGAGACTGGTTCCCTCCCCGGCTCCTCCGTTACCATCCAGGACAACGTGGCGTGGCATGGCTGCCTCTTCTGCTCCTTCACCACTGCCTCTGTGGAGCTGATGGCCCTCCACCTCCAGGCCAACCACCTGGGCAAGGCCAAGCAGCTGCGCAAGGAAGGCAAGGAGTACCAAGGAGAGGCCTCCCACTCTGGGAAGACTAGCCTAGGCTCGATCCTCTTTGAAAGGGAGGACGGAAGAGAGAGAGAGGGGGAGAGGGAGAAGAACCAGAACCTGAGCCAGGCGGCCTGGCCCCATCACATGGAGCCCCATGCCAGCATGGGCGCCTTCCCCAATGACTTCTACAAGCAGTACGGAGGCATGTACAATGGCTCCTGCCCGAGGGCCCCCGCTGCTGGTGGCCTCCAGGGGTTTGGAGCTCCTTGTCTGGACCCAGCCCTGGAGCCGCAGCAAACCAAGGGAGGAGGAGGTGCAGCTGGGGATGACCTCTCCGACAAGGCCTCCTGCGGGGAAGCAGACGACCATGGTCATTTTGAAGATGAGGTGGAAAGCAGGGCGTCCGAGCGCCATGCCACCGAGACCTCCTCTGCTGCACCAGATACACAGCCCCAGTCCGATGAAGATGACGAAGAAGAAGAGGAGGAGGAAGAAGATGATAGGATGGAGATGGAGGGGGAAGACCGAGACAGTGGCACCGGTGATCAGATGCCTAAGCAGTTACAGGGCGCCGAGTCATCCCCAGCTAGAGAAGCCCAGAGAGCTGGGGCCTCCATGGGGCCTGGGGGTCCTCTCCCTCCCCAGCCCCAGCCTCAGTCCCTGGAGAAGCAGTGGCAGCAGGGCCTGGGTCTCCTTTCATCTCCCGCTGCTGGCCCTCTGGGACTGCTGAAGCCGGAACAGGCCCATCTCGAACACCAGATGAACATGCTGTCCGTCCTGAGGGCCTACAGCTCGGAGAACCTTGCAGCGTTCAACGGCCTTGGAAGCGGCTCAAACAGTGGAGGCGGTAGCAGCATCAAGAGACCAGACACACCCGGTAAGTGAGTGTAACCCTGCCCTGCCCTGCATTGCATGGCACCGCCTTTGATCCTATATCCCTACTGCATCCACTAGCACACACACGTGCACAATGACAAACACACAAACCACACTCACAAACACACACACACACACACACATTTATTATTGTTTTTGCAAACACTCTCTTAACAATGTGAGACACATGCACACAAAACCTGTGCATGTGCGAACACACACACACACACACACACACACACACACACACACATGCACTGCACAGTAACTTTGCCATGACATTCACAACGCAACACAGAAAACTCACAAAAAAAATCCCAAGATTCGCTATAAAGTGATTTCAACCTTATTTCAAGCAAGTTTAGAAGCTATTGGAGTGGTGAGTAGCAACAGATTAATCTTTATTACTGGTTTATATTACAGATACTGTAGTGTCTCCACTCCCTCCATCCGTTGGCAGGGAATAATCCTGTCTCCCTCAGAGCAGGACCTCAGCTCCCATGTCATCTCAAGCACACGGCGGTTAACTATCTTAGCTTCTCATAAAGGCCTCTCCCAAAAGCCCATTACTTTATAAGACCCAAAGATCTATGACCCTGTGAAAAATGAACTGTCAGCTTTCATGATTCTGTTAAGGTTACAGGCGCTCCTTGAAACCGCTGGGGTTTTTTTTTTGAGTGCCCTTTCGCAGTTTCAGTGATACAAATCTCTGGGAAAAAAGAATCCTCAAGTTGAGACTCACAGTACAGTAAAGCACAGGGCCAAACAGAGTAGAGGAGTATGATATAAGTGAAAAACCACACATTCGAGCACTCTCTGTACCATTTATCACAACTCAACCGGCCATATATATACTGTTGATAATATGTTATCAATGATTGACTCGTGGCATCACACTCTAAGTAGATACACAACATAAATATTCAATATTGCATTTCTTGAATATAATATTCATTAAATGTCACATGGATGCAGTATCCGAGGTGTGCTCCCTAGCAACCTGAATTGATTTAGAGTCTTTAGGTTGATACCGCTGCTCCTAGTCTGCAAACATTGGATGGCACTGTACTGTAATACTGATATTTTATTTTATTTGCAAAACAATCTCTTTGCAAATTGATTTAGTATTAGCTAAAAAGACAAAGAAATAGCAGATGTTTTTTTTTTCCCAGAAGTTTCAGCATGCTCTAAAATACTATATTTGTGACAACTAGTTTTAGGATCTGTTTTTGTCTTTCTTACACAATAATTAATCCAGATCATATTCAAATATTGTGATTAACCACAGCACCACAGTACCTAGCCAACGTTGTTCTACTTTGAGGAGAAAAGCTGATGTTTAAAACTGGTTTGAAAACCACTTTACAGCCAGATAGAATGATCTGGCACACAAGTGGATTCTGAATATTCTGAATATTTCATAAATACATTACAGTTTTGCATGCTTTTTTTTACCTTTCCTTCATAGAAACTATCTCTGTTGTTATGGAACATGATTCATATTTAATAAACGTAAAGGGTCACCCACAGTGATGTTAATCAGTGGTATTTTGACTTACACTGTAAATGCTTTTGTGTCCAAATGTCCTATAATCAAAAGGCATTTGAAAGCTACCCTTGTGACGTAGTCCCTTTCCATTGCAACTAAGAATGCCTGACCTTTTTAGATAAGGCTTTGTCTATGGAACAAAAGGCTTTCTTATGTGTGTGTGTGTGTGTGTGTGTGTGTGTGTGTGTGTGTGTGTGTGTGTGTGTGTGTGTGTGTGTGTTAGCTCAACTCAGAGTTTCACTGTAAGAGGGCTAAGCTTGTTAAGCATACAGCTCAGTAGCATAGATATTTCGTAGCATGCATATGACCCCTTTAAAGCTTTTGGATGACATCAAAGATAATTAATAACAGATAAGAGATCTATGCTCATAGTGCTTCTACATACTACATACTAAACATATAAGATCAGAGCTCACACTGTGGCTCGTGTGTGTGTGTGTGTGTGTGTGTGTGTGCGTGCGTGCGTGCGTGCGTGCGTGCGTGCGTGCGTGCGTGCGTGCGTGCGTGCGTGCGTGCGTGCGTGCGTGCGTGTGTGTGTGACAGTGTGATGTTTCCTGCCCCAGCGGGGGAGACTGGAGGCTGATTGGGTGAGCAGCATGTCAGCGCTCCAGGGCCCTGTGTAGCTGTGTGCCCCTCTTGACCTCGTAACACTCAACTCTGTTACACCCCTGCTAAATATGCACCCAGCTCCTCTCAGGGAGGCCAGCAGTTCTCAGTGTCTAGTGTTACACTCACCTCAGCAGCCACAACAACACTGTACGGTACAAGGATAGGAGTCACTGTCTGCTAACGTAACAGAGCTAGATGGGCTGGCTAATACATGATCGGCTGTCCTCCTAACTAACCATCTTAGACCAGCCCTCACCCTCATCTGTGCTACAGTAGCACCATCAGGAGGTAGATTTTCCCTTAAGGTGCACTCATCCTCTTTGTCTCACTCCCTGTTTCTCAGCTAGCTAAGCACAGCTGGATGGATGCCTGCCAAAGCCTGACCCTCCTCTCCTCCTACTCTCTCTCTCTCTCTCTCTCTCTCTCTCTGTCTCACTCCACCCCCAACAATGCTCTGTCTCCTGGCAACATCTGCTCGGAGACCTCACAAGTTTGCAGAGGTGACAGGAATACAGTAAACAGTCAATAAAGGCTTGAAGAACCTGATGATCCTCATCCCAAATAAATTTCACAATGTGTTCTATTTCATCAAGGACAGATGAACATAGTGCGGTGTGGAGGTCACAGTAGATACACTTAAAGGTAGACACTTTTCATGGATATTTATAGTGCAAAGATAATAGACTCAACCACCCTATACAAAATAGCAGAGTCTGTCAAGATAGACCCTCATACCCTTCCCTTGATCCACTCCTAAACTCCTTGTGGAGGGGTCACCCATGGGGAATTGCAAGGAACACATTCTCCACAGTTATTTGGGGGTGGGGGTGGCAAGCCGTCGCGAAAATTCAATTCGGAACCGGCAAAATGTGATTATCTGAAGTGGGTTTGCATTAGGTTTGTATGCAAATAGAGCATAAATCATTAATATCGAAATTCTCCCCTGAATTTGGGCTGTCGAGCACATGGGCTGGGCACGGTGGAGAGCGGTGCGCTCTAAAGTGTCTCTCTCTTCATTAGCATGCCCAGAGAAAGGGGAGGGTCACACACACACACACACACACACACACACACACACACACACACACACACACACACGCAAGCGTGGGTGCAAGCACACATACACACACATGCACATACATGACAAATCAACCATTGTCACTGCGGTCTCTGTGAAATCTCATGTTGGAGGTTTCTGGTTACTGTGGTACAGTGTGAAGTGTTAAGATTGATATTGGCTGATGCTGCTGTTGAGGTCGGCCAGTGTGGATGTGTTTCACATAATCAATACTTGACCATGATTAAAACCTAATCTATAGCCATACATTATTACTGGATAGTGCTATAGCCTACTGTCCTCACACATTCATAATTCATACATAACACATTCATAAGCAGTGCATAAAGTATTTATGAAATACCTATGCCAGCAATCCCACTTCGAGCACGCCGATGTGCTCCCACCATAAACCCTGTCACGGCTAATCCCAATGCTTTCATAACCTTCTTTTAACGTTGGCCTGGTCCCTCATCACCTTGAGATTGGCAGGCTGAAGAGGGGGTGTCATTGGCAGCGTGGGTTAGGATAGGGCTCGAGAGGTTGGTGAATAAACAGCATAACACACAGTTGAAGCACCTCTCATAGAAGACAGAGATGGATCTGGAAAGTGAAAGTGAGAGAGATATCTAGAGCCATACAATGCTCACTTCACTTGTATCTCTTGCTGTCTCTTCACAAGGACACTCTCAGCTGCCCTGTAGCTGTTGTGCTGTTATCATTGACGGTGCCGGCGTTGTTTGTTGTTGATGATTGCTAGGTAAATGGTTGTGCCGATTTGCCTGCTCCAACCCCATTAGTACACGTGAAAAATGACTTGTTTGGCTGCTTCAAGAGGTTGTACAAGTGAGAACCAACAATTCGCCGTCGCAAATAAATGGGAAATGAAAATGTTTTACCTGAGTTTTACAGTTAGGTCTCCCTCTTTTCTCTGCTATTGTGAGCTTCAGTGTGTTTTGAAGGTGTGGGGGGGGGGGGTCGCTAACAAATGCTGTCATACAGCAAAACGGGGTCATTGGATGTTGCTGTGTCAACCCGTATGACATCCTGCAAGGTCATCCATCACAAACCTCAAATCAGTTTACTGCTAAGAGTGCTGGAGCTCAGCTACACCCTTGCCGTACTTTTGCCACCGTACCCACACATTCCAGTGGCATGGAGGACAGCAGTTGTTTTCAGCGGGGTGATGAGGGTCAGGGAGGGCAGAGATACTGGGGTTGAGGAGAGGAAGTGTCATCGAATTGTAATTCATACAATTCAAATTTCCATTTAAATCAACAGCCCTTTATGTGTGGATCGTGGCAACCATCTTTGGTGTACCAGCCAAATCACCGTGAACTGAGGGCATATGCCCGTACTTCTTGTAGAGATGCAGGGCTGGTACAGAGGGTGATTTGAGGCAGATGTACTGTACCCATGGTTAGGATTGGAAATGACACTGGATGGATATAAGGGTTGGGGATGTGTGTTTGTATTTGTGTGTATGTGTTTGTGTGTGTGTGCGTGTGTGTGCGTGTGTGTGTGTGTCTGTGTGTGTATCTGTGTGTATGTGTGTGTCTGTGGTATAACACCCCCTGGTGGAAATGCAGAGAAAAGGGAGGGGGAAGGAGGGAGGAAGGGAGAGAGAGATAACTGACAGAGAGGTACTGTGAGCAAGGGAGACGGATCATCGTCTATTTAAATATTTCTGGAAAGAAGAAGTGTGAATCCACCGTGTGGCCCGTTGGGTTTATCAATTTACAAAGCCCCTCCAATAACGACGCAGTATGTTCACGATGCGGAGCGCACAAGTGTCTCATGCCAAGCTCTCACCACGGGAAGTTCAGGAGTTAGAGGAGGTGGAGGAGGGAGAGAGAGAGAGAGAGACAGAATTAAAGAGAGAGAGAGAGACAGAGAGAGAGAGAGATAGTGAGAGAGACAAAAAAGAAGAAACAGCAAACACAGATTGCTTGTGTTAGGAACACAAACTATGTAAAAAACGTAAATGTATTCAAGCCTTTCCTGATATTTTTAGCCCTCGGTACAGCCTCTCTCTGACAGCAGCGGTCTGCTAGTCTATGCACATGGGAGTTTTTTTTTTCTCTTGGGGGGGGGGGGGGTTGCAGAAGAATAAAGCTGGGGGGGTGGGGGGCGTGGGCGGTGGGGGTGGGTTGTCTACTTAGTTGTAGCAGTGTTCATGTCACTGGTGGCCAATTATCTCTGTCAAGAGGGAGAGGTTTGAAGGCGGCCCTCCCTGTGTGGGACTTGAACCTACGACCGTAGAGGTCAGACGTGGGACTGTGGTACTTCTGGGTCCTGTCAGACCTGTGTGTGTGTGTGTGTGTGTGTGTGTGTGTGTGTGTGTGTGTGTGTGTGTGTGTGTGTGTGTGTGTGTGTGTGTGTGTGTGTGTGTGTGTGTGTGTGTGTGTGTGTGTGTGTGTGTGTGTGTGTGTGTGTGTGTACACATGTGTGTGGCTCTCTGAAGTGCAGAGCCGAGTAATAAAAGGATCATATGTGTGGGTCCCTATGAACAGGTTCTTTAAAGCTATTATGATAATTAAAAACATATGGTGCCTTTGCTAGACTGAGGGAGCCCACAGATGTACTGGATCATAGCTAGCATTAGAGCTCCTTTACTTTCTCTGTCAAGAAGAAAGCAGTTCAAACGGCAACGCGTACGCACACACACACACACACACACACACACACACACACACACACACACACACTCTTTATCATAGGAAAACCGAGAGATACTGTAACAGCAGCATTCCCAGCAAATTAAAGAGAAATCTAGATTTTGTTTGCGTCTAATTTTCTCCCCTTTCTCTTATGTTGAGCAGACACACACTCACTCACTCACACACACACACACACACACACACACACACACACACACACACACACACTTAAAACTCTACGATATGTTGAAACCTCATAATTGCCAATAATACTGTCCTCATCAGGTGGCTAATTACCATTAATTTTGTCTTTGTTAGTGTGCTCGCGTACACACACAGCCACACAGCTTTGACAAGTAGGGAGGGTTGAGTTGCTTCATTGCCTGTGTGTGTACTAACAACCACAAATGACTGCTTGGCTCTGATCGATGGTTACTCAGATCAGTGAGATTCTGTTTTACACTAATGTTGTGCCCTTGTATGAATGAGAACCTGTCCTATGTTGACGACCTGACCCCCAACCAAGAGCTCTGTATAGAACAGTACACTGTTCCAATGCTTTGAAAAAGCATATTTCCTCCGTAATCAATGATTGAACACAACAGGATAGGTGTTAGCAAGGGTTCCATGACTTAGCTTTCACCCATCCAGTCATGACAGATCAGCTTAAGTAAGAATGCATTTTCCAAGTATTTGAACAGTGTTTGAACCACCCAAATGGGAGCTACACACCTCTCTCCATAGGCCACCCTGGTATACGCCTTGCTCTTTTACTGCTGTCTCCTCCTCCCTACTATGGTACGATACTACGATACGTGAGACCAGACTTTCCCACACCCACGGAATCCTTCCTTTCTAATGTTGCTGGAGGGGGAAAGTTCTCCCATGATTAACCTGTCTAAAGGACGTCTGTTTCTCAGAGCTTGCAAGGCGACAGACAGTGTTGGCAATACTCTTTTTGTGCATTGTGCAGTGCGAGATGACGGGTTTGACGGCTGAAGCGGAGGTGCTATTTCACATGTGCAATATTACCATTTTAACTTGTGCGGAGGTGAATTATCACCTTGTCACTCACCAGTGCAAATACTAGTTTCAAAGAGCAATTAATTGTAATAGCTGTTGTCAACCCCCTCTGGATGGTACCTGTTGCTCTCCCTTAGCAGCTGTGAGATCTCTAAAAATATTTTCCCCTGCTAATTCTCTCCATATCAACTCTTCTGCGCTGAAAGGCCTTGAAAAGCCTGATATTTCCCCCTTCTCATTCTCACTCTAATACCTTGACGATATTGGCCACATAATTTCCTGAAAGTACAGTGAATGAAGTATCAAGTTCCCACTGAAAAGAAAAGGAGAATGAATATCGGATGCTAACAACTACATGACAATTATTCTATTCATTATTTTAGGGGGCAGGGAAAAAAAGATCCAGTCTGGGTTTCTTGGGAGTTGCAGAGAGTAGCTGTTCACATTCATACTGTAATGGTTTTGTGTGTGTGTGTGTGTGTGTGTGTGTGTGTGTGTGTGTGTGTGTGTGTGTGTGTGTGTGTGTGTTTATATGCGCGCTTGTGCGTGTGCATTTGTGTGTGTTTTCATTTGCGTGCATTTTATTCAATATCACAAAACATAAAACAATGGGTTATAAATTGGCCTTCCAACCCAATATATTTGATACGACTTTTGCTTCCCATCTCGTTATTTTGGTATTTGTTTTCCTCATTCCTGTAGACTTTGTTCAATTTGAGATCTTCCTCTTTAGCGCGGGGGTTCTCTTCCCAAGGCGCCTGGAGATGTAAGATGTCGTCCTCAGAGGGGTTGTACTGATAAAGTAACTCTTCCTGGGAGAGCGCAGGTACACCACACAGGCACACAAACATAATAACCATACTTACACCGCCAGACAACACATAATGAGAGAATGCACAGCAACTTCAATGACACCGAGGAGAAAAGGGAGATAGGGAGAACAGGTACAATGAAAAAAAGAAAAGAAAAGAAGAAACTATGTCAACTTTTATTTCCTCTTATATTCCACATCAGTGGTGCCTGTACGGTGATGATAATAAAACTAAAATATAACACAAATATAGACACATAAGCAACAGGGTAGTGTTTGAAAAAAGTACTGTGGCAATTAAGGACAAATAACTTGCATTATTCCCGTAGTGCTTGTCGTGTGAAGGAGGAACCAGACCACTAAAGCATGTTTGATTTAAACATCAAAAGAAGGAAAAAATAAAAAAACTTCTCCGGAAGAACAGAATTTAAAAAAAATAAAAAAATCTGTATAAAGAAAATAAGCCCAAAACATCATAACATTAGCTGTTGGGAAAATGCACTTAATTCCTCTGTAGAGATGGATATAAACAGCACGCGCCTTCTGTATTGTTCCATGCAAATCCCACAGACTGGATTTAGAATGGTGCATTGTTTTATTAGGGAAATATGGGGGGGGGTTGGACTACAGTAGTTGTTGCTCTAATTACAGTAATTTAATCAGGATTAGAGAGGTTACCTGGATGAGGCTGTGAGTAAGGCACAGCAAGGACAGATGCTTTTTCAAAGATATGCTTACATTTACTGTATACTTACAGTACAGTGTTCATATATATATATATATATATATATATCCGTCAACGCCTGCTTTTCCTGACAATGATTTCAGCTCTGAAACAATGACATTCTTCTTTGAATAAGTAAACAGTGTTCTATTGTTTCCTCCCTCCCTCTCTCTCTCTCTCTCTCTCTCTCTCTCTCTCTCTCTCTCAGTCTTACTCATTTGTATTCTCCCTCTCCCTGAGCCTTGTTAAATAGGAGGCATAGAGAATCCATTTTAATCTGATTAATAACTTAGTTGATCACATATAACCTAATTTTCATTCACTGCTGCCCTTGTCCGCGGAGTCATATACAAAATGACCTTTGAGTCGCCACTGCTACCATAAAGCACAATAAGCGCCATTGTCCTGTCAAAAAAGCCGAAGATGTTTTACATCATTACAAAAATGTAATGTTCCATCTTTTCAAATGCGATGCTCTCCACAAAAGGCCACCCTCCAATTGAGGGCCATTAGGACACTACTCGAGTTTCTTGGGGCTTGGGAGATGGGAACAACTTTTCTCCTGCATTCACAGTAATATGAATCGTCCTTTTAAAACAGATATGGTTACATATTAGTTTTGAAAGGTACAGTAACTGCTCAGCTTAAGCTGTCTCCAACAGTGGGGCTTTTGTTTCCTGACAAACCTAATAACTGGCCCTTGATCCTATTTCTCTCTCTCTCTCTTTCTCTCCCTCCCCCCTCTCTTTCTCTCTCTCCCCCCTCTCTTTCTCTCTCTATCAATCTGTTTCTCTCTCTCCCTCTTTGTATATCTCACACTCTCTCTCAAATGCACAAAAACACACATACACACTAGTGTAAATAAATCAGAAAGTTCATAGGGTTTTTGTCTTTAGTTAACTAATTTGTGATTTAATCTTATGCAAGAACAACTTTAAGAAATGTATTTTGTCATAATCTGTATTTGATTCGCGGATGTGATTAGCAATCCGAAAGGAAACCTTGTGAGATTTAATTATAACCAGAAAATAAAAACACAACTCTCTCTCTCTCTCTCTCTCTCTCTCTCTCTCTCTCTCTCTCTCTCTCTCTCTCTCTCTCTCACACACACACAAACACACACACACACACACACACACACACACACACACACACACACACACACACACACACACACATAGACTAACACAGGAAATATGAATAAAATATTTATGAAGTGGGCTGAGGTCTGCATACGCCCATATGCTTCATCATTGAAGCAGCTTGTACTGTACTGAGCTGTAATGCTGTAATGTGTACAGGTCCCTACTCTTCTCAGAAATGACTATTCTGCCTTAACTTACATGCTGTAAACAAAAACAATAAAACATATAACACTGTCATCGTCATCATCACCACTACCACCACCATCATCATCATCGTCGTCATCATCATCATCATCATCATCATCATACTAATCACAATCAAAGTATTCACAACCGTCTAACTGCATACCATATAAATATGCATACTAGCTTTGATCATTTCTTGTCTCCCCTCCATCTGAAACTTTCCCCATTGTTGAGTTATATATTGTGAAAACATATCTTTCTCAATGAGGATGAATTCTGAGCTTGATGATTCATTGGCCAGAATTTCTTGTAAAATCAGACCCAGCATGCACCAGTTTCCAGAAATTGAAAGAACTTTATGGTTTATAGTTTTTTATTAGACTCGATAGGGAAAAAAGGGTGGAGGGATTAAGCTGTGGATTAACACCATACTTTAAGATAAATCTTTTTTAATGTGAAACCTCATCCCAGCTCATTCTAGGAAACCACTCTTATTAACCGCTTTATATCACTCTTTGTGTCCTATTTTCCTACCAACTTAAAGTACACGCTTTTGACGAGCTCCACGCCACTAGTATTTGCCAGTTCTACAAACACATTATTTAAGCTTTTAAACACAGAACAATAGCAAAGCGCATAGCTGTGCACATTAATGCTTTTGTAAATGAAAAAAAGGCGAAGAAGAAAGGAGATAAGCGGAGCTTGGCAGCACTGCCCTCCCTTCCTCATCCTTCCATCTCTCCCCCTGCAAAAAAAAGGCAAACCAAATCTCCCTCTCCATCATCAAAATCCTAGCTGATCTGTATGCCGCAGACGCTAACAGACAAACATCATATTCAGACTCCAGCCTCTAATTGACTGAACAAGGATTGGTCACACTTTTAAGTAGCGTTCCATAATGGATTTCCATGTTTGTGCGCTTTTAACTGGCAGCACAAATGGAAGGCGAAATGTGTCTTTATTACCAAAAACAACGGAGCTCCTTTTTTCTGTAAAGATGATATCAACTCCTCTCTGTTTGTTGCAAGGTCAACGGAGGCTGACAGATGACAAACGATCTCAAGATGGCCGCATCATCTGTCCTGTAATTGTTTAAAAAAAAAAAAAAAAAAGATGAATGCCATATCTTTTTTTTCCCCCTTCTTCTTTTTTTTCTCTTTTTTTTTCTCTTTTTTTGCGTTAGGATTTCTTATCATGTAAAGAGAGACGCAAAACAGCACCTGATTTTTCATGGCACACATGTTGTCAGCACTGTTCCAAAGGCCTGAGAGAAATCTTTCAAATCTGCACTTATCGTGTTTCTCTATCACAAGAACTTGGCAAAAGACAGGGATTCAGTATCATAGACAAGCTGGTCATCAGATGGGAGTTGGGTTTATTTCAGTGTCTCCCCCCCCACCCCCAACCCCACCGCCTCCTCTCTCATTTGCTTCCCATCCAAGATGTGTCTCATTTCTCCTACTGGACAGCTACAACAGAATGCCCAAGAATTCAGTGTCCTTGAGGACGGAACAGAACTTTTCATTTTAATAATTTGATTGATTTTGTTGTTGTTATTGTTTTCTTTTTTTGTCGTCTTTTCTGCCTCATTATTTGCAATATGGAGGGAAAAAATGCAGCTAAACTTCAACTTCAACAGTGACGGCCACTTTGACAAAACACTAAGTGCGTTTTTTTTAATTACCTGACTTTCTAATGTTGTTGTCATCTCTGAGACAATAGCCTCTTTCTGTGATGTTCTTATTATGTTCTCATTTGGATGCCTACACTCCGCAGGTAGTCCGTGCATACAGCAGCCACCCCCTCCCCCCCCCCACCCACCCCCACCCCCTCTACTCTACAGCCCCCATTCCTCACAACACCTCCATACCTTGTTTTTTAAGATGTTTAATTGCATTAAGAGACGTACCGGGAGAGAAATAGACGAGGTGTCATCACTTTTTAAAACACAATTAGGTAACACCTCGTCAGGGCTTCTGTCTGCCGTTGTTGACAGGCCCGCGAACAATCATGGCAACATCGCCCCACATCTGCTGGCGTGGCGCTCGTCAACGGGAGTGACAGGCATTTCATGGAGAGAACCCTGCCGATCCCTGCCATGTCCCAAGCTTGTCAGCCCGTAATTTAAGTGAATCAATAAGCTTGCAAGGTGTGGCGTGCATGACGTACAGTAGAGAGACGAGGAGGAGTGCGGGGCTTCTCAGGAACGCTAATGAATCTGTTTCATGATCAACACTGTTCCCACCCCCCCTCCTCCTCTTCTTCCTCTTCATCTGACAAAATGAAAAGCCTGCTCGTTAATTTGAAAAACAACATTCAGCAACTTTATCAAAAGTCGAAGAACAGAGGAGATGTTGGGCAGCAGATGCAAGTTTTGTTTTCTTCTCCTTTCCTCCTCTGTCTCTCTCAGTTGTTTTGTTGTTGTTGTTTGAAAGTATAGCACAGCTTTACCTGAAGTTTTAGAAGTAGAGCCTACGTTCCAGACTGTTGGCTTGAAGCTATCATGGTTGTTTCATCAGATGGTTTTGATGGCAATGCGGATGATGGGGATGATGATGATAGTTATGATCATGATGATGATGAGACCCAGTGTTTGTTGACTGCCCCATCTGCCTGATTAAAAAGCTCATCCTTATCATGGCATTCTATTTCACTAGGTCTGGATAGAAATAGCTTTTCCCCAAAAATGGGACACTGCCCTGATTTGGTTAGAACAACACGATCATGTCTAAATAGACAATTTATGAAAAATGTGCTCCATTTATTTATATACAGTATGTCCTCTATAATGTTATCACAATGATACTGTTGAGTGCTGGATCCACTGATACAGTGAATTGAAGTGAACTAGGACCATTGGCTTTTGTGTTGAATGCAGAGGCAGCAGTATTGGATATACACCTTGGAGCTGACACAGGAAGACAAAGCATATGGGGGCAAAAGTAATGATCATATACAAATATCAATATGAGAGGGAGTCAACGTTAAAGAAGATGTATGGCTATTGATGTTTAAATAACAGTAGCGTCAGAAGGCAAAAAACAAAAGAAATGTATATTTGCTCACTGTGTCTGTGGAGTAAAAAAATAACACTTAATCGAACACAACAATTGAGCTCACAATATGATAAAAAAGAACCTCTCTCTATTTCTTGTGAACAAACCATAAATATATATATATATATATAATCACTTAGTATTATGCAGTTCTGCTGTGAAAAGCATTATCTGTCTGCATTGCCTTCTCAAGGAAAAGAACATTTGACAGTGCAACTCCCCGATGAAAAAATGGTGAAAACTTATGACTTCAAAAGTGTTTACTCCCCATGTTTTTTAATTTGTCTGGGCATATGCAGTTTATTTGCATTTCAAATACGTGTATTTGAAGCAGGTGGTTTAAATGCCAAGATGCGAATTGATGACAATCACCTCTACCATGAGCATCAGGGGAACTGTTCTTGCGGCTGACATTAAAACTAAACGAACAGCAGCTAAACAAACACATACAAATATAACCCCCCCCCCCCCCCCCCCCCCCCCACCCATCACCTCATTCTTTCCATCCTCGCTTTTATTTCAATATTCATGTACATTTGAATATCAGTGCATATAGACCTAGATACACAGCTGCGTGTTTAAACAGGCTGTGGCTCAGTGGTTTAAAAAATAGAAAAAGTAGAAAATAAACACAGAGGGTTTGGGCAGGGGTAAATATATTCAGCGCCAAACAGCATCAGAGCCCCCCCCCCCTCTCCTCACCCACCCCAGTCTTTTCATCACCTCCATATTCATTTCTGTAATTTACAGTAAATCCAATAGCTGTCAATCATGAATTAAAACTCAAAATTTACAACAGGAGGAAACAGCTGCTTCAACATTTACAGCAAGACCACTCTAAAATATTAAAGACATGTCACCACCATGGCAAGGCCCTACATCTGCAACCATCTGCTTTGTATTAAAACATTACACCAAAAAACCCTGCTATTTCCTCTGTTTTTAAATCTGTACAGGAAAGCGGGATTGACAGTAAAACATTGACGTGGTTAGTTCTTACTCACACCCAATCCAAAATGTCAAATGAAAGACAAACAACTCTATTCCGTTCATAAAAATCGGTTGATGAAAAAAGGTCATACTAAGTGACCCAGGCAATACGCGATATATATCAACAAGACTAGACTATAAGACTTTGTTCTTTCAGATTTATTTAGATTTTCCTTTTTTCCCCCTTTTTGTCTTCTTACTGTATCTTTCTTATGTGGTCACACTAGGGTGTGTGTTGACAGAGAGTGTCTAAAAGGATGTGATGACATTTTGAGGCCCTGGTGCCCTGGAAAGATGGAGAGAACATCGAGTGCATGGCTTCTGAAAGGGTTGCTGAAATATTCTGTTACAGCCCAATGAAGGAGAATTATGGTCAGTGTCAAAGGTAAACAATTACAACATTGTGAGTCACTTTTTGGAGTGAGGCTAAAGGAGGATCATTTCTCCCATCTTAATAGGTAATTTCCTTTTGTCGTCTGAGTGCTATTTCACATGCTGCCTTCCTCAGGGTGGTCCTTCAAAAAAGAAAGGAAAAGGAAAAAAATAAAAAATACTTGGCTTTGAATACTAAATCTGTGTTTTTGGAGAAACGTTGTGTTCAAATAAAGGGACTGCCAATTCGGGAATGATGTACAGATAGATTTGGAAGACTTCTTTGCACTCTTTCCCCCTACAGTACTCAGTACAGTACTTTTAGTCGATCGTCTCAACATAGCTCTTGTCCACTGTTAAAGAGTCACGTTAGGCTCTCTTTTCCTTTCTGCTGCGTGGTTGGAACTGCTGAAAGATGTCTCCCCATCAGGGGGTTGTGATGTCATTGGCTGTGTGTGAATCATTAGGATATCAGTGTACTGCGAGTGACAGAAAGACTCTGATTAACAAGCTCTCTGTTTTCCTCTCTTTTTTTGAAATGAGAACTCCCGCTGCTCCGAACGACATCTCTCTCTCTTTCCCTCTGTCTCGCCCTCTCTCTTCTCTCCTCTCATCCTGTCGAAGATGGCAGGAGTCACAGGTGTGTGGCAATAATTACACATACACTCAGAAAAAATAATGTCATTTTCCCCATTTAATAAGTTCCCTGTAAAATGCAAAGGGGAGCCCATGAGGAGGGGAGGCTTAAATCTTATCTGATATCCCCCCTAACTTAATCATATGGCTCTTAAGAGCAGCACACGGGCAGCTGGGGCTCCGTAATATGCATGCAATATGTGTGTAAAATGATATGCTTTAATTTTGAGCCCACTTTAAGTAGCAACAAAATCTGTTTATGCGGGAGACATTTGAAAAGAAAAAAAAAAAAGAAGGAAAAAATGTGGTTAACTCTTTCATTCCTGCCGTGACAGAATACATCTGTTTGGTCTCACGGTGGTACATACTGTACAGTACACAGTGTAACATTTAAGTGAGGGTACTATGTCACTTTGCTATGATTTACTGGACAGTGTTTCATTTACTGTACTTCTTGGTTTTGGCTTAAAAGAGTCCTTTGAGGGAAAGGGAAATATATCCAGTATATGATTACAATTAATCGGAATATGATTGTGTTTATAGCGATCTGAAAGATAATTTGATAGATAGGCTACAACGCTTTGTGGGTTTGAACTATGGTTTCCTGTGTCAGCAACGGGTGCTACCAGAAACCAGGAAGAGCGAGGAGGCAAGGGGGGCTGTTGGGGAAAAGGGGAGTGGGTGTGTGTGTGTGTGTGTGGGGGGGGGGGGGTAAACTTCAAAAAGCCTCCAACTCAAGCTGCCGCTGGCCCTGACCACTCTACAGATGCTTTTGTTCATCTCTCTCGTTCTCCCCCCCCACCCCCCTCTTCCTCTCTTCCCTGTGTCTTTGGTGATACACTGGGAGTGCGGATATCAAAGTAACGCTGTCTGTTAAGACTTCAAACCAGGCCCGTCCGTCAACCCCAATCATATCTACGCCCAGAACGGAAGGCTCTGACTCGAGTGGAATATTTGATCTGTCCTCTTCAGGAGGATCAACAGTCAAAAACGCCAACGAGAGTTAAAAAGGAGGGAGGGAGAGGGTGCTGGGGGGCGCCCAGCCATGAAAACACTCCACTTGACTTCACAAAGGGACAGTCTGTGGACTTAAAAGTCTACCATCTTCTCCTCGAAACTGTATAATATCTGAGTCCAATAAAAAACACATTTCTCTGAATATCTATGAAACCATTGGTTCATTCGGTGGTCTACATGCTAAGTTTAAAGAGTTTTCTTCTTCTATAAAGACATAAATCTATCTATCTATCTATCTATCTATCTATCTATCTATCTATCTATCTATCTATCTATCTATCTGTCTATCTGTCTATCTGTCTGTCTGTCTGTCTGTCTGTCTGTCTGTCTGTCTGTCTGTCTATCTACCCATCTATATCTATCTACAGTATCTTTCTACAGTATGTATCAGTGTGGTTATTTATAGGCACATTGATACATGTCTCCTGGAGACTGCTGGTATAGTTAGCACTTAAATCCCCTGTCTGTGAGATCAGACTACATAATTACCTATCGCATTAAGCCTTTTATGTCCAGGAGACTAGGGCCCTGCTCCCTCTCACATAGGGCAGCACTGCCACAGCAGCTGGTGGCATTAGTGGCACACAGTGTGCCCAGAGGCGACGCGGCGGGGACTAACCGACTACGCCACCCCCGTCAGCCCTCGCTGTCCCAGAATCCACAGGGG
>NC_139656.1:17511959-17529459 GCF_951799395.1 Argentina silus | reverse complement strand
TCAACTGACCAGAAATGATTTGCCTCTGTCTGTTAGACACGTAATGGAGTCATTTAACTAGTCAAATTAGGAGCTGCAGAGATGCCGCATGCTTCATTACTGGGTTCCAATGGGCACCATTTTACATTTACGTCAGGAATGATTTCAGGGCAAATTAATGTTTTTATTGTCTCGCGAAAATACACCCACCATCCACACACACACACACACACACACACACACACACACACACACAGGCTCACACATCTAAAAGATCAGCACCATCTAGAGGTCATAGGCGGGCACTGAGAGGGAAACTCCAAATTGTCTCCAACCCTATCACAGTGGTTAGTAAGAGGGTGTCGAGTTTAGAGGTCAGCCATTGGATCCAAACTCTTAAATCAGAACCATGTGAGGGAGGAAGTCAAATGTGTTCACCGGTGTGGGCGATCAAAGGCGATGTGTGTGAGCAACAGGGCTCTGGACCCCGTCAGCCGGGGGGGTTTGACACATCTGATTATAGACGAGAGGCAGACCCACTCCAGAGCTGCTTGTCCCCAGCAGCAGGCCGGGGTTTGGGGTTTGGGGTTTCTCTCTCTTCTCTCTGTATTTGTGTTGGTTCTGTGAGGGAGGATATAACCGCATGATCGGTTGTTTTCGTCCCCCTCGTTATACTAAACTACTCTGGTTTTGATTGACTCATCATAGCAGTTTGTTTTATTTTAATCTTTTCATGTATGCTGTATGTATATGTATTTTGATGTGAAATGTGTGGGTTTGCTTCTGATAGATTGTATCATTTCAGCTTCCACATCCTCTCAACACTGTCTGCCTTTTGTACTGTACAGCTTGTATTTAGGTTGTCATAGATTGTAACGGTTTTTGGATTATGATGATTGACAGGCAGGGAAGTGTGTGTGCATGCGCATGTGTGTTTGTGTATGTACCACAACACCCCCCCCCCCCCCCCTCTCTCAGTCCCTGTTGTGCTTGACATTCTGTCGATAGCGTTGCACCCTAACGGCGGACTGTTTGATCCCCTCTCTGGCTGGCACGCTTTGAGCTGGAGAGGCGGTGTTTGTTCAGCGCTACAGAGTCATGTTTCTCTCTCTGCTGTTTAAAGGCCCTCCACCCAACCACCCAAAGTTCACTCCTGTCTCGCTGAGATAACCCACAGCTCCACCACATTGCCATGCTGCTCAGTTTCGTAATGTAAAGTCTTGATATAAAAGCAAGTCAGATCTCAGCTAACCTGTTACACTATACCGATAAGACAACTCGGCATGACGTGGCGATGTTTGACAGCCCAAAAACCTAGAGAGTTACTCAGACGAATGACTTATTCATCTCTTGTCAGTCAAACAGGCCACTCCTTCTTCTCTTTATCTCTCTTTATTCACAAGCGAAGAGAAGAGAAGAGAAGAGAAGGGAAGGGAAGAAAAGAGAAGAGAAGAGAAGAGAAGAGAAGAGAAGATAAGAGAAGAGAAGAGAAGAGAAGAGAAGAGAAGAGAAGAGAAGAGAAGAGAAGAGAAGAGGGGACACATTCTATTCTGTTATTGTATTGTTTTTATTTCAGAGCATGGTGTAACGTATCGATCTTCAGCTCGGCTGGTTATCTTTGCGTGGTGGGCAGTTATAGATGAATACACAAAGCCTTTCATTTAGACAAGAGATCATTGTGCCGTCACTCCACCCACACTCGGTAGAACGGGGAGAGGGGAGTGAAGGGGGGGAGGATGTCAGCCATCGATGTGATTTCCTGTCATCTCATGGCATCAAGTTAGTATGAATGAAATGGTTGTAGTGGGATTCAACATTAAACATTGAGGCAATGTTGAATTAGCCTACAGTGGTTGGCTAAAGCAAGTTCACGGTTTGTTGGAGTTATTCTTTTTCAATTTCATGCCAGCGTTTTTTGTTTTTTTTCTTACTCATTTTCACATTTAGATAAAGTTGTAATGCTCTTAACAAAACCTCTTCTGTATATTCCTGTGTTTGAAACATTTGAGTGCGGATATGGTCAGGTTTTCCGATGGTTGTTGAGCTGGTGGAGTTCTGTCCTGGGTTCTGGCGGTCAGTTGCTAGTTACCAGAAGGCACTCTGCAGGACACCACCAGGCTTAGGATTCTGGGATAACTGCCCGGGGTTCCATCTGACCTCAAGAGTTAAAAGGAAACAGCATGAGATCAAGAAAGAGAGGGAGAGAGATGGAGAGAGATGGAGAGAAAAAGAGGGAGAGTGTGTGTGTGAGAGAGAGAGAGAGAGAGAGAGAGAGAGAGAGAGAGAGAGACAGAGACAGACAGAGACAGAGACAGAGACAGAGAGAGACATACAGACAAAGAGAAGGAGAGAGAGGGATTGTGAGGGAGAAAATAGAACAAGAGTGAGAGAGTTAACATCATACCCTATGACAGATGTGCGGAGTGACATCTTGAGGACTCATGTCCCGTCCACTTCTCTGAACGAGGCCACTCATTGGCCGGCTTGGTTTGCCTGCTTTTTCCCACAGCCCCCAGTACCAAAGGCTCATAATCCTTAAGAAGGTAATAGTGTAAAATGAAGGCTCTACACACTCACTCTAGGGAACAAAGAAGCCTTATTATATGTCTTTGTCAGCTTCCCTGTGTGTCTCAGCACTGTACAATCACTGTTTTCAGCAGGAATAACAGCATGTGGTAAACGGAGAGAAAGAGAAACAGAGAGAGAAAAGAGTTAAGTTAACTCATTCATCCAATGACAGTTGCCTAGTGTAGTGTACTTCTCTGCTTTATTTGGTAAAAACTGTTCTCACACGCACACACACACACACACACACACACACACACGCACACACACACACACACACGCACACACACGCACACACACACACACACACACACACACATGCACACACATACACATGCCCCGCTAAGTCGAGAGACGTCTTCTTATTGGGAAATCTTTCAATAAATCAATGTGACTTTAAACACATTTCCCTCGCGACATCACTGACCTGATAAGAACTGAGGTAATCTCTTTTGAGGCTGTCAGAGTGCTTTGAACAAAATCTAGTTCGCATCTATCAGCAAGGTTATTTGTCAATGACTTATAATCCCAGGTAAATTTCCCCGGTTTTATATTAGATACGGGTAATGGTTCTCATGTCTGAAGTTTCTCAGCCTTGGGAAAAAGAGGAGAAGGCTAAATAGGAACAAAAGGAATGTTATGGATTTCAGTGCCAAAACAATGGGTGGAGAGAGAGAGAGAGCGTAATCGAAATAGGATAGTTCTGTGGGATACCTTTAGACTTTGGACAAAGAGACAAATGTAATATCTCCATCATTGAAGAGATTATTATGATTCTATACTTATGTACTTATCTTCTCTTCTAGCTGCTTATCTCATCTACGGTACATTCTACGGTCTATTATTTTCCTATTTTCACCCTAAAATTCCCACTTACATCCCGGCCATTTTTATTTGCGATGAGCTACATT
This sequence comes from Argentina silus, assembly GCF_951799395.1. NCBI lineage: Eukaryota > Metazoa > Chordata > Actinopteri > Argentiniformes > Argentinidae > Argentina > Argentina silus. The sequence goes on along the minus strand of NC_139656.1, from coordinate 17,526,004 downwards.
GTATGAGTGGTTGTTCCTTCATTTGATTTGTAGTAGCCTATGTCTGGGAGAGTCAACCATCTCAATATATCCGCCCTTCTCTCCCCTCTTTCCCTGGTCTCAGTCCTTTTTGTCCCTTCACTCACACCAGAATACATAGTCCTCTATCAGTACAGTACAGTGACATCATGCAGAGAAAATGCTATTGCCCAGATTGAGGGATTTTCTGGCTTGTCTTGTCTGGTACCTTCAAGGGCATGATATGGGCCCAAGAGCAGGAACAATCATCACCAAGTCTTTGCCTACTTGGTAATTTATGAAGACTCAATTAGAAGAGCACACAAAGTAATGATTCTGGAAAACGCCTCGTCTGTGTTGTGAAATATTATGTTCTGCCTCTGCTTATTAGAAACGCCATCCAGGCTTCATAAACAGTGTTTGGCCATAAATAATTAATAATACACATTATCGCTCCGGAGAGGAGGGGAACATCTTCTTTCTTTTTATTTTTTTGTAAACTGTGAGTTTTAGTGGGGCAGCCATTTCACTACAGAACCCCACAACCCTCCATACCTCTCATCTGAAAAATGAAGAGAACTTTATGGGGACGTGTCCCCTTGCGCAACGTTCCTCAGTGATCGTGTCTTTATGTGTTGAAAATCTTTTTTTGATCTTTCTTCGCTCCAAATCTGTTTCTCTTTTCGCACAAAAAGCTCATGGAAAACTTTTTTTGCCATATCTGTCATCTCAAAACGGAGCCTTGGTCTCAGATGACTAGTTTTGATCTTTCTCGACTGTTTATGACCGTGTCAAGTGAAAAGAGACTTGCCGTAAGTGCTTACTCCAGCGCATAAATAGTTTGACGTCTTGCTCTCTAACAACGTCTTGCAAGTAAATAGAAAACTAAACAACCGCATAGCCTGCAATTAAATTGTAGATCAGAATATGAAATGTTTGTAAAGGAGTGATTTCTCTTTGCCTTTTTTTATCAAAGTAAAGGGACTGTGTGTGTGTGTGTGTGTGTGTGTGTGTGTGTGTGTGAGATAGATCACAAGGGGACTGTATCAGAGGTTGAGATGTGGATATCACTGACAGCCTGGTCAAGGACAGACAGTGGTGCTTGTCCACCACAGGCGAGGGACAGGGGGAATCCCAGGTGTGTTTCAAATCACACACACACACACACACACACACACACACACACACACACACACACACACACACACACACACACACAACCTGAAGAGGCTGCCTCTCACACCGCCTCAGTCGTTTTCGCTCCACATACTTTCAGGGCTCAGTAATATGTGATATAATTCCACATCCATTCTCCCACTCTGAGGTCATATGTTACAGTCTGACTGAGTGGGCTAATCGGAAAGATTGGAAGGGGGAGGAGTTGTTGCAATCATGAAAAGCAGGCCTGCAGTGCCTAAGGCCTGAAGTTGAAGAGGCCACGGCCTCACTGCATAAAGATGAATACAGAACCTATTCATCACTTTTGATTGTGTTAAACTGAATGCACTATGCAGATTTGTATTGTCATTGAGGATAATTCCTTTGGAATGTAAGTATATTTCCCCTGGAATTGAATAATGTATAATGAGAGAGTATAATGATCTGTAATTGGGCATGCATGATGAAAACCAGGTATGGACAATGTACCCGTTTCTACTTGTTTCCCCCCTTGAAAGTTGCTCTTGTATTTCTAAAATATCTCTTGTATTCATCGACTTATCAGAGTAAACCTGCGTCTAGAAGAAAGGATAATGTTTGCTGAAAGAGTGGGCCCCCTGAAGGTGTTGGCTGACCATTGCAGGGCATGAAGAGAGAGGGATAGACAGAGACAGAGAGAGATAGGGGGGAAAGAGAGAGAGAGAGAGAGGAAGAGAGAAGGGGGGGGGGACCCTGGAAGGTTTCGTATATCATAATTATCCCGTTAAGCAGCGGCGGGGTTCCCTCAGGAATTATTCTTAAATGGAAGATTTGCAACGAGAATGGGTCAGAAAATGCTTCCAGTAAGCAGGAAATCCTGTTTTCATTTACATAATCATATCACCACTCTCTTTTTGGTCCACTTCAAAAGACGAATGCTAAATCGCAGGGCCCTGCTTTTGTTGGTTTAAAGCCGTTGTTGTTGTTGTTGTTGTTGTTTTTATGTGTTTAAACTGCGCTCCCCGCCTTCGCCACGACTTCTCAAGTCTCTACACACCCTTTGACCTTCCTCTCAAACATCTTCTTTGAGCTTTGAGTCAAACCTATTGGCACCTCTCCTCTCGGCACATATGTGAAAAACAGAAACATAAATAAAAAGTGGATTCATGAATAGTGCAGTCTTAATTGAGACCCAGTAAGAGTAAGTAGCAGATGTTATACCGGGAACTGTTGAATCATCAGAGACCAGAAGAAGCCTGCAAAATCATATTAGAAAAAAAAGCAAGCCAGGTGCTCGTGATTTTCCATTGCAGCATACTGTGGCAATGTTGGATGGGGAGGAGGAGGGAGGGGGAGGGAGGAGGGGGGGGGGGGGGGGTGTTCATCCAGAAAGATCAACACAGAGAGAGTGCTAGTATAATATAGTATTAAGAGACATGTACTATAATGTCACTGTTGCACTGGCTCACCAACATCACTGAAGGCCCACTGTGTGTGTGTGCGTGCGTACGTACGTGCATGCATGCGTGCGCTTGTGCGTGCATGTGGCCGGGCAGGGTCATTGTGTGTGTGTGTCTGTGTCTGTTAATTAGCCTTTTTATGGTCTTCATGATGTTCCTGGGCATTAGTTTATTCGCTATAGAAATGATCTGAGAGTCAGTATTTCTTTATCTGTGTTTTTAAGAGACACTGTATCTGTACTGTTACAGAAATAATTGTCTTTCTATCGAAAGTAAGTGAACGCAAAGTTGATTATGTACATAGAGAAAGTTAGTATGCCCACCATCCACCTAACGCACGTCTCCCTGCTTGTCTGAATCCTTCTCACTGAGCACCTCCTCAGGTCTCTATCTCTCTCTTCTCCCTTCTCTTCTGATTTTAAACTCATATTGACTGATCCATTGGAGTGCTTCCTAGACAGTATGCTACTCTGTGCGCAGGGTCGGCCGGTGTGATTCCTGCCCTGGGAACAACACAGTCATGTTAGCTTTAGAGTTAGCTCTAGCATAGTCCCAGTGCTTGCTGTGCTAGCTGCGATAGCGGTGCTGTCTGTCTGTCTGTGGTAACTACTGTAGTAGGGAATCTAGGGGGGAGGAGGTGCGCTGACAGGTCCCACTGAAGAGAATTAAAGGCCCACTCTGCCCCAACCCCCCCCCCCCTCTCTCTCTCTGAACATGACAGACAGTGTCGCTCTCGTCACTCAGAGGGGACCTCGTCCCAGGGCTGGCAGCGAGACGTTCGTCTTTGGCGCTCCTCTCCGTTCCCACCGCAGCGCGACGCCACACAAAATTAGTAACCAGATATGGCGGTGCCGTGATGCTAGTGAGAATAATACCACACACTCAAGGGAGCCCAGAGCTGTGAGATTAGCACCGACAATTAATACAAGACATGCATTTGCGCAAGAGAGAGAGAGAGAGAGAGAGAGAGAGAGAGAGAGAGAGGGAATCAGAATATCTTCATGTTGGTTCAGCCACTATGTAGGGAGCCGGAAACTATCCCTGTGTGTGTGTGTGTGTGTGTGTGTGTGTATATGGGTGTGTGTGTGAGGCAGTGACACTATAGTTTTGACAGGTGTTTTGATGTCTACTGTACACATTTCCTTCTTGTAGCCCTGACACCATGTGCAGTAACTCGTCCCCAGAAAAGCATTAACAAAAACATCTAGTAACATCCCCAACCCCTTGTATTCCATGTGTAAGTGAAGGAAGGAAGTGTGTTGGGGCCTATGTAAGCACATCCAGGCCCACCCCACATAGAGGCCTTCAGAATAAAAAGCATGATTCATACTCAAATGGTGCCTGATGAGCAGAGATGACCTCACCTCTTCCTGTAGCCAAACAAAAGGTTCCTTTTATAATGGAGGGGGGGGGGTGGTTGGGAGAGGGAACACTGTACAGAGGCTCATCCTACGAATCAGAATGTTGCCCTCGCAAAAAGAAAAACAAAAAGCTTTTTTTTTTTTTTTACGTCAGCCTTCGATTGACCTTGTTAGGGCTTAATTATTTCTTTTCTCTCTTTTACATTAGACTACAGCTTGTGCTCAAACCCACAGTGTGTCACAAGCATTTAAGACGTGGCCGCTTTTTTTTTGTACATTCCAACGCCATTATGTTACATTGTTGCTGAATAAAGGGTGGTATTATGTTCTCGCAGTAAAGGGCAGAAGTGGACAGAGTTTTTATCTGCTGAACGAATCAATCAGGATTATGTCAGCTGAAAAGAATCACAGACAGCAGTCTCCAGTCCGAGTGTGTGTGTGTGTGTGTGTGTGTGTGTGTGTGTGTGTGTGTGTGTGTGTGTGTGTGTGTGTGTGTTTCCGTTTCCGTGTATGCATATGTGTGTTTTCTGTGCATGTGTATGTGGAAGATGGAACACTCAAAGAGGAAAGTATTTGTTGGTCATGATGAATACGATGTGGTGACGGAGATGTCATTTTTCGGTACAGAGGGGATCTCTTTATTTATTTTTTTCCCCTCTGGGAGGATTGGAAGGGCGCTAATTATCATTTCAGCAGAAATGATTAGGAGATCAAATAGAGATCGAATGCCATTTCCTTCCATTAATGCGGGGGGTTTAGTGCGTCTGTCATGCCGTGGCCGTCCGGGGGCCTGTGGGAAAAAGACAGAGGGAAGAATGGAGGAGAGGCTTAAGAGGGGACCAGGGCGGGGTTTGGCAAGGGAGTGCAGGGCTATTCATTAACAGGGCCCAAAGAGAGAGAGAGAGCGAGAAAGAGAAAGAGAGAGAGAGTGGCTGGGGAGGGAGGGGGGGGGGGGGGGGGGGGGTAGAGAGACAGAGACAGCGACAGAAATAAAGAGAGAGACAGATAGACATTGAGATAGACAGAGAGAAACAGAGATAGATAGATAGAAATGAGCCCCAGAGCAGTAACTCTCCCTGCACAAGTGCTATGCAGAGAAAAGGCAAAGGGCACCGGTCACACGGTCAAATTTGCCTCGTCCCTCTTTCATTGTATAGACCCACTCATGCAGCTCTCTGTCCTGCCTTTGAGGCTCACACGTGCTGGGGTGAGGGTCCTGCCCTCTGGGGCCACGTTCAAACAAGCAGCCTTACCATTGGGCCTCAGAGGCAGCCAATGCTTCAGAGGCAGTTACAGTCACACAACCAGTCCTCTAGTCATGTACATGACACAGACAGGGCATATATATGACAGGGGATAACTTGGACACAATGTCTCGACCGGAAGTTTGAATCTGTCCCTGAATATGAAGAATGCCCTCTAAGTACAGTACTGTGAGCCTAAATGTTTTTGCTCCGAGGTTCATTTTGCTCATTGGAAACATAAAATCCTTGCATGCTCGCTGAATAGCCATTTTCTCTGTATTGTATTTACGTATTGAAAAAAGGTAATAGATCAAGCACATCCCATTATTCTCTTATAAGATCATTAGCAAATATAATTAGATATGAAAGAAAGTAATTTGGAAAGGATGGGGGAAAAGCGCTATCAGGCAAAGAAGACAGATTGTTGGATGCGAGTGTTTGGGCTTAAATTGCTCAGTGGAGGTATTATCTATGCAGCCATTTTTTGCAGAGAGACGGAGGGCATTCATTCACCACATCCACACAGTTCCTCAGCTACGACGACCTGTCTTTCTTCCCTACACGCCCGTGTCTGAGACAATATCACAGAGCAGGAAGAAGGAATTCGAAAAAAGCGAGTGCCAAAAAAACAGGAATACTTGAGACAGTGTTATTCCTGTGAAAGACAATATCAGACACAGTCGAATACGCACCTTTCCCAGCCTCTGCACGTATTGATTCTACTTGTGTAGTTTTGTTTCTTACCTTAACAGGGAACACAAATCTTTTTTTTTTTTTTCCTGTTCTTGATGTACTGTACTGTAAGCGGAGGGGGGGGGGGGGGGGGGGGGACATATTCATTGCGACACTACCCACATGTAGGAGTTTGTCTCCCTTTGTGCACCTTAACACACGATAGTCTGCTCTCTAACAGGGATCTGAACAGAAACAGCCCCGAAAAAACACAAAATCCTGCCGCGTTCCACCAACAAAATGTGCTTTTTTTTTTTTCTTTCTTCTTTAGTGGTGCTCTGAGGGATGGGGGTGGGATGTGGATTTTTCTAGTCTTTGTGAATCACAGCAAATGGTATTCATAAACATCCTGTATTCATTAAAAACCTTCTAAAAATATGATTTGGGTGCACTTCCTCGCGCTCGGGCGAGTTGTGTGTGTGTATGCACTGTTCATATTTACATATTTATAAATACTGGGCTGTACAATGAGGCCTACCGTTGCCAAAAACAACACTTTTCCAACGTCGCCGGATGCCTGGGAGAGAACAAAGACCTCAGAGGCACCTTCAATGGCAGCACTGTTACTGCATTAGCTGCAGCAGGCTACAGTACATATACTAGAGCCTCAGTCATTATACATACACATGACCCTTTTTCTTACTATAGGTTACATCATGCAAGCTAGGGCATCAGAGATATACCGGTGCATGACATGTGTGCTGTTTGTAAACTCTAGGCTCAATGTAGTCAAACCTGTCTCTGTGGGAGAGCATATATAAAAGGATGTCATCATCCATAGTTATGATAATATGGAGGTATGGACGGGCACACCACATCTCCCCTTTGTTGTTGTTTGTGTGGCTTCATCCATATTCATCTCAAACCTATAGAAACAAAGAAGGGATTATCAGCAAAACATCGCCACATGGTGAGATGTAGGCCCATACCCATTTCTAGAGGAACCAAGAGCTCATATTGGCTTATGGTGTTGGTAGCATAGTGGTGAGGCTTTCAGAGAGAACCCTTTATGAACGTCAGGTGAGAGGTAGCTCCGAGACCGCTAGACACTCACACACACACACACGCACACACACGCACACACACGCACACACACGCACACACACGCACACACACACACACACACACACACACACACACACACACACATACACACACACACACACACACTATAGTAGATCCCCAAGGCTGTTCCCCAACACATGCTCTCAGCCTTGTGTTAGGCCATTGTTCTGTCTGCCTATTCATTTATCCATTCTGTTAAGCATGACACATGTATTAACACAGGATGGATCCTGGAGCTATGTGTCCTCTCCTACCATATGTCTTAGTTTCCTGGGCCCCACTCTCTAATAAATGTCTATTACGTTTCGGTTGTTATCTCACAATGAACCAGAAGAGGGCATCCTTGCCTTTTCATGAAGCTCTTGGAGCATATTCCTTTTGACAGAAGTGCATTTTTTGCAGTCAAGTGTGACACATACAAAGGTTTGAGTAGAGGAATAGAAAAGAAAAAGGACACATTTAGTACAAAAACAGAAGCTCTTGATGACAATATTCATGTCTTTATTTCAACATTTCACAACCCGTTTTTCCCTAGTTTGCCTTCATCCAAAAATGTTACCAGTACGTGATTTACAACCATATGAGACAAACATTTACATCCATTACATCCATGTGCAAAACATATGTCAGACAAAACCTTGATCAGACAGTATTAACTTCAAAGTTATCGTCACAGTACAATAAACACAATAGTTGTTTGAGGATGGCACACACATGTGGAATGTCAAATAGGTCCTTGGGTCGGTGAGGTGCATCTGTTCTGCGCCCGAATGGGAAATTAAAAACTGAGAGAGGAAGTTATGAGAAATCTATAAAGTTGGCCTGGAAATCTCCTGCTCACAGTGGCAGTTGTTTGGGGATGAGGAGCGGCGTGCTTAAATAATAACATTCCAGGTGGCTTAGTTAATGAACAGTGAAAATCAAATATGGGGCTTAATCTGTAACTCGTTACCGGAAGTTTCTTTAAAGGGAAATAATGGGGAGTAGGCGCCCTTGGGAGACTAGACACATTTTTGAAAAAATACAAAAAAAACTACAACATTTTACTTATGTTTATTTGGTAGAACTAAATAACATTATTGTGTACAAATATATCACACCCATATCTTAAATATTGAAGATACCATAGGCTTACTTCCATGAAGATGCTAATTGATATTTGGACTGATTCATTAGTGAACGATTGATTGATGATATATTGATGAGTGAAGCATAGATCTAGACATTGAGTAGTACAAACCCAACAACTCATTCTTGTGCCATATTAAAATGTTTATACCATATGGAGGCGTAGTGTGCCATCTAGTGGTGAACATTGGCTTTACCACTATTTCTGTAACACTATTTCTTCCTACTGCATTAGCATGGGGAGGGAAGTGTAAATTAGAGATGGCCACAGAAGAGTTGGTCCCTCTTTAAGAGATGAAAGCATGCAGTTGTATGCGCGTCTTCAGAGTTAACACCAAAAGATGATCGTTTTAATTTGTTAGTGCGTCTGGCATAGGATATCTCAAGTGGGAATTAAGATAGCTAATCACTTCGGGTTCCGGTTGTTAGGCAAGCATTCACATCTCTAGATCTCACAGTATTATTATCAGGCAAGGCGGAGAGCTGCTTTTAATTCTCTTTAGAATCTTCATATCCCTTCTCTAAACCGTTTGACAGATGAGTTTTTAAGCGAACTGCTTAAGAAACATACATCTTGATTTCAGAGTGACTGTGTGATTGTGTACTTAATGCCGAGAGAGTAGGTGTCAGCGTTATTGCTCTTTTTGAAAATCTAAATGATGATGTTTTATCCTGTTATTAGCTTTTCCGTTGCTCTGCACCGACTCTTCATTTCATTTCCATGTCGTTCTTGCGAGAGCACACTCAAATAAACGCATGTTTTAATTTCATTTTGTCAGCTTCATAACGGCACTTTAAAAGAACATGACATGGAAGAAAATCATTCGGTCGGTTTTATTGCAAAATAATTTTCTCAGAAGTTGTTGAGGGAATGAAACTGCAAAAAGGAAACATGAGTTGTATTATTTAGCTCGCACTGCTGTGGAACTTAATTAGAGATAAGCATTCCTCTCTGTCTGCGATTCAAACTTTTATTATAATTGCTTACTTCAGTTCATGATCACCAAGTTATCACACTTATATCTACTGTAGCAAACAAACTTGCTTGGAAAAAGTATTGAAAATATCCAAATAATTATCATATAATTTTACTGTGAGCGCTTCATATAATTTCAGACTCAGACCTTTATTAGACCCCACACCATCATATCTCTGAGTTATTGTGTTAATGTTTCATATTTAGTGGATTATATTTAAACCAAGTTTAGAAATTAGATGTCAACATTTAGTCTTCCAACTGTTACTCATCATGTTGTGATTGTAATGATAAATGTTGGGTCTAGTGTTTAAAGCTGTGGCCAGAAAATAATCTCTCTTTTGATCCTGTCTTTTGTGTCATCATCCTTAGTGATATTTCTTAAAGAGGAGGCCATTGTGTCTGTGGAACTGCTATACTGTACTGTGTTTATAGTGTCATAGTGAGTGTTTTGTGTGGTTGTGGCTGTGGGTGGGGGCCGTGGTGTATGGGAGCAGTCGTGCTAATCTGCGTTTGTTCTTCTTATTGACTGTAGTTCATCTGTGGGTAGGAGAGGAGGACGGCCTCGGAGCCCTGGGCCCGCCACTGACCCTCGACCATAACACCAGGCCTAACCTAGCTGACACTGAGATGCACGACGCAGGCTCTCTTAACAGAGACTAACGCCCGGCCAGGAGCAAGACAGGAACATGGTGATGAGAATGATGATGATGATGATGTTGATGATGAAGATGATGATGATCATAATGAAGAAATACACTATATCAAATACTTTATTTAATTCAAACGTGCTACCATCAAACAAGAGAAGTAATTCTTAAGTGAACTATAAAGGAACGTTGGTGCCTGGTGCTAGCGTTTCCCCGGAGATGGAGCTGAGGGACGGACTGCTGACTAACATGTGGCTGTCACTGGACGCGCAGCAAAGTGACAGCCACCATTTTTGTTTTCTGTCCCCTGAATCACCTCTTGTGGATGAGTCCTTCTTCTCTCTCTATGTCTCTTTTATGATTTGTTGTTTAGGATGAAACTACCTGCTTAATGACAGTCCCCTAACAGTCCCCCTCTATGACACATTCCTTGATCCAAGATGGCGTCCATCTTTATTGAAGTGACAAACCTATTCCGACTGTGCTGTTGTGCTGACCTGTGCTTCACCTGTGCTGCAGACCCCTGTGCTCTTCTGCCTGTCAGAACCAGTCCAGAGACAGGTATGCACTGCCCCCCTCTGGATCCCAATAATGGTATCCTTCATGGACTATACTCTACCTGGTAGACTCTACCATTCACAACCCAGCAGGAGCTGTACTGTAGCTTGAGTGGCACCTTTTGACCAGACCATCTACGGAGACCAAGCACACTTATTGTCATGCCATCTTGTCACAGGCTCTTTTCTACCCTGTTTTAGTGCCCAATCCCCTGTGCCCTGTCAAAACCTAACAGGAGAAAAAACTAAACAGAATACAAAGTGAAACCTGAAGTATGACATTGTCTGACAATCTATTCCTTTGCTCACTGAAAGCAGTAGGCTACTTTCTCAGAAATTATTTGGATGTTTGTTGATGTGATAAAAGGAAGGATTGTGGGAACATGATGTGATGATGGACTGAGGATGACCCCACCTGACCCCCCTCCCTGACCCGACACAAGACTGAAGTCTCGGCCCTAGCATTGGCCGCCCACGTCGTTCCTTGCTCTGTATCATCAAATGTGGAGCCTGTAGATGCTCAGAACTAAATGTAAAAAGAGAGAAATAGCAAAAAATTAATAAAAAAGCATTGTTTGTGAAAAGCAAAAGCGCCGAAGTGACAGTAATAACTAGTTTACACCACCCTGTCCAATAGATAGACATAGAGCTTGAAGAGAAGAAAAAAGATAATAAAAACAAAGGGGGTTGTCTTTTCCTCCCTTTTTTATCTCTCTTATCAACTTCAAGGACTATAGTGTTGCAAATGTTTGTAAGATACTGCCACCAATCAATGTTGCAAAGTGTTACTGACTACTGAAATGGTTTGATGTATTTACTTTAAAAAAAACAAAGAAAAAAAAACTGGAAAAAACAAATATTGTCTAGCCTTAGATACAGTCCTCCGTTGTTGCATCTACAAAGCTAGCTGTTTTAGATGGTAGGCCTTAGGGTGGATTTTTTTTTCAAGTACTGTACTTTTTTGCCTTCTACATTTTAAAGTAAAAAAAAAAGAAAAAAGATTGACAATCTTCTCATGTGCTGCAAACATATGCCCATATATACATAATACATTAAGCATAGAAGGATTTTCTTTTTTTTTCTCTCTCAAAAGTATTTTGCACTGTGATAGTATTATAAATCAAATCTATACAGTACAAAACTAGCTAACTAACTAAAATGAAGGTGTGTGTTTGTGTGTCCCTTGGCATTGTGAAATGTTTCTATGTCCTCTCGTGAACCCTGAAGATTCTAATGCGGTGTGTACAGTGCAAATATATACATTTTACGTTTGAAGGACCACAGTATACATGGCTTTGACAAAATGTTATCAGGATTTGTTAGTGGTGCCAACCCAAGGTATGAAAGTCACCTGTGTGGTCATCATATATAACATATTGTTTATTAAAAACAGATTGGTGATCCATGCTCCATACTGGTTTGACATGTCTCTCCACGTACAAGACCCTCTGTTTGTGATCTGCTTTCTAGATTCTAGTCTACGATTCTCCCCAATTCCAAAATATGACAGAAAAAAAGTATGAGAAATTACGTAAAATTGAAAAAAGTGGTTGTTGTAGGGAACTTAACAGGGTGTTGAGCAGAGGATTCTGGGACTGGGTCTGAGTTAACCAATCAGAGGGCCCAGTCTCATGTTAAAGGCCTCTCTCTCTCTCCCCTTCTTCTTTCTGTTCTGTGGTTGTATATGAGAGGGGTTGTGATCCATCTGGCTCTTCTCCTGAACCAGTATATTTGAGCATTCCACGTACGAAACCTGTCTTGTGAGCTGAAAACTTTTTGTTTTGCTGTATTCTCATGGCAGATGCTTCGTTTTGTAACTACTGAACTGTACTTATAATAAAAATAAAATGTATTCAAACTATAATGGATTGTCACAGAGCAACAGCTTGTCTCATTTTTCAAGGGGTGGATAGTACTCAGTTTGGAGAAACAATGCATCAAAATGCCAGTGTCCTCAGAATTGAGTAAACAGTACACTGTATGAGTCACTTCCACTAATATATTTCCAGTCACTTTTGTTCCCGAACTTCATGGACTATGCTCATGATGTTGAATATGCTACAACACTACTGTCATAGACAACAAAAAAACTAAAACACTTCAATACATCAATTTGAGAACTGAGCAGCGCCAACTCAGATAATCATGTTTTTAAGTGCATAATGTGTGCACATGCACACACACACACACACACACACACACACACACACACACACACACACACATGAAACATAACAACACCCCCGTATAATTGCAAAGATGTATTAACGTTCAGATGCAAATATACTGTAAGTATAACATGGTGATGCAAATGGGCACGTAGAGTAAATTACAGATGCACATGGATACACACTATAGACATACAAAACACACTCGGGTTATTTTTTTCTACACACACACACACACACGCATGCACGTAAGCAGGCATGCACGCACACACACACACACACACACACACACACACACACACACACACACTCACTCACACATACTGTGGAGTAAAGAGAGAGGGATCAGTGTTCAGCTGAGAGCACTTCTCTTGACTGTTGTTGGTGAAGCGCTTGTTATATTGCGCTGAACGATGAGCAATATAAATGATGTATCTTTCTCCCCTCGCCCTGACTCCACTGTTAAGTGCTATACAAGGAAGTAGCTGGAGGGGGTACAGGGCTCGCTGTGTAGCACCAGACTGGCCCAGGCCATGACAGCTCATATTACAAGTTATGGTGTTGCTAACTGTAGCATTGTACCCTTGAGCTAATGTATTGTTAATTCCCAAACCTGTGAAAACCAGATACTCTCTAGTGTTATTTCAAGACGGGCATAGTGACTGTCTACATAGTTACTCACACTCTGTATGCCAGGACATCTGGAAACTGTCCCTCTGTGTGTGTGTGTGTGTGTGTGTGTGTGTGTGTGTGTGTGTGTGTGTGTGTGTGTGTGTGTGTGTGTGTGTGTGTGTGTGTGTGTGTGTTTGGATATAGTTTGAAGTTGCTGCTGCCAGCCCCTCTGTCTTCCAAAACATTCTAAGAAATGTCTTTTTACGTCAGTCACTACATCAAAAAGACAACAATCTTCACCCACATCAAACTTAGAGTATAATACTCTCCGCTTTCTTCCTGCGGTCCAACTCCCTCAGTTTTGAGATGTTTTTCGAGGGGAAGTATTTGATGTTTTTATTCCTCCTCTGTGGCCGGGCGGGCTGAAACCTGAGCCTGCTGGCGTTGATGGAATCCATATTTGTGTTAACCTAACGTCAAGACCCAACGGCTGTGGAGCTGGTGGGAAGCGGCCCAGGTCAACGCCTGACTAATTTTTAAACGGATCAGCTACACCACTCCAGATGTGGGACCCTCTTGTGATGCTGGAGTCTGTTCCTAATAAAGCTCACATCCGGAGAAAGTAACCACTTGACTTTTTTATTTCCTCCTCTCTCTCTGGTAGTGATAAGCATTAAATAGTGTTTAACCCTCGTATTGTCTTCACTTTTTGGACCCTTTGGAAGTCTTCGGGTCAAATTGACCCGGGACATTATTGGGGCTTTAAAAGCAATACAAAAATACAAATTTCCATTCAAAACTCTTTAACATATATTGTCTTTATCTCAATTCCAAACAATATAGATAACATGTATGATTAATATTTGCAATTAATCTCTGCTAGATCATATTTAACAGTGGAAGTGTAATTCGTTTTTTGTGATAAAGTTATAATTTATGTAAAAAATCTGCTATAATA
>NC_139656.1:17489459-17501959 GCF_951799395.1 Argentina silus | reverse complement strand
GATGCATATGGAAAAGAGATCTTTCAAAAATAAAACCAAAAACAGAGCTCTCGACTAATCAAAGCTTGAAAATGGCAGCTTATTTTTAAGAGAGTGCCCACAGGTGTTTCTAGTGCTTCGGTAAAGGAGAACGTTTTGCTTTCAGATGTTCAGATCAAGGTGGAGATGTTGAGTCATGTTGATAGGACTGACATTGTTTCTTGTCTTTCCTCCACAGGCCACGGAGGTGGTCAGAAGCCATTCCAGTGCAGGTACTGCCCCTACAGTGCCTCTCAGAAAGGCAACCTGAAGACCCACGTCCTCTGTGTCCACCGCATGCCCTTCGATAACAGCCAGTACCCCGACCGCCGCTTCAAACGCTCCCGCGTTGACTCTGACGCTTCAGGGAACTCCGAGGACGGGATCACCAACCATTGTTCCGGAGCAGGCAGCACCGGGACACAGGGGAGCACGGCAGACCCCTTCTCTCTGGAAATCCCCCGCAACCACGAGTGATCACCAGAGCTCCGTTCACCTACACCATGGAGGTGCCAGCCTTCAACTCATAAACTACTCACTACCAACTGTAACAGAGACGATTCATGTCAATTACTCCTTGAGCACAGCCAGGCTTAGTGGGGGCATCAGTGGATATGTACTGGAGGAGAAGACGTAGAGCCATATCCCCATATACCCCCAATGTGTATTCAGACTTTGTTTAACAGTAACTTAACGTGAATATAATCTACATAAAGTGGGCAGCAAAGATTTCTTTTGAGATGTGAACTGCTGATGGCAGATAATGCAAGAACGAGGACAGAAAACTCTGACGTGATTCATATCAAACTAAGTACAGTACAGAGATAGCATAGTAGTTATATGGAAAATAGCGGAGAAGACTATATCCAAAAAAAAAGGAAAAAAAGAAGAGATATAAAATCATTAAAGTGACTTTTGTCCCAAAAATAATGCTTTTATCAGAAAAATGATCCGTGTGAACGATTAAGCGACAGTTGGGGGAAGATGGAAGAGGGCTGTTGAACACACCCCTCAGAACATGACACTGGCGGCTGCCATTTGCCGAGCGCGAGTGATGAGCAGGGAGTGGAGCGGAGAGGGGGGGCCGCAGCGGTGTTGGTGGTGGTGGTGGTGGTGGGGGGGGGAGCTGATGGGGGGGGGGCATGCTTGGTGCCAGCCTGACTGGAGCTGTCATCGCAGAGGAAATCAATTCAACCCCCCTGTCCCCCACCCCCCTCCTTCGTTTCTTCATCCTCCTCCTCTCTACCCAGCAGTCCAACCCCCCACTACCACCACCACCCTCTGTCCCTACTCCCTACTGCACTCCAGGAGTAACCTAACCCCTGGCCAGCAAGTGAGGAGGGTCAAACTTAGTACCATCAGCTGGCCAGCCGCGCCACCCCTCCCTCCCTCCCTCCCTCCCTCACTCTCTCTGTCTTTTTAAAACAACTCAAATCCAACATGGCCTCCTAGAGGTAAAGAAATCAATGATGTATTTAAAGGAGCCATTAGAGTCACAGAGATGTGTTCTCTGCAATATTGTCATTCATTTGAATATCACCTTACCAAGCACAGAGAGAGGGAGATGGAGTTAATTGAATGTGTTTTATTTCATTTTACTTTATGGTAGATAATGGAGTTGGGGGAGGGGGGTCTTTAATATTGGAAGTGTAGATACTGTAGTGAAAATGTATATACTGTACTGGATTGAGGCCTCTGCAACCTAATGTAACTGTAGTCAGAGGAACTTAAGTGGAATGTTCCATTTATGTGAAGACTTTGACTCTGAAATGAAGGAACATCACAGAACTTGTATGTTTGCTCTAAGACACAGTGCAGGGCTATCTCCCTATCAGCTCTTCTGAAACAGCTTTACAAGAAGTAATGATAAATATAGATAATCATATCCTGCTCCCTGTCTCTAATCTAAACTTGAGGATGACTGAAAAAACAACCTTTTTTACTAATTGATTTTCTAAGTCTTTTTTTATTTTTCATTTCAGACAAAGCATTTTGTGAGTATAAATATAGCATGTTTACTTCATGTTTTGTTTTCTATATGTTACTTTACTGAAAAGGATTAACAAAGCATAGAGTTTTGATCCTATGAAATCAAGCCAGTTAAAGGGCAAAAAAAGTGTATATACTTTTAGTTGTACTTCCTTTCGCTGAAGGCTATTGGATAGTAAGGGGGGTAAACCGAATATGGTGCTTTGTATTGTGTTGGTATGGGAGGTTGAGGGGGTGGGTGGGGTAGGATGGGGGGTTAATGTTTTCTGATAAAGAGAAATGATCCGGACTTTAAGAAAGTCAATATCTTCCCGCGCAGCCAGGGAGAGCTAAACACTTAAACCCCTGGGCCTGAACGCCACAGCTCTGCCGAAAGGAGTTTACAGTCCGCTACAGTACACAGCACAGCTCTGATCAGGGGGAAGGAGAAATAACACCCTCCATAGAGGGAGGGAGGGAAGGAAGGATGGAGGGATGGAGAGAGAGAGAGAGAGAGGATGGGAAAAGAGATAGAGAAAAAAGAAAGAAAGATAGAAAGAAAGATAGAAAGAAAGAAAAAGAAAGAAAGACTAGATGCTGAGAGAAAGTAATTGTTCATATCCTGCTGAACTCGTAATTGACAGGTTCTGAATGCCATTGTGGTTTAAACGGGGTCAATCTACAGTAATTAGGACCTTTCAGTCATAAATCAAGCTACGTACATTTGTGAAACTTGTTTCTCTGCCTTACTTAGAATCGAGTCAATCAATTTAATGAAACTGTTTGTATTAGCTCTTCCAGGGAGCCTACCATTTGAGATAAAAAGTACTTTATGACGTAGTGAGCTCTAGAGGTTTAAATGCACTACTGTGTTCTTGGCGACTGTGCCAGTCGCTTGCTTTTCGTGTGTATGTACATACATGTGCGTGCGCCTACCTACTTAATAAGTATATTCGAGAAAAGCTAAAAGCTAAACATAAAAAATAGAACAAAAAGTTAAAAAACATACATTCCATCTCTGGCTCTTTTCTCAGTTTTTCCAGTGTATGCAAATAATGTTTATTTTTTTCTTTATCATTTTCAAGCTATGCGATTGGCAATAACTCTGTTTGTGACACTGGAAACATAATTTGTTGCCGTTCTCTGTGAAGTACACTCACTGAACACTTTACAGTATTATGAACACTATACTAATACTGGGTAGGGCCTCCCTTTGCTCTCAAAACAGCCTCAATTCTTCATGGCATTGATTCCACAAGATGTTGGAAACATTCCTCTGAGATTCTGGTCCATGACATGTCTGCATCATGCAATTGCAGATTTTTCAGGTACACTTTCAAGCTGTGAATCTCCTGTTCTACCACATCCCAAAGGTGTTCTATTGGATTCAGATCCTGTGACTGGGAAGGCCACTAAAGAACACTGAACTCATTGTCATGTTCATGAAACCAGTTTGAGACAACTTTTGCTTTGTGACATTGGTGCATTATCATGCTAGAAGTAGCCATTAGAACATGGATAAATTGTGGCCATGAAGGGATGCACATGGTCAGCAACAATACTCAAATAGGCTGTGGCATTCAAGCGATGATTGATTGGTATTAACGGGCCCGAAGTGTGCCAAGAAAACATTCCCCACAGAAGGTGTACAGGTGTTCCTAATAAAGTGTTCGGTGAGTGTATATGTCCATCCCCACACTGTGCTACTGTTTCCCACCCTGTAATTCACAAATAATATTTTTTCCCTGAGAATATTTAATTGTCATGATTCAATTAAGTAACAGATGAAAATTTGTAATTAGATTCTGAACATTGCTGCGCTATGAAAGAAATCATGTCAATTAATGTATCTGTGTTCAATTCTGTAGTCATGTGATCATGATACTGTCCACATTCCTAAATGAAGAGTATTTCTATATCAGAGGTGAAGAGAGTAAAGGATTTTGTTGCTTCTACAGTTTAAGTATGCTTATAACAAGTAGATACCTTTGTATTTAAAGAATATTCTTGGTCATTATTTATTATTCTACATCTGTTTCACAGAAGAGGAAATCAAAAGTTGTTTTTATTTCAGCAATGACTGTTTTCTTCCTGCTGTCTAGAGGTTCCGAGGTTCCGATGTCTTTGAAGCAGTATGTTTTATCCAGTGTTTTACGCAATAAAACCTCTACCTCTGGGAATTGACTACTTTTCTGGATCAATATGCAACATACTACTATTACTATTACTGTTACTATTACTATTACTATTACTATTACTACTATTACTGTAATAACATGATTTTGATACCCTTAGGAGTACAGCTTCAGGTTAGTGCAACCCCATCAAGTATTGTTTCTGCACACTTTTGGGTGTGAGTAGGCCTACAGTACCAAAGTGAGTGTTGATACTATCTATTCAACTTATGACTAAAGACTGTGCTTTGGTAATGTCAGTCCATTGTCCTTTTCATTCAAACACCAACATACTGTACATACAATTACAATCCATACACATGCATAGAGAATAGTGCACATTCAATGATTTGAGCCATTGTCATTCATAATATCTTAAAGAATTGAAAATGAAAGTTCTTAAAGAATTGAAAATGAAAGGAACAGGATAAGTTTGTCAGAAATCTGCGATCTCTGACCACCCGGTGAAATTCAGTTCCAAGTTCCAAACAACAACATCCTCACGAATAATAACAAATAATAATAATATGTAAACCCCCGAAATGGACTTGCAGTGTTGGACATTAGCTGTTGTATTTCTGCATGTGCGCACATTTCAAAGAGGCAGCCACCAGAGACAGAAAAGCGAAAATCGGCGAGTCCACTCCCCTAAAACACCCCTGGCCATAATAACATGTTTGTATACAAACCGAGTATCCGGTAGGACTTAGAAAGCGCTTTCGTGGGATGAAAACAGCATTCGTTAATGAAATATCTCTTTCAAGGGATCTCATTCCCTGATCTACCAATTAAACATAGTCATTACAACCATTAGGAAGCTTTTAGAAAGCGTGAATGTTGCATACTGGACCTATAAGCAGTTGATGTGTGGTGCCAGATAGAGTATGACAGATAGACATGAAATGGGTTTCATAAACAGTAATGGGCGCCACCTGTAACAAGTCACCAGCATACAGCCATCCCTATATGCCTGTCACAAAAGCAGTTCTACAAAATGAACAATGTTATAAAGACAATCTGGACTGATACTCCACATTTGGTGTGTCAATCTGCAGAGAGAGACAAAGAAAATTAGGAGGAACTGAAGACATGGGTGGGGGGGACCTCAATGTGAAATGTTGTCCCCAGAGCAAGCGCTTTTTACTGTTAATGGAGAAATACAGTGTGTGGCATGTTTAATGGGTTTTATTTTTATTATACAGCGCTGAATAATTAACTCGGAAGCAGTGTGTCAGATAGATTTATCTTTTAATTAAAATAGCGTGGTTCACGCATATTTGAGTGGTAGTCCAAATAAACGCAATATCCAAATTTATGTTTTGTTTATCTTCCTGTTAATTATCGAGAGATTGTTCGCTGTATAACCCTTCATATTTTTTTCTCTCTCGCAAAGTTAGGAGGTCTGCATCGCAAGTAATAAAGCCTTGCAGTCAGATTTTATTAATTTATGGGTAATTATGAGAACATGGGAGGAGTAAGGTGCGTAGTGTGATCCCAGCTCATTTTATGAACAGTGATGAATGCGTGGCGCTGCCTGATGCACAGGGAAGATGAAAATAAAGCGCTTATTGTTTAGAAATTAGAAAGATTTCCAATATCTCTTTTCCATCACAGAACAGAGGCATTCCGAGGCAGCCAGCAAGCCTAGGATATTGCCTGTGAATACGACATATTACATACAACGTGGATAGAATAAACACACTTACATGCACAAGCACTCACATACTACACAGAAATAGCATATGTATTCATTTCAACCTCAGCACTGATATGGGCGCTTTATGTCCAGTGGAGCCCTGTCTTTTTTGTTACTCAATTCACAAATTGTCATGACAGTTTTGATGTTGGCCTACAATGGTGCCTCTGAGAAATGTGTCTTCGCAACACGCTTAACGTCAGACTGTAAAGTGTTAGATTGTGAGAGGAGACCATTTCTCATCCTCCAGTGGAAAACCCTGTGTTCATCCGCTCCATCCTGCCAAGCTCGTCCCCGCCAGATAAGACCATCAAAAGGGTGAGTGGTTGTGCAAATGGAATCTTCACCACCATGAATGGGGATGATGTTGATCTAATTTGGAGTGAGTGTGAACGTGTATGTTTGTGTGTGTGTGTGTGTGTGTGTGTGTGTGTGTGTGTGTGTGTGTGCTCACATGCATGTGTGTGTGAGTGGTTAGGTGCGTGTGTGTGTGTGTATTTGTGTGTGTGTGTGTGTGTGTGTGTGTATTTGTGTGTGTGTGTGTGTGTGTGTGTGTGTGTGTGTGTGTGTGTGTGTGTGTGTGTGCATGCCTCCATGCCTCCATGCCTCCTCTCCTCAGTGGCTGAGCTGTTGGATCCAGGGCATTGCATCCGTCTGGGTCGATGACTGTCGGGTAGACTGTGTAATCTGGATGATAGCTCCATTAGTGTCGTGTGAAGGGAGTGTTTTGCCTGCTGTCAGTCTCTCCCACATGTCCCCACTGGGGGACCATCTCTCATATGATCTAGGGACTCAGGAACATGATTGAGATGTGGCTCATGTGCTAAGATCTGAAAGGGATCAGGTAGTCCCATGCTAACCCCTTTGGGCAGGGCTTCTCAATGTAGCCCTAGGAGAGACCTCATTAGGGCTCAGGCTCTGTATGTAAATAATATCCCCTTTAGTTTGACATAATCCACCAAGTTTAACATGTGATATTTGCTATGAGAATGTAACCCATACATCTCCATCCAAGACCATTAACCCCAATATCAGTCAGTTTAACCCTACCTGGTTAAGACACTGGACCTGAGAACCAGGGAGAATGGCTGAAAGGGAGAGAGGGTGTCAAAATTGGTCCTTCGAGCCGGATCAGCCCTAATTGTGCTTTGATGTGTTTCCTCCGTCCCGTCCTGTGGACTAGCTACAAAGGTCATGTAGGGTCAGAACTGGGTAACTTGAGTGTGTGAAAATATGTTTTGTCATTCTGCATTAGGTCACCTAAAACTCATAATCTACATGATTGGGACCAGTGTGAATGGACACGTTGTGAAGACTACCAATATACATTGTACAGTGTGCACTATGTACTATCTATGGTCTGTTAGCCTTGAAACACTCACTAAACTGTGTTCTGTTAAGATTTGTATTGCATGTATGTGTTTGCGCATATGTGGGTACAGTCTGAGAGTTTGTAAGTGCGCATATGCTTGTGCATGGGTGTATTTAGCTTGCAGCATTTGTAGTACAGCCTAGGAAAGTACCAAGGAAAGTCATCTTATTTCTACAATGAGCGGAAGTGCCAGTCACTTTACAGAACAAACCCAAACTACTCAAACTGACCTGAATTGTTTTAAAGATGGGAAATACCAATAAAAAGGCACTGACACAGTTGACAACAGCTCAGTAACTGAAAAGAGATGAAGCACTGAGTATATGGTTTCAAATCATGAAGTCTCTATATGAAGGCAGAGCTTTATATATTTTCTATTTTAGTAAGCAGTGTGGCAGTATTTACCAGGATAAATAAGTGTTAAATAGAAATAGGTTTGAATACATTAATTAATATTTCGGTCAAACATTGACATACCATATTGGAGTTGAAACCAGCCATATACACCCCTACATGGAGCCAAACAGCAACATACTCTGAGGATGGAGAAGCCCACGCTTAGAGACGTACAGAGAATGGATGAAACACACAGAAACACAGAGACTGAAAAGATGGTAATCCATTGAAGAAAAATATGAATTAATCATGATGAATACGTATATGATGTCTATAAAGTACAGTATGATAAACTGTAACTAAAGCAACACAACATTCTTGGATTTGGCCACTCTGCTCTGCGATCTCTCTTATAAATGCCTAAATCTGATTCACACATACATAGTCCTCCATACCGCCATTGTTACCCCTCTAAAATGAACAGTGAACACACTAGCAATCTATTACTGTACACGACTAAACGGAAGTAGAAACAGTGCTTTTATCTCCCTGTGTTTCTTTTCCGCTTTGTCTCAAGTCTTAAATGTTGTGAATGGACTCACAAGAGTTAATGTTTAGAGCTAAAATATCATCTCTCGTCTGTTTTGCCTCCAGATATCCATTAAAGTACCGAATGCTGTTTTCTATCACAGATTAGACGCCAGATGTTCTCCCCATCTCCAATCATTGCAGATGTAATGGGGTAGAATGCTGCAGTTTGTGACTTTGCTGGCATCCATTCTGTATACCGCACAGGGGAAAACAGTTTGAAATATATAATTATACACCATTAATACTCAAGGTTTATTTCCTTGCCGCAGAACAAAGCTTAGTAAAATGACAACCATCAAAGCCCGGGCGCTCTCATTCGATGAGTGAACGGTCATTTGTGTGTGTGTGTGTGTGTGTGTGTGTGTGTGTGTGTGCGTGTGCGTGCGCATGCATGCACATGCATGTGCACGAGCGTGTGTGTGTTTGTGTGTCGGTGTGTGTCTGTGTCTACAACATAACCCTCACAGTTTAAAACAACAGCAAGGATGAAGAGAGAATTACCTCTTATATTGCACACCCTCTCTATCATCTATCACTACTCCACCACCAGAGGCGTGTCATACAGTAAACATCACTGGTGGTCATCAATACCTGTAGCTTTAACCCTGTGTGACTTGACCTGTTAACTTGACTAGACCTGTTAAGTAGAATATTGACCTGTGTGTCTTGGAACCAAGCAAAGAGACAGAACTGATATTGACCTGGTCTAATTCTCTGGTTTGGACCTGAATCCGAAAACCTTAATGGAATACTGAAAACCTTTTATGAGGGGTTGAAGTCTCACTGGTTTGGTTGCTATCCTGGCACCATTGTTTTAACACACTCCAGGAAAGGTATCTGTTTGTTATGCATAACCTTTCCCGCAGCATCCGACAAATAAATCTCTTCATCCCTGTTGTTGTTGTTATTCCATTTCACATTTGATCTTGGAGGATGTGGTCATGAACAATCAAAATCATAATTATGGATACAGTCAGCGAGGAAGTTTTAAAAATGGGTCCGAGGTGACCAGCGCTCATCTATTTATTTTTATCGAGGTCTCTGTGCAGGCAACAAAATTGATTTATATCCCTGTGCTTTTAAGGGTGCAGGACCCAGACATTCAGAAATGAGGCGGAACGCTGCTAAGAATTTCAAATGCGCTTTTAATACATACCTCCTCTTATTGACGTTTAGGTGGGAATCCGTCTTTTTTATTTCTGTCATTTTAGCTGCATCTTTGAGTGTGTGTGTGTGTGTGTGTGTGTGTGTGTGTGTGTGTGTGTGTGTGTGTGTGTGTGTGGTGTGTGTGTGTGTGTGTGTGTGTGTGTGTGTGTGTGTGTGTGTGTGTGTGTGTGTGAGATAGGGAGGGGAGGGGGAGGGGGAGGGGGGGTGTTAGCATTTATTTCCCCCATCGTCTGTCGAGAAGCTGGTGAGAGAGAGCGGTAATGGTAATCATTTTTTTGCAAATTGTGCCGAGGGTCTGATGTGGTTCCTGGAGAGGACCGTTAGATTGATCTGAGCCCTGAAGAAGATATGCTATAGATCGCATTGGCCCCCTCCCCTCTCTACATCCCTCCATTTGATTAATGATCCAAATATGTGAATAAAAATATCAAAACAACTCGTCAAACACAGATAGCAAGAGATGCAAACAGCTTAAGGATGAAACGTGATGAATAATGAGTTTGTTCCTATTTGCAGAAATGTTACCTCCTGTGTTTTTTCTTGATCTAAAACAATCTAACCGTTGCTTAACCCTTTTGATACGAAACAAGCAAATGCATACAGTGACATGAAGTCCTTTGCCAGTGTATTGATTTGAAAAGAACAAACACTGATTACTACAGCAGTGAAGAAGGTAAAGGGAATATGTTGTTCGGAGAACATTGTTAGGATTTCTCTCTCTTAAGATAGCTCTCTTGTTTCTTAGATTGACATGAGATCATAGACAAAAAGAGGAAAAGCTGTTCATATGGATTTCAAATATAGCATAGAGTGGGATTGTGTGTGTGAGTGCCTGCATGAGTGTGTGCATGTGAGTGTGTGCATATGAGTGTGTGTGAAGCAACTCCTTTTTATTGCAATGCTGGTGCGTGCCAAGGCTTACTACCATCCAGGAAATGCTCAAAGCTTCGAACCTAGTAAACAAGACTATTTTAATTTTCACAGCTTGGATCCTTCGGTTACTTGAGCAGGTAGCTTAATGGTAACCTAAGCAGTTAATGGCAATTTTATGTGTAATTTATTATTGTGTAATTACAGTGAGCTAACTTGGATTATTCTTGCCACCTACCAAGTCTGCAACTAAAGCACTTGGTTGATAAGAATATCCCGCCCTTGCTCTAAACTTCGCCCCTAGCCCTGTTTGGCCTTAGAAGGACCAGGGGTAGAGGAGACGAAAAGCCTGAGTTTTAAGCATCGGTGAAGGCCAGGATTGAATGTGGAAAAGCACGGGCATGTGTGGCGTAAGCCCTGCTGTGAAAAAGTCTGCTTGTGAGCCTTTGTGCGTGTGTGTGTGTGTGTGTACACATGTATGAGTGAATGTGAATGTGAATGTGAATGTGAAAGTGTGTGTGTGTGTGTGTGTGTGTGTGTGTCTGTGTGTCTGTGTGTCTGTGTGTTTGCATGCGTATCTCCTCTTGTCTAATGGAGGGCACTGTCGATGGTGTGCAGAGACCCAGACGAGGAGGCAGTGAATTTGTGGCGGCCATATCAGCTCCCTTTGACAGAGCAGGCCACTAATTGACATTTTCATTAACAGCGAATTTATGTTCCTATTTCTGTCTGTGATAATGACCATTCCTTGGGAGAGCAGTAGAGTCTGCTAATGGACATGAAATAGGGGGGAAAAACTTGTTTCATTATGGCAAAAAAAGGAGGCCTCTGCTCTCCCTTGAACGTTACCTCACGGGGAGTGTGCATAATGTTGGGTAGGGTTGGTTGGTGGGGTGTGATGAGGAAGGAATATGCCACATTATCAAGTGACTTTAGCCCATGTAAAGTCAAATATACAAACATAATTGTTCCCTCCCCAGAGGCAGGGTGCCTTAAGGCTGACTACAACTAGCTATTGGATAGGTGCAGGACCAGGCCTTGTAGACTAATATACTCTAGGTTATACAGCGTATCATATTCAACATATATCATGACAGAGTAGGCCCTACATGCACATAATGGAACACAGGAGTTCATGTCAGCAATGCATCTCAAATACACAGTATACACTGAACTGAAATACACACATTCCCTGAATGCACATCATTGACAAGTTTCTTATGCACAGCAGTGTCTCATGAGAGAATAAGAACGCTGTCCCATTTGCATACAAAGCTAGGCAGATCTGCTATCATATGATTAGGAGGAGTAATTAAAACAGATGTAACTCTTAACACTTTCTTAAGTGCCGCTAATTAATATGTAATTATGCACTCATTTAGAAACAAGTTAGCACATCTAATAGAGGCAGACACAAAATGTAAGTCTGTGGTTCCAATTACTGTCATTACAAAAAAGTCTGCTTCGCGTTTCACGTATGAAAACATTGATTTGCTGCAAGGACAAAGATAAAACTGCAGAATTGTTTCTTTTCACATTTTCATTTTTTGAAACTCACATGTTTCAAGTAACAGACAGCATTGGCACCAGAGAGGAGTCAAAGAATGGACTATCATGGACATGTGCTACAGTACCGGAAACCCATAGTCTTCAATAACGTGAAGTGAAAGGGTCCATGACAACCGCTTTGCTCTGCTTCATCTTTCTCTCAGCATGACGCCAGACAAAGGTATGTATTTCCATAGAGTCCACTGCCTCCTGCTGTGCTTCCTCTCATATCTTCAAATTCTCCCTCTGTTTCTCTCTCACTATCACCCTTTCCCCTCGTCCCGTGCTAAACCATGCAAATGTGTTCCTTTGATTCTGCACATCGCACAACCAGGAGAGGAAAAAATGGGGTCTCTCCTCTTTTCTTTATCCACAGAGGGAGAAATAGAGACCCTCTCCTGTGGATCTGATCTGAAAGGAGACACCAAAACACACACACATTTGAGGGATGGGTGATTCCTCAGTGGTGAGTGTGGTGTGTGTGTGTGTGTGTGTGTGTGTGTGTGTGTGTGTGTGTGTGTGTGTGTGTGTGTGTGTGTGTGTGTGTGTGTGTGTGTGTGTGTGTGTGTGTGTGTGTGTGCTGCGGCGCCACAGTGGGGTGTCCCCATGCTGTTTTCTCTCTCATGTAAAACAAGAGATCACCTTGGGCGGCTGCAATCGCTAAACCCTCCACCGTCATTTTATACTGCGACGGACGTGTGACGCTGATCAGCTGCCAGGCCTGACAACTCCATTCAGTTACCACCTGCTAGCTGTCAAT
>NC_139656.1:17391959-17484459 GCF_951799395.1 Argentina silus | reverse complement strand
TTCCTCCCACCTCCCTTTCTCTCTCTCTCTCTCTCTCTCTCTCTGTCTCTCTCTCCCTTGCCTCTCTCTCTCTCCCTTTATCTCTCTTTCTCGCTCTCCTCCCAGAAGCAGTCCTGTCATCAGAGAACAGGTGTCACTATGCAGAGAGTGACATACGTGTCATAAGAGCATGTGACAGGCTCCTGTCACACCCATCTGTCAGCTGTCAGTCACAGCCTGGGATGGCTCAGAGTGATAGGCCCAGTAGAGGTCGCTCCATTCTGTTCACTAGGATTGGTGGGTTAGGCCCATGACCAGTCTTTGCTATTTGTCTTCTACTGTAACTGTGTTACATGTATGAGTTATACTTTGTATTTGACCTATGTGAGAATGCACATGCTAACAGGTGAGATGTAAGTGAGCCTGAGAAGGAAGATTATTTATGACTGACTCTGAGATGGGAGAACTATGTGAACCATTGACGACTTGACATCACAGTGGATGAGCCCACTGAAACCGCTAGCTCCTAACACAAATAGATACTCAAGACCATGCAAACCAAGACAGAATGTTGTTGTTGCAAATGCCAGTATGTGAACAAGCTCGTTTGCGCCCATAATCCTAGCCATGAAAACAGATGCCAGAATCATTAGCAAAACATACACACTGAAACTGATTAGAAACCAGGGAGATCATTACTTGGCTACAGTATGTCCAATTGGAATGGAATGGCTCGTTCCCACACAATATTACAGTAGCCAGCATTGTTGACAACATGTTGGTCCGTTGTTGTGCTATAATAGAGCCCCTCCACTCTCACTATCTCACAACCCCCAGGATGTGCTGTTGTAGGATGAGTGAAATGAACATTTATTTTTCTCCCCCCTCTCTCTGTGTCCCGTTAATTAAAGCAAGAGCACGCGTCAGACTCCACTTCAGACTAGGAGTGCGCCGTGTTAATTAACCCCGCCTGTCCCCTCGCGCAAACGGGCCCCGCAACCGCCATTATGCTTCTAATATGCCAAATTAGAAACTGATTTTGAACTGCCCGTGCCCCGAAGAGTGCTATTGATCCCCGTCTCTCTCTCTCTCTCTCTCTCTCTCTCTCTCTCATTCTCTCTGTCTCTCTGTCTCTCTCTCTCTCTCTCTCTCTCTCTCTCTCGGCTGCTGTTGCTGCTTTCATGCTTCCAACTGGGCGCCAACCGCTCCACAGCGCTAAAGTGCTATTGCCTGAATTAGTTATCCGATTGGTCCGTTTGATTAATGACGGGGCCCCCCGCTTCATTACACATGACAACACGATCAGAATAATCAGACGGAGCGACCGCCAAAACCACACCACTGACCCCACCCCCACACACACAAACATACACATACACACACACACACACACACACACACACACACACACACACACACACACACACACACATACAACAATCTGTCTCCTACTCCCTTCCTGCCTGCACCCTCTGAAGTTCATTTATAAAATGATTTAACCTATAGGAGCTATAATTTATATGTATGACACTTTTCTGAATCGGGAGCTATTGTAGAATGTCACAAATGGAGAAGAAAACAAGGTAAACTAGATGTGCAAATCAATGGCAGAGGCTCTGGGGAATATAAATAGCATAATCAAGATTCAGGGTTTGACCTTGTGTGCATTCTAAGTTGTCACCACACGCAGTGTGTAGAAAAGTAGGCTATGCATATTTGTTGGATTGGACAGTTTCATACTTCATTCATTCGGTCTCTCCCTCTCCCTCTCTCTCTCTCTCTCTCTCTCTGTCTCTTTCTCTCTCTCTCACACACACACACACACACACTCACAAACACAAATGTACATTCTCACAATACTGCGGCAGAATGTTGTTTTTTCTATTTATATATTTATGGACAGGTGGCTCTCAGAGCATTTGGCAGCATCACTCAATATCTCCTTCTGTTTTCCACTTTCATGGCATTTTTTTCAGTATAATTATCTTTCCACAGGGAAAACATGTTCTACTTTGTCAGGGGTTGTGAACAAAAGCATAAAAAAGTTAGCAGTTATTACTTTACCGAGATAGCCTCTATGCCTTCCCTCCAGTGGGCCTAATCCCTCCTGCACAAGGCAGACTGAGACAGACTTAGTCCTTACTCCTGATAGCCCTGAATTGGCCCGGGAGACCCTGGAGGTTACAGATCGCCCAGGGGACTCACAGGAACTTGTTGTCCCATGTGCAAGGCCAATTGTTCCAGCTTCATACCGAGGTGATGGATCCATGGGTCAGGCCTGTGAAAGGTCCAACCTAGACTCTAAAGGCCTGCCTGCAAACGTGATTGCCACAATTCAGAGCGCTAGGGCGCCATCTACCAGAGGTCGTTTATGACCTAAAATGGAGGCGATTTGAGGTAGGTGTGAGAGCCGCAACACGATGCCCTTTCGGAGCTCTATCTCTTTACGATCCTCTCCTTCTTACAGGACCTGCTCGGTAACGGCAAAGCCTTCTCCACAGTGAAGACCTAACCTGGCTGCCCTCTTGGCATGCCACGTAGGCTTCGGTAGGGCGACCACTCGGGCGCACCCCCTCTTCAGTTGTTTAATGAACGGAGCGCAACGTAAGACAGTCTTTGGTTCTGGAGGTGCTCACTAGTAACTAGTGAAGCCGTACTGCTCCCTTTTCATTCCCGCCTTTTATCCTCTTCGGAGCAGGAGTGTATTAACACTGTCTGTCCCATATGGTCTCTGCGTGTTTACATGGCCAGGACGACATTGTTCCGGGTTTGTCATCAGTTGTTTGTCTGCTTTGTGAACCCTGCCAAGGGCAAGGCTGTGTCTACACAGGGCTTCTCCCATTGGACCATGGGGGCCATTGAGACTCACAATTGTCTGGGATTGCAGCCCCCCATGAGGGATCCAGGCACACTCCACCGGGTTGGCGGCATCGTAGACCCTGTTCAAGGGTGTTTCTGTTTCAGAGACATATGCTACTGCCAGCTGGGCTTCTCCACATACCTTTTTAAGGTTTTACAACCTGGACATGACTATGCCCTCTGTGGTACACCAAAGTACTGATTTGAAGACATTGTGATGTAGACGGTGTACATCCTTGAATCCGTACAGGTTTCCAGTTTGGACCAGGAAATTGGGGCATTTTGCCATAGTATCCCATTATATATATATATATATATATAATATATGATGTTATAGTATGCCATAATATCCCATAGTGCAGGGTTGAACCGAGTGGACTGAAAGAGAACTAGAGGTTACAAATGTAACCCAGGTTCTCTGAAGGAGATGAGGGAAACCCCTTACCTCAATGACCCTCACTCTGAGCTTGTGAAGACTGATTCGCTGGATGAAATGGGCACGCTTTCTAGGTCCTATATATAGGACAGGCGGTTGACGGGGCGATCTGCCTGCAAGCGTCACCTGCCTGTACCAGGCATGATTGTATAGGGGTCTTCAGCAAATATGTACACAGAGTGTGTGTCCCACAGTGAGGGGTCTCCCTCATCTCCTTCAGAGAACCTGGGTTACATTCATAACCTCTAGTTATTATTTTCAATAATGTGTACAAGTATATCTAGCTATTTCCAAGGGTGAAAAATGGCAGCCTTGGCCAGATGGGCAGCACTACTTTTCACTGGTGACAC
The DNA here is from genome assembly GCF_951799395.1 of Argentina silus. Lineage (NCBI taxonomy): Eukaryota > Metazoa > Chordata > Actinopteri > Argentiniformes > Argentinidae > Argentina > Argentina silus. Next base: position 17,480,835 of record NC_139656.1, on the reverse strand, counting down.
TGCTCATCCTCTCTGTGATAGCAATCATTAGTTTGGTTTCTTAACCTAGTCCTCAAATGAAGACGGATGAGCAGATGGGGTCTTACATGCATGCTCTGTATGTTAGGTATTAGGTGTGTGTGTGTGTGTGTGTGTGTGTGTGTGTGTGTGTGTGTGTGTGTGTGTGTGTGTGTGTGTGATAGGGATATCATGAGCTGGATGTACTATATATGGTATAACATAGGTCTGATTACTTTAGGTGTGATCATCAACCAGTTTTAGGGGGTTGGATCTATATGAAAGTGGTCTATAGATTAGCATGAGACATTGGGTTCAATAGGCAATACTAGTATCTATTTCAAGAGCATTCTGTGGTTATGGGGTTATCCTAGGTCAATATCTTATGAGAGGAAGAAAACACCAGAAAAAAAGAGCTAAACACAAACACAGTCTCAAACACACGCACACACGCACACACACACACACACACACACACACACACACACACACACACACACACATGCACACCAGAGTGTCCCAGATTGTAAGGAATCAACAAGGCCCTGAAGGCCTGGCTAGCGGAGACACGGTGTCTGCAACCTAAAGACGGGTTAATAAAGTAGAAAATGTTTAACCGATGTGAGCCAGGTGCAGCTAGGAAGTCTTGGCATGGACGTGTTCCCTCGTTATTCCAATGGCTCTGAAGTGTTATTTATAAACCTATTAGCTTGATAAATCTCCCCAGGATATGAAAAAGAAGGAGAGGGGTACAAAAAAAGTAAAAACAAGTTGCAGAGGAAAACAAGTCATGATCTGGCCAGAGAAAGCTGGCTGGTTGAAGGAGGGGTTGAACTCCACCACAGATGTGCTCAGATTCTTTCTGTTTCAATGACATACTGTCCAAAAAAATCCGGAATAAAAGCACTGCCAAAAGTCTCTTCTTCTTTTTTTTTGTCTGGGTTTATTTGTCAAATGTGTCATGCTGTTGACAATACCAGTGTGTTTTTGAACTTTCGACGGATATCCAAAACATCCGCATTCATTCAGCAAGCTGGGATAGTTCCATCCATATCGCATGTAGATCGGTGGATGGTATACTGGGAGTGGTGGTCATCTGCTGTATACTATGTGTGCCTCCAGGGCCCTGGGCAACCATTAGAGCAGGCAGGAAATGAGCACTGCCAGCAAAACAAAAAACGAGACAAATCTGCTCGCAATATCACAATATCCTGATTATCTATTCAATCATTTGTAAGCTGTTTCCTGGGAAAAATAGAAATGTCAGCACTCGACCTTAAATCATTTATCGGTCTAATCAACGCCAGCTCTCATATAATGTACCCCCCGGGTTTGTTGAGATGGTTTGATCCACTTGTGAGGGTTGCCAGATGTTGTCATGGTCAGAGAGTTCCGATTTACAGCTTGGTTCTAACACACATAATTAAACTGAGAAGTCTCAGGTCTGGACCCCTCATTTTTTACATGTTATTCATGCTCTCCTCTTTGTGCATGTATGTGTTTACGTCTCATCACTCTGTACCTACCTTACATAGACTACAAGTATACTCTTTTACACCTTTACAGCACCATTGTCTTCTTCTCCATTTCTCCCACACAGCTCCCCTCCCCCTGTCTCCCTCCTCCCCTGGTCCCTGATATTGTAGGCTGTGAACTGATTCTCTTGACTGGGCGGCTCGTCTGAGGGGCTTGTTTTGGGTGAAGTGCTAACACCTGTCTGCTCGCCTTCTGCCAGTAAGAGCCTGTGCCCTCACTGACAGCCCTGACTGCTTTGACTAATGATGTGATTGATGGATGCATACGTGCGCTAACACACACACACACACACACACACACACACACTTGATGAAATCCACACCTGCACAAACACACCCAACTTTAACACCTACCCATACATTCATCTTCAAACACTTACATAAGCATACTCACACACTCTCCTCCCGCAAAGTATATACTCACTCATGCCAAGCTCCAAACCACTCATAACATAGCAGCCACAAACACACAGACACACAGACACACACACACACACACACACACACACACAGACACATTCACACAGAAGACTCACAGAGAAGTCTTTGTAGGCAGTGTCGTGTAGTCAGTGTCAGCGAGCCCCCATCAAGTGGTGGCTGAAGGTATATTCCCCTGCATGCCTCATTACCCAGTAATGGCAAAGCCCAAAAAAAGGATAGGTAAAAAAAAAATGAAAAGAAGAAGAAACTGATCTTTCTCATGACACCAGACAGTAGGCAGGTTTATAGACTAACGGCCCATCACAACAAACCCATCACAGGCACACAGGGGCCGCCCACCTCGCCGCCATACCCGCCTGTGTGTGCCACACCGGGTGCAGCGTGTACAGGAGAGACGGCAGAGAGGGAGAGAGAGAGGCGAGGCGAGGCGAGGGGAGATTATGATTCCGAGCGGAACGCTGGCAGAACCGTTGTGTCTCTCTGATTAGGCAGATTGGCTCGTTTGTTTTGGTCACACGGTGCTCTGGGAGAAGGGAAAACGATCACTGTAATAAAATGCGAACAGAACTTTGCAACAGATGCGACCGAATATCAACCTACGCCGAGACGATTTGAATTCCTCTGACAGTCCGCACAATCGATCTCCTCCATTATCCCCGTCTAGGTTCCTCCACACCACACATCATATCGAATGAGTCTCCGCTCAACTGTTCTAGTGACTACATTAGACGCTGGCGTAATAGCAACTCCTCTCTTTATGCAATGCAGGCAGGCCGGCATATTTTGTGAGCCGCATTCATCCCTGGAATAGCACACTCCATATTGTAGACCTTACACATGGTATTCAAAGCGTTCAAAGAGTATTGTCCCGCACACACTGCCTACCTTGATTTGGATTATTGTAGTTTGTGGAATGTACTATTCAACTGAAGATGGTATCCTCTGTGTTTATGGAAAGAATAGAGACTGTTCCATAAATGGTCTTTTGGTCCAGAGTGTTGTTAGCATGACGACACTCTAATCACAAACTATAAGTTTGCCACCTATGTCATCTAGTGATGGGCCACACACACACACACAAACAAACAAACAAACAAACAAACAAACAACAAACAAACACAAACACACACACACACACACACACACACACACACACACACACACACACACACACACACACACACACACACAGCATTTGATACATGTTCTCACTTGCACAGCTAATCACTCAATTAGATACATGTGACTCATACGTCCTCTCGATGTGTGAGGTTGCAAAACATAATGAAGTCATTTGGTTTAGAAATCTGGTTCTAGCCACTGTAGTTTTCTCAACTCATTATAGACTGAGAATGATGAACCCCCAGACAGAATGGAATTGACCATAGTCAAAATCCATAACATGGACACTGCAGGAGCATTAGGTGGCAGAGGGAAGCAGAAAACAACTAATACAGGGATGTACTGTACGGTATCATTGTTTACATACTGTGGATGGTAGAGACTTAAAACGGGCTGTGGCATTTTAATGCGCAAAAACTTTCCCTCTTGAAGTTAAATTTCCAAACGTTGGCCCTCCTGAGTCATAGCAAGACTGATGTGTCTGATATGGGTGAATATGTTCACATTCACTCTCACGCCTTGAACAGCCCGAGCAGGGCCAGATTGATGTACAGTGGTCCTCGTTCTCCCACGAAATCAAAGAAGCATGCGTCTGAAATGACGAATGATGGAGAGGCCTGTCAGTGGGAAAGGATGGCTACGTCTTAAGCAGCACCCAGGACGAAGACCCACAGCATTATCATTACCAAATCCTGCATGGAAGAAAATGATGAGGCAACATTTTGATTAAGGAGGGTGTCTCTCAAGAGTCTTTGGCACCGGGTGAAAAAAAATAGATGTTTTTCATTTTTAGCTGAAGATTTATGCTTTGAAAAATGTGAAAGTGGAAGTTGAATAATGGGATATTGGCATGCTTTGGTTTCTTAATAGCTGTAATTGCTCTTTTTTCTACCAAAAGCCTGTTGCGGTTTCCTTCCAATCCGATGAAGAATACGTCTGCTGCGTGTTAATACATGATTTAACAGAAACGTTACCCTCAAAGCTGCAGTGCACTTGCGTGAAATGTCATTTATCCTCAGAGACAAAAGTAGTGAGGTAGAGGAGGGAAAACATAATTCTTATCTCTCTGTAATTGCGATCCGCTTTAACTAAATGATAGTGTTGAAAATTATAGGGGATATGATAAGGGAAATAGGACACTGTTGGATGTTCTGAGAAGTCTGTTTGATTGAGATTATACTGCAATGTTTAGCCTCAGTGTTGTAAAGTAGGATATGTGATGTTCATTTCTGTGTGTATGTTTACAGTTGAATTATAAATGTACCTATCTTGAGCTGTGATGTGTTGAATATTTAGTAAATATGTAAATCTGTTTGCAGGCATGTGTGTGTAAGAGTGTTTATTTGTGCATGCATGTGTGTCTGTATGTGTATGTGTTCCTGTGTGTGTGTCTGGGGTACTGTGGAGGTTACCAGTCCCAGCCTCTGTGCTCCAGCTGGGCCCCATGCGGATCCTCCCAGAGGAGTGAGCCGCTGAACCTGTTCCGGAGTTGCTGCCTCCTCCACTGATCCGGCTCTGACAGCCAGCCGCTCGGCTCTCCCCCAGCCCCCAGGCCCCAGCCCCCACCCTCTAGCCCCCCAGCCTGGGCATACCCTTGGTGCCTGGCCAGAGAGAGAGGACCCAGGAGCAGCAGCACTGGTCAGGACCAAGCAGACTGTCTGTCAGCGCACCCAGCCCCCTCCACTTCCCGTCCAGCATCACAGCATCCAGCCTCTCTGCCCTCCTGTCAGCACTCTCCACCCCTGTAGTCCCCCCACCAGGAGCAGCAACACTGGAGGACAACTTGCCACTACTGGCATCATGCTCCTCTTAGAATGGCACACAGACAAAACACCGTCTCTACCACCATGGCACAGTGAAGATAGAGAAATGACAGTTATATCTAAAGTTTTTGGGAAGACAACTTGTTCTGTAACTCTAGACTCTAGAGGCTGCCCCGGATTAACCTTTGTCCATTTCAAGGCCAAACTGTCACGGTCAATGTCAGACCCTTCTTTTTTTAGGATTAGCCTTTCCTCAACCTTAGCTATTACATTCTCACTTTGGGCTCGTTTGGTCAGGCCTGATGGTCAGGGATTGCTAAGGTGCTACAGTAGGCAAAGGAAAGCCAACTTATTAAAGTCACTGTGTTTCATATACAAACTCAAATGCTAAGGAACAGTAAGGAAGAGACACAGAGGGAGTGTCTTTTTTTTCAGATATATTCACATGTTGACACATTTTTGAGAGGGGAGAATAGAAGGAAGAGAAGGAAGGAGGGATACAAGGGAAGAGCAGAGACAGACGGATGGGTGCTTTGCGTTGAAACATCATCCTCATCAGCGCTTCAAATGCAACCACTGGGGAATCGCTGCTCATTGGGAAGCTAAGGAGCTCCATAGAGAACTGGACGTTTGGGATTCAGCTTCGCGCTTCACTGTAGGGCCTGGTCCTGAACGCCAAGTGATAAACATCTCCATTTAGAATGCATTGAATAACTAAAATAATTATGGGGAGACTTCAAACGACGTCCATCCAAGGCATGTTTTTTTTGGCCCCCCTTTTTTTTTTTAGTATGCTCAAGCTCAATTATTTTTTTGAAAATGTTATTTCTATTCCGCTTTCAGAATGATGGACTGTGAACGCCTATGTTTTAATATGCAAATCCCTTGTCAACAAAGCTCCGATTGAGAGGCTACCAATTATTGCGATGGGAGTGGAGAGATGCCTATCTGGTAAAGGACTTAGTTCATCTGCACGCTCAGAGGAAGTGCTCTATTGATTGACCATCAGGTAGCTAATAACACGTGTTATCTACATGTAGCATGAGACAGGTCCTTTCCCCAATACCGCGGTAGTATCAAGATTTACAATGTCCTACAGTCTTCACGTAGCCAGGGGAGGAAGGTTATATACCTAAGACAAGCTAATGAAGGTCACCCTATCGTAAAAGTATCTTTAGTGTGAGATTGTGAGGATGTATAATATGTCGTGCCTGTCACCCTTGTATTTTATAATCTCATCCAGTAGTTCTCCCTTTGTATTGATCGTTGGTCCATGGTCTTAAACAGGTATTTAAAATTGACGAGCAGATCTATAACAACAATATCCACTGCATTATATTCTGAATGCACATTATTATTACCTTATATTTAGAGTTATTATTTTTACAAAACTAAACCTGTTTATAAGAGGCCCTGATTGGTAATTGTTTGTGACTGGTAATTATTATTTGTGTGTTTTTGTCAGTAATGTATGTAACATGATTATATAGAACGGGCCAGTCACGGTCACACACCCATGTACCCATGTACCCAACTGCACATCCTGTACATCACGTACACATATCAGTGAACGTTAGAAACCTGTCTGTAGAGTGATCTGGTATCCAAACATTAATCACACTGACAGGAGAGCCCATGTCCCCATGTATGCCATGGAGCCTGTCTCCCGAGAAATCAACATGACCTCAAACAGGCACCCACAACAGTACACACACACACGCACACACAACACACACGCACACGCACACGCACACGCACACGCACACACACACTCACACAAACACATTAAAGCTTAGACTTATAGCGTGGGAGGGAAATACCAGTACTGTACAATGAATCCAAGTGAATAATATTAAGGTGAAGATATTAGTAGTCCATTCCGTAGTTGGTCATTGTTTTTCAGGCAAAATGGAGGCCTGAGAAAAAGATTACCAAACTGAAGTTCAAGGTTTTCTGGAATACTCAGGGGAGGCAGTGTGCCCAAGGCCCGAGATTACATTTCAGTCCAACCTCACCGTCAAACCTCTCCAGACGGAACAGGAAATTGTGTCGCTGTCACAGAAACGCATGAGAGAAATGTAAATGCCCTCCCTGTAAAGGACGCCTCATATGCACCCTGGGGCCTCCCTCAGGGGAGCCCTCCCTCGGTGTCCATCTTGTGTCAAATACTACTTTTTAATACCGAATTTGTATTGGGAAGTTTTCACTTCCCTCTATGCATCTATGGTTAAGCAATGCTGCGATGCCTGGTGTGGCATAGCAATGCATGCTGTACCCAAACCAACAGTGCAAGAAGAGAACAAACAAAAGGAGTGTGAGGGCAGATTTTTGAACATCGAGTAAGTAAATACACGTTATTACAGTGTTAAAACAATACAAGTATTCAAGTCAGAAAAACTGGAGGCCTGTGGATGGAAATGTCAAATGATAAATTTATTTTTTTCTGTCAGTTTCATTTCAACAAATGGATGAAGCTCAAAAAAACAAATGGTGGAGGGAAAGAATTGTAACTGCCGAAAGTTCTCTCTGACAAACCCGAAACCTAATCCTAAAATGGATGTCTACTGTTTTGAAGAACAAGAGGACAAAAAGAATACCCCAAAACAATAGCAGCTACCATGTCAACAATTTACCTGCCAGTTAGCTGTCACAAACCCTTAACAATTATCTGACACCGCCTTTTAGTCGTGAGATGAAAACCGTTCTCCTGTTTGTATCACTTGACTGGACCAAAGTCAGAAACTAAATGGCTTCTTTTTTTCATCACTAGGGATGACTTTTATAGCGTATAGTCATCACAGACGATAGATGTTCCTATTAAAAGGTGTGATTCGTCAGAGTTAACACTGTTCAGATTGTAGGCATTTAATGCATTTAAGAACAGACACCCTCGTCGTTATATGATTCAGGGAGGGGGGACCGGAGGGGGGCACAAGGGTGACGGTAACATCCCCACAAACCCACTCCCAGGTGTGGCCACACAGACCTAGGTTTTGACTGAGGTACTTCCAGGCCCAGCCAAGGGGCGATTTATCAATGCAAAGTTAATAACATCCATTTGAATCTAACTAAAAATCAATATTTCATTACCAAATTGTTAGCGGGAATGAAGAAGGATTGCGGAAGTCGGGGCGGGTGCGTTTGGAAAGGAGGCGTCAGGAGGTTCGATGGGGAGACGGGATGATTCATGGGACCATCAGGCCAACGGGGGGGTGGCGGGGGGGGGGGGGGGGGGATAGCGAAGGAGGACGGGGCGCTGGAAAAACTTGGAGAAGGGCTCGCTCCCAGGTGACCTTGGTGGGGAGGGAAAAATATATATAAGAAAATGAAAGCAACTGTCAACTCCCCACAGGCCGGGATCAGGCCATAAATCACACAGGAGACCACGGGTAGGGGAGGGGGAGACCAGAGAGGTGGGCTGGGTTTAACCCTTACACCCACTAGTTTTACTTTACATGCACTGGCAGGGAGTAGCTACAGAGTTTTAGATTGGTAAAGCCAAAGTTTACCCAAATTACGTCATTAGCCATGTTAGCGATAACTGCTCCTTGCTTGAGCTGAAAGTGAGGTGGTAACATTATACAGTAAGGTATGTTGATTCATATGAGACACTACAGTAGTTTAAATGAATGTTAATGTCCTCATGTATTCCTGGTGAAATGCTGGGGAATGACTGTTGGAACATATGGATGTCCTCTGTTCAGATTATGCGTAATTACTTTGCATTAGTGCCCAACAAACCTAATGGAATCATAATATCGACCATCACAAAACTGGTAAGAAACAACAAAGAAAAGATTATTAAAACTGACAGATCTCTTTAGCTCCAATCCTAATTGACAATTTCCATTTGACAACACTTATGGGTTCTAAACATCTGTGAAGTGGTGATTTCCATCAAGTGCCTCGTGCAAATGGTTTGCAACATGATAAACAAATGTTAAGGGATCATGAGGGAAGAATGAATGAGGTGTATCAGCGAGAACACCTATGATGAGGACCAGCCTATGATGAGGACAACTATCACTTGCTAGGTCAGAGGAAGTGCAATATGATGGGATCATCATTTCCTCAAGCCCTACCCCCTACCAAGGTAAGTATCTCATAACATCTTTGGCCAAATATTATGAACACAGAATATTTCACACCAGCCATTTTGTTTTCATCACTACCTTCTCAGCTGAGAGGGAGTCAGATCCTGTTTTCGACAGTGCTCCAGATTGTGAGCGCATCAGGTGACAATTAAGATGTAACAAAATAAATCGTTTGCTGTCACATTTACTTATCCTTGTTGCCTGACGCCTTCCCCTCACACTAAAACAAAGAGGAGGCATTTGAAACCTCCTAGCAAAATCATCCAAAGGTACAGGTTACAGTGCATATAGTTAACACCATTAGTCATTGCCCCCTTCCGCCCCCGCATTTCACATTCACCTGTGATATGTATTTGTAGGTGGGGACCATCTGGCAAAACTTGCAGGGGATTTGTTTTCTCCTGTTTTCCAAAGACTGTGACTTTCTTCACCCCACTTATCATTTCACATTTCAAACAATCCAAAAATGGCACACACACACTAAATAATTCATTGGCTGCTAACATTAAACAACTGTTAACACGCTCAAATAATTAGTTATGCTTGCTTGACATGTTTGCATCTTTAATAATTAATGCATTTGTCTTAATTACCAACAACAGTATTTTGGCCTTGTTATTCCTTTTTCAACAAAAAAACTCGGAAAAAGCAATTATGCTATAAATATTAATTAGACACCCTTATTAAGACTCCAGACAATGGGGCATAGTGAGTCTTAACTGTATTTTCTTTGTATATTAACAGAGTTATAAATCTTTTTTTTTTTTGTCTGGACAGGTATCTATGTGGCAAGACATCTTTATCGTTGGTTTTTGAATAAAATATAGTCACTACTTAATATGCTCCTGAACATGATCACATTTAGAGAAAAATGTATGCTGTCAATGGGTTCCGATGATTAATGTAATAATTATGATAATGTTATTAAGCAGAATTATAAATGCAATCACATTAATCATGGATCATCCCCTTTGTGCCTTTGAGAATGTATTTTCTCTTAACTCAAGCACTGAAAAGAAACAAACAAAGAACAACAATAATGAGATGTTTGGAAAATTTGGTTTGAGACAGTGTCCCTACATAGTCTTAGATTGTTCCATCCTTGCAAAGTATTACAAGGTGTAGAGATCTACCATTTTGTCAAGAGATAAATTATGAGTTGATATTAAATGACAGGTTATGATTTATTCTAAACAATAAAAAAACACAAAACAACAAACTATAGTACCTTCATGTGGCCATGTTAAGGTGTCTGCATGGTGGGTAAATGTCTTTTGAAATGATTAGTAACTGCGATGTTGTCTTCTTCTTTTTAAAGGATGGTCTTTTCAAGGCTGTGATGAGTTTGTGTCATGTTTAAATTTTCATGGGTCGCATCCTTGGCTAACCAGAGAAGACACAGAAATGCTCATCCACTCCCAGACACCCAAAATGCAGCTGTCAATGAGGAGGAAGACAGGCAAGTGGATGACTTTGGGAGGACTTTGACGCCAGCAAAGGAAGTTATTTTCCCTTTTTTTGTAGCTGGATGATTAAAAGGCAAATGAATGACACTGCTCGACACCCCAAATCAGCCCTCTGCATTAATATTTCACACTGATGGCAGCTATGTATCAAAACAACGTGGAATTAAGGACACGAGGAAGAGAGGAGGGAGGAAAAAGGAAAGAGACGCTAAGCAATGTAGTAATATTTTCTGATTAAACACACTGATTTAGTTAACTAAGGAACGTGAAGGGAACACAAGGACCGAGAGACATTTTAACGTTTAATCAGCACTAATTGTGCGTGTTTGCTGTTATATTCAATACATGTTTAAACATTATAAGCTACACAGGAGCGCTAAAGGGAGGTTCAGCAAAAAAACAAAAGATTATAAGTTTAAAAAATGATCCAGGGTTGAAATGAGTCAATCTTGAGGTCAGGAATTAACTTCATCGGTCTTATCAGTGCATTGTGCTGGATAATGGCCATGAAACATGTGGGCTATCAGTGACACCCTCAATTGGAAATGTCCATATTAGGCAATATGCAAATGCTGTTGATGGTGTGTAAATTCTGGGTACGTGACAGCAAAACATCACAGGCCGATGATTAAAATGTGAGTGGAAAAAAGAGGAGGTTGGTTGGGTGGAGATTGTAATGAGGGCATATAGGCGGAGATAACCAACGGCTGAACTGCGTAGAGTCGATGAGAAAACAAGCACATCCCTCCCGTGTTAGGACCATTCCGTGGCAACCTTACCCCACTGATGTCGATAGCTGTCAGTCTTTAACAGCCTGCCGCATTAGTATATGCTCACCACAGCAAATACAACAACCAGCATGCACTGACCTTCCCATCTATGACTGTACTATGTTCCTCACCTAATACTAGATATCATTATCAAAACCTCTGAATCCAGAGTGATATAACAGCACATTTAAAAGGTTAGCCTTTTTGGGGGGGACGGAAAATGAATAAATAAACAAACGGCAGGAATATATAAATAAATAATGAATGGCATTTTGAGGGGGAATGTGTGTTGGGTTTGAAAATGTCACAAAAGCAGATTTATAGTCTGTTTTCTGAGTACATTATTTGAAGTTGACAGTCTTAATCATTCACGCTTCCTCTGTCTCTTTTTTCCCTGCCCGTCATGGATTATTGAAATATAAAAATAAGTGGGAGAAGGGGCCCCGGGAGCGGTATCAAAATGTCAGGTTTGTACTTACAGCCCTATGCTGCAAGACAGGGTCAAGGGCTTCAATTATTTGTATACGTACACCCAGGCACTACATGAAAGGTTATGTCAGCCACTGGCTATTTACTCCCACTTTTGAACGGGACTGATATTCAGCTTAACAGCTAGCACCACTGATATGGAACTGATATAGCATTTGGAGACATATTGGGAGAGAGGGGGAGTAAGATGAGACTGGCAGAGAGAGAGGGGGATGAGAGGGAGGAGGAGGGAGAATGTGTATTGTGGGGGGGTTTGAGTCAGTGAGCATATATGTACTATTCTGTATGATAATGCATGTGGCTGACCAGCAGTTTATTATGTAGAGACGAACATTTCTTTCAGGAAGTGAGTGTTTGGGCCATGTTCAGCACGCACAACATAGTAAAACATAGTACCCTCTCTATTGCACTCTGTCAAAACAGTTTGTGCCTACTGAATATGACCTATAGGACAAGGCCACATTGAGGGTACTACAGTCTCAGCCAATCACAAGATCTTGTACACCATTACACAGTACTTTCAGTCTCATACAAAGACTGTTGTAACTCAACACTATTAAGATCAGGAGCACACACTTTTACACAAAGCCAGCTGACTGAGCCATGACAGAGATTGAAATAGGAAATCTGTGATGAGTAATACATCATCTCGGAGATAATCACAATGATCTATTGGCTTTTATGCTGACCTGAGTTCAAAATGATTGCATAGGGAAGGGTGACATTAATGACTAGGCTCCACTCTGATCCACCTATAGAAGGCTGCACTATACGCCCACCCTCAGCCCTCCCAATAGTTTCAGTAAAAATCTCAGAGTTATGGAGAGTGATATGAAATTTCTAAATGTCATTAATTGACACCTTTTTCCTCAGAGCTGTCAGGAGGGAGACAGAAAGGTCACAGCTGTGGGGTGAGATATATATATGATCCCCCCCCCCCATCCTACTTCACCCCCCAACATTGTGAATTATGGCTGTCGTTAACACAGGGGAATGGATGGTGGAGCCGACTGAAAGCCTCTATCGATCCACTTCCTGCCCAGGAAAATCAGGGGCCTAAATGTGGTGTCCTCGGACAGGGTCTCCCAGGGTTTAATGCAGGGGCAGATGGACTCATGTCCTTAACAGAGGTGCTGTTATACCCACTTCAAAGTACAGTGTGTCATTAGTGAAATACTGTAGATTGAGCTAAGGTTACATACTTTGGTTTTGGTTTCGATCTGATACAAGGAAACAGAGAAAGGGGAGGTATCATTTGAGGTTGGGACGGGTTCCTATGAGGTGAAAATTAAATCTGCATACCAACATACAATGACAGCCATGGTAGAGCAATCACAACTCCACGGAATCACCCCCCATGCTCCCCTCTCCCTGACAGGGCCGGGCTAGAGGCGGTTAATTTTTGACTGAATATTATGCTACATAACCACTTGGCATTTAAGTTGAAAAATGGCTTTCTGCTTCGCCCGTCAGCAGCGGTGTTTTCATCACCAGTAAGGGTGGAGGGAGAGGAGGGAGGGGAGGAAATGGCACATTTTCTTATTTTTTTTCATTTCCTGATTAGGTGTTGCTTGCTTGTCTCATGTTTAAGCAGTGCAGGGGTGCATGTCTCTTTGGTATGCGTGCGGTGCATTCCCCAGCATGTTACAACTACAGCATCATGTCCAAAGGGGAGAAGGAGAGTCTGAGATCTCTATCTAGGGGGTGAGAGGGATGTATACATAATCAGCAGAATTGAGAGTCTGTCCGAGGTAGCCATGAACTGTGATATTCCTGAAATTATAGGAAATAATGACCAAAATAATAACAGAATAATTTTTGCTATGGAAGTGGAAAATAGCTTCAACTTTTTGCGTATGACTTACAGACATTATTATTGCATTATGTTAGATGTTCCAAACTGTCAAATGAGATAATCAGTAGTTCTTATTCATAAACTCATCAATAGATATTAAAAGGCTTTATTAAACAGAATGCAGTTAGAAAAAAAGGACATGACAAAACACGGGTCATGAATAGTGAACTTTAATTTTCTTGCACAAAGGCAAAAAAATCTGAATGACTGTGTGAAGTCTAAAGAAAGACAACCCTCTGCAGGACCCAAGTGCTCAGAATGACTGCAATAGGAACTGTACTTAGAGGCGTTCAGTACAGTATCCCAGATCATATCCTGTAGGCAGATCTCTAACGAGTTCATGATGTGGAGAAATAAGTAATTACAGACAGAGATTAGACATAGAGAGGGGAGGTCGCCAATGGAGTCACTCATTTCTTTTTTTTCAAAGGCTTGCCAAATGGAGGGAAACCAATCTAAACAACAGTTTATGTTAAACCCTAAATCTCATTAGAGCTGCGAAGAAGGAAAATGTTTGACAGGGGAAAATGTTGAATCATTTCCTGTACAGTAACATATAGCTTTCATGTGGTTCTGAACCCAATTACAGGGAACATTTTTGGAGGGTTAGAGGCAACATTAAAACCTGAGGCGCACAAGAAGTCATATGCTACATGGCTGGGTAAAAAGTGTTAAATGTTAAAAAAAAGTTATTTCTACACTATGTGTGTACAATTTGCTCAATGGAGTAATTGTTGGACTAACTTTTTTGTATTGCCCTCTTTATAAACAGTGACGTCATTAAGGATGAGTGCCTGGTCTCTGATTGTAATGGTCTTGTTTTCTAACTGTGGTTGTTGGGCTGATCCTAGCAGTGTGTTCTGTCAAGCCACACTGAGTTGGAAGAGTCTGAGCGTGAACCTACAGTACCTTGGATTGCGATTGCTGTGTCTCGGCAACACTGTGAACTTCAAATGTAGTATTCAGTATGTGACACGGATAAAGAGATCATATGAAGTGAACCTTGTCCTTATGGATTGTCTTCAAAACAAGGGGCTCTCCCAGGGCATCAAGTTCACAGTGCTACAGTCAGGGTAATACGTCTGATCAGGGTGATTGGTCTCCAGCAAATAACTCACTACAAGATTAGAAGGGTAATTCCTGGTCCAGAACAGAGGCTGGAAGTGCTAATCAATGGAAGTGCCTCCATGACGAGGGGAGATTTTGGCTGGTTGACCACTAATGTAGGGGGAGCGGGTGTTGAAGAGAGCTGGGGGGGTCAGGGTGGGTAGTGGGGGCTGAGGGGGTAGACATGTTTTCAGCGCTTGACAGTTTGAACTCTTTTCAAACGTAATGTGTGATTAATGAGGGGGTTTTATGGTGCGAGGGAGCGGGGGCCGTGAGTCACGGGGCTGGGGAGTATTGACATCTCCATTATTTACTGACTGATCGGAGCAGCCAAAGGGCCCCTGATTAGAAAACAATAAATGCTGTTATTGGTGATCCGGGCCTAAGCAGGACACTGCAAATGCATGTCCGAGCTTTTCTAATTACTGTGGCCATTGCACACTGGACAGTGATAAACCAAAAGTAATGTGGTATTCCCAGTGGGTTACGGTTGTATGTGTGGGCTATCCATATGTGGCAAAAGAGGGGGGAGGTGGATGTTTCAATATAATCCTATTGGAGATAACACTAAAGTACGTATTTTGGATTTGGTGCTTAAAAGTGAATAACAAACTAACCTGATAAGATAGTTCACCTGTCAATAGCTGAAAAACAAGGTTACACAGTTTCTAGAACCAAGGCACAGAAAGGGTTCTTCTATAGGGACAGCCGCATGTCGTTCTTGTTCTTGAATTGGTGAAGCAATACCTGCATTGTGGACATTGCATTGTGAAATAATCAGTGAATGACATTATTCATAAAAGTAAACTATAGCCATTTATGTATGCTTTAGCCTACGTTCTAAAGTCAACAAACGATACACACACAATAATAGATACTGTTCTCATTTGACATGGGAAATCATTTTAAGATTTTCTTAGAGAGTCAATGGTGGCTAATTCTCACCCTGTCTCTGACATTTCAAGATCCAGAAAAATCCTGGCCTGTTAACATTCAGATCTGGAATGAGAGTCTATTTTAAATGTTATGTAAGCCAACTTTCCCCACGATTAAAATAAAAAGCTTTCCTGCACATAAGAGGTAATTTCTTCCCACATTACACTTAAATGGGTTTAAGTATTTTACCTGTAACATTTTTATGAACCTACACTTTTGAACTGCGCAATTATGTTTTACATGGTGTGCATATTAACATGTGTAGAGTAGGAGGTGCATTGTTTTCCGCTACAAATATTCTGTCACAAATTAATCTACAGGTCTGATTGACATCAGACAAAATCCATGCATTCTTAAACCTGAAGGTTTTATACTGACCATGCATTGTCATGAAGAGCCTGAAGACTGAGACTTTTTCACAGTGGATTTATGTCAGGCCCAACCTTCTGAAATAGCAGCTTTCCACCCGCTGTGGATTTACGTGTCACTTAATGTGAAGCAACAGCGCCGTCCTTGACGAGTACACCTGTTATTGGTCCGTGAATGACAGGGCCAAGTTGCATCCGATCATCAACATTTGAAGATGAAAAAAAACGTGACATTACATGTGAGCACTGCAACAAGGCAACAAACATGTGTCGCAATGTATGGACAAAGGCTGGAAATATTTCTCGCCAGAGTGGACTAGTGTGTGCAGTGATCAGTCAGGTAGTACAGTAATCCATAACACAATGAATCAATGGTAAGTGTTCATATTAGTATTTTCATGTAATTTGTGGGAGGCCTACTCACATACAGTATCTTGCAAAATGAACAGATGAAACATTTTGCTGATATTTATGGAGTTGATCTTGTTGACTTGGGAAATACTGGGAATACTGAAAATACTGGGTGATCAGGATACAGGTCTCCTTCAGAAAGCTTCTCTATGAACTAAAGTAACTTGACTGCAGGACATACAAGTGTAAATAATCTGCTTCCCCCTTTAAAGTGCATCTCAATGTCACTCGCTCTTGAGAGTACTCCAAAGTTATCACATTGTGACAGCAACAGCAAGGAGTGTCTTCTTTTTTTGTGACTCCTTAAACAAAATATTGCCTCGCCATAAAATTTATGACACTGTTGAGTTGTGTTCACTTTCTTCTAATATCTTCAAAGGAATTCCTCTTCAGAGAGTGTATATATATATATATATATATATATATATATATATATATATATATTGTGTGGGCTGCAGGAAAACAACTTGGTAATTGCTTTCTAAAAGATGATTAAATAAAGGTATAAATCAGGAGATCTGAGGGAGATTAACTCATGGGAGTCCTTTACAGGCGATTGTGGAGGAAGTCTGGACGTAAGACAAATGGCCGTTCGGCTTGTCATGGAGCAGTGTTTCTCATTTTGGAGATTTATTCCATATTCTCCAGTGCTTGTTTGAGTAGCCAGGAGAGATAAGAGAGAACAGGTTTACACGTGGAAACATATTGAAAGCCTAACCTATTAGTGACTGAGGAGCAAACATCAGATTAGGCTATCGACTCTCACTCACTCGGTCCATAGGAGAACACGGATCATTGTAATAAACCATAAACAATAGTGTGCATCAAATATGGTTTACCATGTGATCACATATCAATATCAAGGTATATCATGGTCTTGTTCTCAAATGTCTGCATGTCAGCTATGTGCTTCCACTCATCACTCAATGTCAGGCAGACAGGTCATGAACGTAGAATATAATGTAGGCTATTGCCTGTTTATATATACATTCACCCTTCTCTTGGTTAGTTTAATATGCGTTGAACGCCATGACCCCTGATGACAGGAGGGAGAACATGCTGGTCCAAATTCACAAAGCTCTTGACTCCCCTTGAAATCTCATAGACACTTGTGGGGTAAAAGGGAATTTGAAGAACACATAGGGAGAGAGAGAGAGAGAGAGAGAGAGAGAGAGAGAGAGAGAGAGAGAGAGAGAGAGAGAGAGAGAGAGAGAGAGAGAGAGAGAGAGAGAGAGAGAGAAGGAGCCTGACACATCTTTGGCAGCGAGCTACTGTAGTGTGGCGAGTGGGACAGTACCAGCGCTGGTGAAGGGGGGGCAGGCTGTGACACGCGGCAACGCGCCTCAGCACTCTATAAAAAGCCCTGCATATGCTCCTCTCAGGCTGTGTGAGGGAGGCAGGCGGAGCGTCTGAGGCCTTGCCATCACACTGCTCCATATGGGGAGGCGGGGCCCCCGGTGCTGACGGACCGGCCGTCTGAAATCACCCATCTGCACGCTTTGCAGGTGTGTCCAATGATTATATTATTAGCTCTATCCGCTCATCTTTGATTTTTATGGGCTTTTTAGTAGCCCCGGCCTCAATCTGGGTGGGATAAAAATGTAAAATATATACACGCTTGCTCCGCCATCTGTCTCAGAGAAAGACAAGAGAGGCAACTTGAAGGAAATCGAGGTTTTATTCGAGTTTTATGAGTGCTTAGCTTTGGGTTTTGTTTTTGTCATCTGTGTGTGTGTGTGTTTGCGTGTGTGTGTGTGCATGTTGCATTGAACAGACATGATTTGACTATATGCAACAGTTTAATTTGCATAATGCTGGATATAATCTGAAAATGATTAGTGCCATCTTCTGTAGGCACTCATAAAACAGGTTGTGCTGACTGTTTTTGACCCAAGCAAGAGAAAAGCATGACAGTTGCATTACATCTACTGTATCTTTGTATTTTCAAACCATACAGTATCTGCTCATTTATGGTCCCCAAATACACTTTATCTTACTGAATCTTCTGCTTTTGAAAAGACAAGAACCCACTCAAACATGCCAATTTCCACATATCATAATGTGTTACAATTTTAGCAGTTGTGTAATAGTATTTTGTTATCTCTGTCTTGGGTAACTGAAAGTCTACAGTGAATAGGACTGATTTTGAAAGAAGTGGAGGCAGGTTAGTGGTTTGATATTTTTCTCTTTGGTATCTGTTATTGCCTGGTGTGTATCAGCTGTTTGACCACTGGTGCGTCTGTTTGGTGTGCGGTAATGGGAGAGCGAGGCACCGTAATAATGGCACACTTTAATGATCGGTAATAAATCAGTATTTCCTCCCTGCCACAGAGATGGAGGAGCCTGACAGCACCACACTCTCCTGCACAGGAAATGTCTCTCTGATGACCTGTGTGTGTGTGTGTGTGTGTGTGTGTGTGTGTGTGTGTGTTTGTGTGTGTGTGCGAAAAGCAGAGGGGCACATCGACACAAAGACACACACACACACACGCACGCACGCACACACACAAACAAAGACACACCCACGCATGCACACACAAACAAACAGACACACACACACACACACACACACACACACACACACACACACACACACACACACACACACAGACAGACACTCAGTAATGATTTCTCACTTATGATGTCTGAGTTATGATGCAGTATGTCATGAAAATCTGCCTATTCTCATGCTGTATCCACTCAGCTCCACCTCTCTAGCCTGCTATGGTGACATCATCAGAAGGTGGGTCTTGGGAAGTGCAGTGAGCAGTCTTCTTAGTGCTTTAATCCCAACAATGGCCTTCATGCTGTCCCTGTCTATGAGCACACATCAAGAGAGCTACAGTATGGAGCTCTGAATGTAAGCTTGCTTCTTTCAAGTATCTCTCAAAAGGAGATGTGAGGGCAAACTCAGCTTGTGTTTCATGATTCCTCGACAACGGCTCTATACTGCTCCATAATCACAGAGGGAATCCCAGGGGATCATGTGTCGAGATCTTAGTCTATCCACAGATTAGATGAGAGTATCTTATTTGTAAACACACAAAGTGTACATCATTTTGTTGTTGTGCTGTTTTGGGACGAGCTCCCCTCTCTCTCTCTCTCTCTCTCTCTCTCTCTCTCTCTCTCTCTCTCTCTCTTGAATCAGGCCGCTGGTTGATTTTGTATTCCTCTTTGTCGAGCTTTTGCTTTTCAATGCGGCAAGCAGCGGATGTTTGGTAATGGCCATTTAGAGTAATCAATCGGCCCTTTGAAGTTGGGAGATGAAAGAGGAGTTTGACAGCTAATGTGTGCCTGTCCTGTGACGTGAACAGCATGGCAATGCCAGCACTTTGAAGGCAAAAGGATGGGCACATCAGGTTGAATTTATGCCACTCTAAAGACATACGTCTGCTGAGCGCTGCTGCAATGGCAAGTGGCAGTTCTCTCTCCCACTCACACCTCTCTCTCTCTCCCTCTTTCTTTCTCTCTCCGTTTTATATATCTGTCACATTCACGTACCTCCTATGCAGCTAGTGCCAGCTCCTATTCCAAGCTCTCCCCACAGAAATGTGTTCAAGTAAACATTTCACGCTTGCTTATGCTAAAGGGTAGTGGCAGATGCAGGTAAATGACAGACTTGAGATGTGTCAGAGCCTTGCCAGTGGTATTGATGAAGAAAGCTTTCTTTTTCACAATTTCTTCTGAATAGTAGCTATGATTGAAAGGATATAATAGTTTCTTTCATTTCTAAAGACTGATGTGCATGATTGAAATGAACAAATGTCAATTGCTATTTGAATATAAATCAGAGCAGCATTTGTAGGAATACTTTATTGTCATAGCTATGGTTTGGCTAGAGCTGCAGTTCAGTATACCAACCCTGAAAGCACAAAAGGGTTGTGACATAAAAAGGAGAAAAAAACATTTCCAGAGACAGATCATTACCCATAACGCTGGCTTTGAACACACACAAAGGTGGTCTGTGACCCCTGCAGAGGCATTCTGGGAAGCCTGTTCTCCTCCTACAGCAAAACATGATGGCTGAAGTATGTAAAGGAAGTGATATTTAAGTCTACGGCACTTTTTCCTCGCCACCGGGGGCCTGTTAAAAGCCTTACGTTTCTTTGCGGCAGTGGTGTGCACTGGTTGGTGTATGGGTTATGACACCCCGCTCCTCCTCCCTGTCAAGGAATAGTTTGAGTCTGAGACAGAATCAAAGGCGCACTGCTGTTGCTTTCTTTTCCTTCTTTCCTTTTCGTCTTTTTTTCTTTTCTTCCAAGACAGTTCCTGGGCTGCAGACACATGGGTAGCTAGGTTAATGGCGTCTCAAAGCTACAGCCTAACACATGCTTACATAACCGAAAACACATGCAGTCCTGTCGTTTAAAGAGGCCTAAGCCGTGGACCCCTATGGGAGCTCTCTTGAACCCCTAATTAAATGTGGCTGCATTTACACAAATGTCAAATATCCATTACATCATCACAGTTTCTGCATTTTTTGTTGTCTCTCGTGGACATTATGAATGATGTAATCACTTCAATAAAGTCATTCTTGCTAAGGCAACAAAAGATAGAGTAATAACAATGATTATAGGCATACATTTCCCTTTCATCTCTTGGACTTTGGAACTACAGATTTTAGGGGGAAGAGTCATAGAATATGTTCTGGTTACTTTCACGTTTGGGTTTAGAAAACGGATGATAAATAGCTATGTCCTGTCATCAAGCACATAAGAGGAAACAATCCAGTATTAAGAACATTTGTGACACAACTATAACAAAGCATGCTCCTTTGTATGCTTTTTGTCTCCATAGGCGAAGTTGTTTAATTCCAAAGTGCTACAGTATACATTAGTTTGAAATTTGTTTTATCAACTTATATTGATCATAAAACATCTAAATAATCAAGATTGATTACAGCTTCAAGAATATGATGATTACCAGTATTTAAGCAAACAACTAAATATAGCTACTGTCCATTGAAATGCATCATAAAGGAGATTTATGTCATGACAGCAATGATTTTATAAGGAAAGCTATATATTTTTTTTCTTTTTTTAAATGTTGGATATAGCGTTGTGCAACAAAACCCTTGAGTTACTCAAGCTTAACTGATGAAATTGGTGAAGGGGAGCGTTCTATGATGAGTATTGTAGAAAGCTGTATGAACGTCCCAACACACAGAAAGATGTTCACACAATTACAAAAGTTATTTGGGGTTCAATATTCAACAATAATACTGTAACTAAATAGCTTATTGATATACTGGTACATTTCGAGAGAGATCCACATGGGTTGTTACAAAGTTGTCAGAAAAGCAAAGAATTTCAAGAAGCTGAAAGTTTCGCCCTTACACTGCCTCTCAGCATGAACAAAATGTGTATGACAGGTAAAGCTACTACTACAAATCAGGCTCTCTACAATGTGCTCCCGACGTCCAATATCTGTGCTCTTGTTAATCCATGAAATGTGTAAAGACTCTTATCATAAAAGCTGTTTTATAAAAAAAAATATATTAAAAAAAACCCACATGAGCTGGGGTTAAAGCTACTTGAAAGAAATAGGAATTCACACTCAAAGGTCCATGAATAGCAAAACAAATAAAAGAGATGGAGGCTACAGTGGAGAGGGACACTTTTTGGTTGTCCCTCTCCCTTGCTTACCCACAGGCTCTTTAAGACTCTGGTTTGATCCTGTTCCTTTTTTCTCGACAATAAGCCTCTCTCTGAAAAATATCTCTGCGCCAGTAACATCACAAAGGCTTACTTATCTGGGCATTACCTATTAAAGGTTTAAACTCCCGCGTCTTTGATAAACACTCCCTATAAGGTTTTTTATCTCCTCAGCCTTATCGTGCTCTTGAAGGTCCTTCTTCCACTGCGCAGTAATTTCTTTAATTAAAGTGTCATTTTGGGAAGAAAATATGGCCCTGTCGTTTGTGAGAGAGATGCAAAGAAGTTTACAATATTGTTTGTGCTTTTTTCCCCTTTAGCCAGGCTTAAATTAAGTCAGTGGTGTATTGGCCCCTCGATTTTCAAAATTGTGGCGACATTTTTGAGATCCCTCTGAGAGGCAACAACACAGAAGAGTAGAGAGAAGAGAACAACACAATACAAGCTGGTTTCAGAGTCTCTTTTAGCCTGTCTCTAAACGAGACCCTGAGAGGATTGGCTTTTAGGACTTGAGCTTCCGTCAGCACATTGGGCGATTTGAGCATGATTTCATTAGGAACAAAAATAAAAGCACAATGAAGATGAATATAGAGTGTATGCAAAGTACTGGGTATTGTCGGCACACACGCACACGCACACGTACACGCACACACACACCTCCCCTATGATACAAAGTACACACACTGTAGCAAGTCTTAACTGTTCCACAAACATCCCTTTTTATCTTACTTTCATATTCTTCCAGCACTGACCAGATACCAAAGCATGAATCCAAGACATTCGGTATTGGAAAAAAACCGAACAAACAAAACAACGAATGCACTGAATGTGATTACCATCTGTAAATGAAAGTAGAAGGGGCTGGTGCTGGAAAGAACATATCTATCAGCTCCCTCCCCTCAGAGGTCAGATGAGGTTTGCAATGAGGTCACAGGGCATTGTTGTTATGCAAATGCTTGACTGTGTTCCCAGGTAAGTTGAACAGACAGACAACATCGCCACAAAAAGTGAATCAGCACACAAACCATCACCTTAACAACTCCCTCCCCCATTGGCAACATCTGATATAATTTTGGGAACCTGAGGTCACTTTTGTTCCATTTTCCCTTTACTTGTTTTATTTTTTCCTTTTGTAAGGGAACTAATGTAAGACTCCCTGTGCCCGTGCATCTTTTGGCATAGTGACAGAGTGTTAGACTGAGAGATTTATGTACCTGGGTGTGCAGATGCAGGGGAAAAAAAGATACGCGAGATCAAATGGAGGTGCATGATAAGGCATGAAAAACGGCTCCCTAGGCTCATAAATTAATGGCAGAGAGAAGGTTGTCATTATCCGAGCAGCCTTTAAAAGAAAGGTATGGGGCCCAGATGGTAGGGGAGAGATAGCCTGGGCAAAGTTTGAGTAATTGATGACTTAAAAATAAACCAGAGGGCTCATCTTGGGAGGGATGGAAGAGGAATTACCCGACACAACAAACATGTAGCATTGAGGTCAAGAGCATTGCTTGAGCTTCTTCTCTTCACAAAAAAGCTATCATAGATTAAAAGAGGGGCATGGAAGTAACTCTGCTGTTGGTGTTTCAAAGTTGTTTACTCTTATTGTGCTCCATTGTGTGTGATCTCTATTGGATGATCATTAGACGATCAAAGTGCAACAGTAGTAGCACTATTTGATTTGAACACTGATATTTTCCATTGAGCCATGATATTCTATATTTCCTATGTCCTGTCAATTCAAAAGACTAGGGCAGAGGTCAATCAATATGTTTCTTATACACGTTTACATTGTTGCATATGAAAGCTGACATTGAAATTCTCTGAAAAACAAATGTAGCTCCAACCCTAGTAAACAGACTATATTATCTTCACATCCAGTCATATTCAGGCCATATCCAGATGAGAGGGGGAGAAAGAGCGAGAGAATGAGACAGTGTCACTGTCAGCATTTAGGGACAGGCCACTAGCGTCCCTCCTCCCTCTTCCCACTCTTCTCTAGCAGCTGGTTGTCCATGTGCAGGTGTTGTGCTGTTGTAGTGCATTGTGGGGATCTGTCCCTGTCCCTCCCATGATGGAAGATTTTATAGACCAGGCTGATTCTAAAATAGAGGTGTGTGTGTGCGCGTGTGCGCGTGTAAGTATGGTGCATGTGCATGTGTGTAAGTGTGTAATCCCCATACAGGTAACCCGCAAAAAAACAATTTCGCTGGTAAATTTTTGGGAGTATGCATGTTGGCTTGCGGTCCAAATCAAGCATGTTGCTGGTCGGGTTTGGTTTTAATAATAATAACAAAATCATTTATTTACCATTTGTGTTGCCTTGTAATTTCATTCTGTACACTGCCTTCAGAGCGCTGGCGGGTAGAGACAGACTGATTGTTCTGTCGCTGTCCTACTTCTGTAAGAAGTTTTGAGAATTAGCAACATAGTTATGACAACAACAATGTCACTTTCTCCTTTTATGCAGTAATCGGGTCGGGTTGCGGTTCGGGTTGCGGATGGGGGGCAGGTTGTGAAAACCCACGCAGGAATCAAGTGTGTGTGCATGTGCATGTGTGTGCATGTGAGCCTGAGAGAGAGAGAGACCTATATATTGAATGAAATAAGCAACTCTGGTATGTTTCTCATTACCTGACAGCTATAACTGCTTAGACTGGAATACTTCAGATTAATTTCCCTCACGCTGAAGGCGTTAAAATCAAAACTAGGGAAAATTCTGTGAAACTCTGCTTAAACTGGAATATAAAGACTGTCTATCATTTCCCTTTGATTGGCTCTCTTCTGGACATGTTTTTAAATCCCTGACGTGTTATTAATAAAACAAACTCTAATAGAAATATCATTCTGCTTATTTTTCAATCAGGCACAGGATCGTGGCAATCTGCAAACCGTGACTTTAATTAAAGATTGATGGCTGCGCCATTCATCTGAGGCGCTGTTGATCCAGTAATTAAAATGACAAAAAAAAGATTTATTTATACAAATTTGGTTGTTTCATTTCCTTGTCAGTTTGCCTGATTTTCTGTATTTTAATGAAGGAAGTAAGTACATGTATTTCTTCCTCTTCTAATCAATAGAGAACATCAGCATAGTCAGTGGTTCATATTCTATTTGTGCAATGCTACTGTACAAAAGCAAGCCTTTCACTTTTTGTTCTGGCAAATACTGTTGGAGTGAGGGAAGATTGAATTGCCTGTCCTAAAGGCCAGTAGGCTTTTCTCACAATAGTTTGCATTTCTCAATCAAACTTTTCAAAGAAAAGTTTTGTTTCAATGACCTTAGTTCAGCAGTAATCAGAAAATGAAAGGAAATACAAACAAAATAGCTTTGCATTTTTATTTTGGTAAGTAATTATGTAGTCTCTTGGAGTTTGACAAGGCTTCTAATGAGTTCTCAGAGGACCCCTGTTTTATTTGTTTGTTTGTTTGTTTGTTATTTTTAAGCTTGATTAAGTCCCCTTGTATTTAGTTAGCACAATGAAACCAAAGGGGATGTAGTGTAAGCTTAACTCAGTATAGTTCACCCACAGACATGCAGGTTTTTAACACTCTGTTATATTTATGCTCTGTTATATTATTACTATTCTAATGGCTTGGCTTTGCTGTTTAGTCCATTAATAGTGTATACTACAATGAAAGAAAAATAGCAATGGGTGCATGTTAATGTTACAATACCATAGTATTTCAGATTTGAAGATCACCCATACTGGCAAATACTGTACTGAAGAAGAAAGTATTTTCTTGGTTATGAAAGGCCAGCCATTTCCCCAGAACACTTGATATAACTTGAATACACTTTTGGCCATAGTTACATGATCAGGAAATGGTCAGGAAAAAAACTCTTAGCCATGATAGTCACAACACTGAAAACTCTAGGACACATTATGAAATTGTCTTTATTCATGACTTGCAACTACTTCACTGTTTTGTTGTGGCTGCCATATTGACTCCTGATTTTCCCACTCCAGCACTGTTCCAGTGGCAAGTGGACTACGTACTTCTTAAAAAAAATGAAGCTTCATGTTGGATATTGTCCTGCCTGCTGTTTACATTGCTGAAAATTAAGTCAACTGAACTCTTGTTTTGTTTCTTCACATCACTACATGTAATATAGCTAGCTACACATGCCTCCAAGTAGTCTATTAGCTAGCTACTGCCAGCCAGCCAACACAAGATACAGAGCAGGCCATATCAGCTAACAACATTACCGTATCGTCCCTACTTAGCTAGCAAGCCATGCCAGCCAAAATTACCTTACTTAGTTAGCTAGCCTGCTATCCAAGTTCAGTGCTAGTCAGCTAAATTGGCTATTAATTAATCTTGGCTATTGGCTAATTTGGCTATTAATTAATTAAACTAACAACAACTTGCCACCCTGTACATGAATAACGTAGAGATAACAGTCATGACATTACCTATATCTCCACCATAGTGGGCCAGGGCTAAACAACAAATAATTAGCTAGCTAAACTGAGGGATACTGCCTGCCTTAACATTATGTTGCTCATAGTGAATAACGACAGGGCTATAGTTGAGCAACTACTGGATTACAGACACCACACTAATATCCAAATGTGCTTTGAAATAGCCCCATCTGTGACTTGGATTATATGTATATACATTGCCTCAACAACATTTTCCACTGTATGGAGACTTATGTGTGTCTTGGGCAAGGTATGCTTGCTACAGTCAGCGTAGTAGTGGGAGTATTGGGAGTCAGTTCCACTACACACTTGCTAGCTAATAACTAAATTAAATAGCTAATAAAAATGCTGTCTGAAATGTCCAATATTGTCAAAGTCAAATTCCAATGTTAAATCTCATAACTTTGATGAAATAGTAAATTGCGGCACTTTCTCCCATTGACACAAACGGTGCTCTGCTGAAAATCCTGAGTCATCCACTGGCACCACTGTCTATGACATCAAGTCAAGTCATGAATACTGATCTATTTACTCCAAGCACATGTTAGAGGTGTATCACCACCTGGCATTTAGTCAAACTACATAAGGAATAGAATCTCACATGCTAACAATGCTGTAGCAATGCCATGATACTTCTCTGATTCGCATGGAATTTTCAGTGTCTGCCATTAATCCTAGTGCAAATTGGTATAATCTTCTCGGATTATAAAATAAATAATTGTTAAAAAAAAGGCATACATGCATAATGATATACCTTTTCATATTTCACTAGTTATAGTTTTGTAGATTATAGGGTGTCAATGATGATTCAATTATAGTTTACTTAGAAGGCAACCCTCTGACTAACCGCCTCAACCAGTCATGCCCATTGTTAACTCTCTTTTGCATACAAAGCAATGAATCAGTTCCGGAAAGATCTAGACAAAGTGTATTCATGACACAAATGCTCTATCTGTAAACTTCCAGCTGGTTTTGTAAACAGACTGATACCACCCAGATCTAGCCCTTGTAGTTCTATGGCTAACGTCCCATTACCTTGCCTCCTTGTGAAATGTATTTCTGTGAGAGAATGTTAGATATGTGCTTTGGCACAAGGTCTAAGCCAAAGAAGATGGAAAAAGATGTATTAAATGATTATAATGACTGATGATATTACCTTTTTCAAAAAAAATGTACTTCAGTAGCATAATGGTCAAATGGCCTGTGAAGATGACAGAATTATTAAAAGAGAAAGAATTGAGTAATTTCAGCACATTTATCAGTCTGCACATCACATCTTCACACACGGTTAATATATACAGTAAATGTAACTGATCCGATGATGTCTATTTTTTATTTCCATCCTATTAAGACTCCGGCTCTCAGGAGTGTGAGTTAATTTCAAGACTGACTTGGCAACAAAAAGGGGAAAAAGCTGGATGGGATTTGTAATCTTTTTCTATAAGTATATATATGAGCACAATGCAACTGGCCAGATTTTGCACTGACCATGCCCAGTAAATGGGATCTCAGGCACCACCATCTATCCTTGACATGATAAATACATAATACATCTGATGATGAATGCTTTTATAAAGTGTGGCTAAGATAAGATTCACGTATATATATTTTCTTTCATGTTAATGCAAGGAGATAAAGCGGTGAATCCAGTGTAAGTTCGGGCCAACGGACTCCTCCATTTTTGTATGTCCAAGGGTGAATGGATGGAGGTATTCCAGAGGTGTAGACATCATGTAAGTGCCAGTGAAATGCCTTACTAAGATAATAATGCAAAGGAAAGAGGGGGAGTTGTGTAGGGTAGGTGGAGCTTTGGTGGTGTGAAGACACTTTTGGGTCGTTCTTTACCATTTGTCAAACATTGCCACTCATAATTGGGTTTTGGTAATCCTACGTATTGCCCCAAAGTTGGCTTTGTCTTTGTTTTTCAATTTTCAATTAGCAGTGAATAATGCTTTATCAAGAGTTATTTTTTACAAGTGAAATAAAACCTTTTCATAATAAGCAATTACAAGTGCTTATAAAGGCATATACGTTTTACACCTTAATACTTTTAAAATGATTATGTTTATCATTGTTTATGAATGTTACGGCACTGGTTTATTCATAGTTTGTACAGTATCTATGAACACTTATCAATGCTTACGTATTCAAGCTATTATTTAATGTTACTTATTATTGAAAGGGATAATGGATAATTATTGAAGCATTTCTTTCATCAGTACTAAACATGTCAGAGTAGTGCACATGAAGGACAAACCTTGACAGTAGTACAGGTGAAAAGTGTTGTATAGATGGGGTCATGAGAGAGATGGCTGGGCAATACAATCTGCAGTTCTCAAATGGAACAGGGTGACAGCTACAGTAGATATGTTTCTTTAACTACCAGAGTCCAACACAGACATAGAAAGAGAGATAAACTAAGACGAGGAGACAGAGAGGGAGTCAGGGGGTTCTGTACATTCTTCTCACAGTTACGACCGTGCCTCCGTTTCACGTTTTTACGGGTCCCTGGTAGAGACGCTGGCAGCTGTGTGCCATAAACAACAGAACCCACCTCCTCCTCCCCACTGCTTCCCCTCCTCTTACACTCACCAACCTCACCTCTGAGTGGGTGCCGGGTGCAGATGTGTTCCTCTGTCACCTGAGTCTCGTAATGCCACCTCGTTTCCATTCCTCCATGTGGCCCCTCGGACGGAGCTGGCGTCTGCTGCTAAAATGAAGATGGCTCTCCTGGTGGATCCCTGGCTCAGCTCAGTGTCTTCCCATCCAGCCGCTCTGACAACTCCACTACTACAGGCAACATGGGCCCAATAAAGACCACACAGCCTAACAACGAGCTTATTTTGCATAACTGAATACAGATGATGAATAAAAAATTAAATGTTTTAATAAACTTTTTTTGAAGAGGATATGGTTATTGTCTGTGATACCCACTATTCGCAATAGACAGATTCTAAGTTATATGATATTTGTAACAACATTTTCTCTCATTAAGTAGTTCATTTCTGTTTTGTATTCTGAGAAAATGTGTTGACATTCTTAAAAAGTATTACATTTCCAACTATTTATAATTGACATTGCTGGGCATTGGGATGATAAAAAAGGGAACACTGTTACTCTTTTGCATGGCCTAAGATAGAGACATTACCCTTGCCTGGTCCTTTGAGAAGAAGTTACTGAGTGAATTAAACAGCATAATTGTTGCAGTTGCGTTGGAACCTTAATGTTTCTAAATTATTGTTTAAAATCCTCATCAGTCAATATTATGACACAATGAATAATTTAATCCTATTTGCCCCTTAAAATCAATGATGCCCGCCCCAACGTTTGAGCAATTTTTAGCTTTTATTTGTCCTCTAAAACTGTCTTTTGCTAAATGATACTGACCCTTTGAATCTTTTAACAACGCCATCAATAAAGCATGTTTATGCGCAGCTTGCAGAACCATCAGTTTGGGACTTTTGAAAAAATATGCCCGCGGCTGCAGCTTGCTAAGTGCAGAGCGCTAGCATTAAATCTTGGGAGTTAAAGTTTTACTGGGGCGTTATGGGTAAAAATGCCTTGTCAGCCATCTGCCACATTCTCTCCCGACGTCCATATTTCCACCGCTGCTAAACTCCTAGGAGAGAGCACACCACCGCCACCATGGGCCACCCTCCACAATTACAGGGCCTGGGAGCTGTGGAACCCTAACAGCAGCGGAAAGACAGACAGACAGAGAGGAAGAGAGAGAGAGAAGGGGGGAGGGGGGGGGGATTTCAAACAGCCATGTCTTCTACTCGCTTTCCCAAGTCCTTAATGAATAGCGGTGGTGACCCCGTCAGCATGACGAGACTGGCAGTTTAATGTATTACAAACTAGGAAAAAATAAAAAATAAAATATATAAATAAATCAAGAAAGGCACATCGGGCCCACTTCCACAGGCCTCACTAAATGCTAATCATGGCTGATTAATCAGGCCATAATACCACTGATCCAAAAAGGTTAGCCAGTCAATTGTACAAAATTAGCTCCTTCTCACGTGTCCCTTCACATTTACAAATGGCAGGCAGAACATAAAGTGTGATTCAAAGTGATACATCTCTGCTGGATATCAGCACATATCTCTTGTAGGTTTATTAAATTGTTCTTAAAGAAAATGTAGACATACAGTACATGTCATTCTCTCTCTTCTTTTTGTTTCTCTCCCTCTCATCTGTAAGTGTTGGATTGCTTCCAAGTCCTTGCTAAAACATGTCACTGTATATCTGCTAAGACGGTTTGAGTGTTGATCAAAAACACTCACATCATACAGGCTTGATACACAACTCTTTTTTTTTTTTTTTTACACAAATCGATAACACTATCATTCTTGAGCCTTCGAAATCACATGAGTGAGGACCTCAACTGAATTCATAATTTCCTCTTAATTGGTAGGCCTAATCACTTATTTAAACTGCTATGATGGGTGTTCAAATGTGTCTCCCCCTATACAGTGATGTATTGCATGAAACAACTCAGTGCCTGAACACAGTGATATTATTGCAAATATTAGTTAATATCTATATATTTATAACTTAATATTAGTGCAAATAAGTGTTATATACTGATGTTAATGATTAACCTATGAATTGATATTCAATACTGGCCCGCTTCAATAAGTCAAGGTATAATGCATTATGTACAGTAGGTGAGAGTTTAAAAAAGGTTAATGGTTGAACCACAGCAGTAGTAACTCAACTTGACATTTTCGCACATATTATTTGAGGTATTTCACCTCGGCAAAGCAACCACCAGGGGGCATCATTGACCAATTCTAATGAATAGGCAATGTGTTCTTAAACAGTAGCTCATATCTGCGTCTCCGCTTGCCCCCTTTGTGATCTGATATTCATTTTATATTTGAATGTCATTTTAATTATTCTAATTCATGTTTTTTACAATGGCAATGTCACAAAGTGGGAAAGCAGAAAGTATTTTACAGTAGGCTATAGGTATTTAATTCTTTGTTGTTTTACTTTAAAGTATTATTTGAAAGCAGTCCAAGTATTTGAGGGTTAGTTTGGGATTAACGGGAAAGTGATAGCGGGCCAATCAGATGTGCATGCTATTGTACATGCTACATGCTACTGTACCCAAGGGCGTGCCACTTACCTATGATGGTCAAACATGTTGGATCTGATTCCGTTAGATGAGTCGCTCACTTTCAGACTTGTTGAAGATGGCCAGAATTTTCATTTATTAATTTTGTTTCATTCATTTGTTCGTCAGGCAAGATTGCAATGAAGATTGGCCTATTCAATCGATTAAATAAAAACAACTTCATTTTTCCTCCTGTCCCATCCATCCCGTCTGTCTTAAGGTGTTAAGTGTCATCTTACAAAAATAGTAGTGCTTATTTTAACATATTAGAGCCTATTATTTGAAAGCGCCTAATGACAGTATTATATGAAAGCAAGCTAAGCCCTATTCGGACAGGATTCGTTTTTACAAGGGGAGGCAGGGTAATCTAATCATTACCAGAGCATCTTCGTAATTTTAGTCTTGTGCAAATAAAATAAATGTTAAGGTTACGCAGCTTGAAAGTGCAGGCTTTAGGAGTAGCCTAACCAGTGTGATATCTACCAGAGCGCAAGTTGCTATTGGTATATTAAGGAGTGGGCTTTTCTCCAAGACAACTGTAGCATAACATGGCAACATACACTCACCGCCCACTTTATTAGGTACACCCTGCTAGTACCGGGTTGGACCCCCTTTTGCCTTCAGAATTGCCTTAATTGTTTGTGGCATAGATTCAACAAGGTGGTGGAAACATTCCTCCGAGATTTTGGTCCATATTGACACGATAGCATCACGCAGTTGCTATTCCACCACATCCCAAAGGTGTTCTATTGGATTGAGATCTGGTGACTGTGGAGGCCATTGGAGTACAGTGAACTCATTGTCATGTTCAAGAAACCAGTTTGAGATGATGTGAGCTTTGTGACATGGTGTGTTATCCTGCTGGAAGTAGCCATCAGAAGATGGCTACACTGTGGTCATAAAGGGATGGACATGGTCAGCAACAATACTCAGGTAGGCTGTGGCGTTTAAACGATGCTCAATTGGTACTAAGGGGCCCAAAGTGTGCCAAGAAAATATCCCCCACACCATTACACCACCACCACCAACCTTTGAGTTACTGTTGCCTTTCTATCATCTTGAACCAATCTGGCCATTCTCCTCTGACCTCTGGCATCAACAAGGCATTTTCACCCAGAGAACTGCCGCTCACTGGATATTTTCTCTTTTTCGGACCATTCTCTGTAAACCCTAGAGATGGTTGTCCGTGAAAATCCCAGTAGATCAGCAGTTTCTGAAATACTCAGACCAGCCCGTCTGGCACCAACAACCATGCCACGTTCAAAGTCACTTAAATCACCTTTCTTCCCCATTCTGATGCTCGGTTTGAACTTCAGCAGGTCGTCTTGACCATGTCTACATGCTTAAATGCATTGAGTTGCTGCCATGTGATTGGCTGATTAGATATTTGCATTAACAAGCAGTTGAACAGGTGTACCTAATAAAGTGTTTGTGAGTGTATGTAACATAGCCTAGTGAGGCAATATTAAGTTCATGGCCTAATAGACCCCTAGCCTCATTAGACAGATCACAGAACCATGACGAATATCTCTGCTTGGTTTAGTGAGGCGATCAGGATGATGAGGAGAAATGGCAAGGCTGTCAAAGAGATTGCAACCACCCTGTCATCATCTGGAGTTCTTGTGACAGGGAAAACAATACAAAGTCATTGCCATCACAGCCCGGTATTGAACTCCCAGATACTCTTCATTATGATTATGAATTTTAGCGCCAATGATTCTGCCACAGGTTTAGCTGAAACCTGAGTGTGTAGGGAGCATGCTCTTATAGTCACGTACTGTACCAGCAATACAAAAAATATAACGACACCCCTGACCACAGCAGAACACTTGATTGTTTTAAGTGAGGCTCTGCAATCACAAACCATTCTCTCTCTCATTTTCATTGTCCTTCACAACTCATGTCTCCCCCTTAATTCACACCCTGGACACTGTTAACAAATCAATAGACATCTTTAATGGGCAGCAATCTACAGTACCATATGGGGCGGGTGGGGGAAGGCAAGGGGGAAGTAAGTCTCCTAACTTTCCTAAAAATTCCTAATTTTATTCTGTAATCTAAAGATTGCATTATTGATGGGGGAGACATCAATTTTGCCGCCTTTTCTTCAAATGACCCTTCCCCTGATTGGCCAAATGACTGTAATCTCTCTGTGAAGTTTTGCAAGCCCTCTCAGGAATGTGTTGATGTGGTGGTGTCATATGAATAGAATTGTTAGGATGAGGTCTGATTGGTTCTCCTTGCAAACAGCTCTTAATTTAAATACTATGGTTCGAAGCTGGATATACAGTGGCTTTGGAAAGTATTCAGACTCCTACACTTTTTCCACATTTTGTTGTGTTATAGACTCAATTTAAAATGTATTAAAAAATTATGTTTTGCCATCAATCAACACACAATACCCCATAATGACAAAGCAAAAACATGTTTTTAGAAATTTCTGCAAATGTATTAAAATTGAAATTGAGAAATACCTAATTTACATAAGTATTCAGACCCTTTGCTATGACTTAAAATTAGCTCAAATGCAAAAATTCGTCAACAAGTCATTTAATAAGTTGAATTGAGTCCATCTTAATGCAAGCATAATAGTTCATGTGAGTTTGGAGTTAATATCTTTGTTTGTATTGGGTCTCTGATTGTAATAAATTACACACTGTGTGGATCAGGTTGTCATTACAAACTGATCAAATGGAGAGGAACAAAACTGTGCAGGAATGCTACCCTGAGACCTGGGGAGATCTAAAAGTTGAATGGCGGGGAGGAAAAAGCAGTCGGGGGCAACAATCATCTCAGGCAATACAAATTGGTCTATAACCAAGTGGCCAAAAATAATCCCTTAATGGAAATAATTAATAATCTATCTCACATGCATAATTGTGTTTGCAACAATGAATTCAAGTGATACAGCAAAGAAAAGGGATGGAAATGTGTTTATTTGGTTTTACTACAAAGTTTAGTGCAAATCCAGAACATGCAATGCAGTTTCCGCACCATCCCTTGTGTGAAAAATAATGGTAGCTGTATGTTTGTCACCTGCAGGGACTGGGGAGTTTGTCAGGATTAAGAGGAAATTATGACATTTGCTGAGCTGGTAATTACTTCCTAATCAACAGTGTGTAATTGATTCCCATGCAAACCAGAGACTATAAAAACAAAAGATATTCATACCGAAATTACATGAATGGATTCAATTCAACTTGTTGAGCGACTTGTTGAAGATAGTTTTGCATTTGAGCAAATTTTAAGAGTGTCATAGCAAAGGGTCTGAATACTTATGTACATGAGGTATTTCTGTATTTTAATACAGTTGCAAATATTTCTAAAAATGTGGTTTCGCTTTGTCCTTATGGGGTATTGTGTGTGGATCGATGGCAAAAAAAAAAAGTAATCCATTTTAAATTGAGTCTATAACAAAATGTGGAAAAAGTGAAGGGGTCTGAATAGTTTCTGAAGCCACTGTAAAAGTAGAAGGCAGGGGGTAACTTCTTTTGGTCAGAGGTGTCCTGGTCAGAGGTCCTTATTTGTGAGTACAGTAACAGATTATGTGGTCATACCTCCGTATTGTAACTGCCATCTTATGAGGCCCTACAGTCTCAAAGCCAACTCACGCTTATTCATGTCAAAATACAGCTAACACATTTCCCCTGATTCTCCTTGCTGCCCATATAAGAGCTTAGGTAGAGATAATGCGTGATGACTAAAACAAACAGAGTAGATGATATTATTTGAAAAACACCAGTTGGTCGCTGTTAAGATAACTTGATATTTAAAACATTTCCACTCTTCATCTTCCTGTAAATCCTGAGCTGATCTGTTATCTAATCAGCTTGAGTTTTCCAAATATAGGAGATATCTTCACAGCATTTGTTACCACCTTGTGGTGGCGTTCGGCAGCACTTCACACATTTCACACACCATTGAGCTGGCCTACCGTTGCGATGGCAGTATGGACCTTGTAAACTCTCACCTACTGTTACTGGACTTCAAATTGTGCTGACTGTTATCTTTAGGGTTTATGTACAGTATAGTAATGCTACATCCTCTTTGTTTTAGTGATCTTCTGATAGATTAACATGGTCTCATTGCATTACATTACATTACATTAGTAGTGTTTAAATGACAATATACAATAGAACATCATAATAAACCTCTTCAAGGGATATGTTGCAAAGTGTCTCATTAACAATAATCCTGTTTATCTGGTGTATCCATGATAGTAATAGTTTCACTGAGCTATAGCCAAAAATACTCAATCATATTTATATTGATTGTGGTCCACAAATACAATCACTAGTCTTTGTACTTCAGTGGGGGGGTCCTCCTGCTTGCCTGGTTTAGGAGAGGCCAGACCACATTTGAGCTATCGACACAGGACACCTGTGTGTGTCCATAAATTAGACAAAGGGAAACAGAGCCACCTTGTAAGATGCATCAGGGCCCTCATCTCACACCAGCCACTGTCAACAAAAACATGCATGCACCTCGCCAGTACAGGAGAGAATTAGTGAGCTGCGCAGTCGTAAATCAACCTGGCCTGTAGATCTCTCTTCCTGTAGCTGGGGGGTAGGGGGGGAGCGAAACATGGAGTTGGCTGTTTGGTGGGGTGTGGGGCAAGCAGGGGGAGGGGTAGCAGGCACAGAAACATGTCATCAATTGGCACTAGTAAATCTTCGCAGGGTGATCTAATGCGAGAACATTGTGCCGTTAGGTGTCAGAGAAAAAAACATTCCCTGATGTTTATCTGAGCAAGAGGGGGTGAGGGGGTAGTATTATCCACTCCCATTACTGCTTTAAAGTGTTTTATTATTACAATCAGAAACACAGTGACACAATGAACACAAGAACAAACATTTCAACATCCTTGAGAGGACACTCAATCTCTACTCAACAACAATGTTTTATATTCATTGATATCACTTTACCTCAAGTTAAATTGTTATGCCAAACAATTAACATATGGGTCCTAAGAAAAAAATTAAGTAACAGGTAAAACAGGAATTACACACTCAAAACCCATGATATACCACTTTGTTACTTTAGGTTCATTATAACAAATTTCACCAGTAACTTTTGATACTTGAATTGTGAACTGCAGGACTTCTGTTGAGAAAAAAGGGATAGTGGCTCAGAAGGCAGTCTATCAACATGTTATAATTCATTCCAGAGATCCAATTGGGAGGCTAGCCAGTCATCCTAAGTTCTAATGATCTTTAATCAAATCATTGTGTTAGTCTTGTGTTAATCATTGTGTTAGTCTGAAATTATTGACTTATTAGTGATCATGAGTTGAGCAGTTTCTTAATCTCAACATTGTCATTTTAAAAGCTACTGCTTATGAGAGTTCATAAGTCTCTATGACTTTTATCAGCAACAGAGGAAACAAACCACATAGGCTAACTTGTAGTTTCTGACACTGTGTCTTCTACAGTACGTTTGAATTTAGTAGTAAACTAGTGCCAAAATTTCCCTTGTGTCCTGTTTCCCACACCCACAATGAAGACATGGCTTGCACTGAGCAGACATTAGTGAAGCATTACATAAATGTGAATGCCCAGAGCCAAGAGAAAAGGGATTTCAAGAGGATATTGAACCAAAACACAGACATATGTGGGCCTATGACAGATACCTGGACATCATTGCATGTATAAATGTTAGGGCATGTTTCGGGTTGGGGGTTTAGACAATAACAAACTGTACTTTTTCCAAAACAATTTATTAGAATCAGCTCCTCTGAAATAAGTTACTATCTCTTTATGATATAATTTGTGTGTGCATGTATAGTATTTGACTTCAAATAAGATTTAGGTAAAGGGTTCTAAAACGAATCAGTGGGGCATTTTGAAGGTCAGAGAACAGGTGTTATTTTGCCCTTTGCCCCCCCGACCCGCACCATTCTCTCACTCTCTCTCTGGCCCCACCCATCCTCTTTTATGCCATGCCTTGGTTGTGCATCCAACCAGCTAGCTTTACTACAGTCAGACACACTCCAGCTTGTCTGTCCTCCGTGAGAGAATTAGCAAAAAGCTTGTTCTCCTCCTATGTCTGTTACGTGCTCAAGCAGCTGACAACGCAGCGGTTCCATTTTGATGTGTATATATTTTTCCAGCGCTGGTGTTGTTATTAGCACACCGTTGGTTCAAGTCTCAGAGCACTGTTCTGTTTCAGAGTGGAGCTGACAGAATGCTCTCCAGTGAACTGAGGGGCGGCTGTGAGAACGGAGGAGAGGGGGGGGATTCTGTCACGGCTTCTTGTCATGTGTCCGATAATTAAAAATCTGATTTATTGACGTGCGTCAACAATCGCAAAGGAGCTTGCTTGCTCTATGATGTTCATCCTTCCCGGGAGCTAAATTTACTTGACAAAAAAAAAAGAGAAGAAATGATGAAAAAGAGGCCCTTGTTTTCTCACCCCCTGTCACCCTCCTCCCATCCACCAACCCCCCTTGGCTGGTCTGTCACTCAGCTGCCGTGGCAACCAGAGCAGACAGCAAACAGAAGCCCTGGC
Source organism: Argentina silus (assembly GCF_951799395.1). Lineage (NCBI taxonomy): Eukaryota > Metazoa > Chordata > Actinopteri > Argentiniformes > Argentinidae > Argentina > Argentina silus. Next base: position 17,442,778 of record NC_139656.1, on the reverse strand, counting down.
CAGCCATGCCTCGGTTTAGTTTATTCTAATATTTATTGCCACCCAGAAAATGAACATGATACAGTTGAAGGAAGCGTGCATGGTGGCAACGCCGGGATTCTTCCTAACAGCAGCTTATTCTGAAAGCCACAAGAACACAGACAGAGGGATGGAAACCCCTCTTAATTTTTCACAATAAACACATACTATATTTCTAATACCAACTGCTTGTTTTATAATCCTGATATAAAGACAATATATAAAGACAACAATAACAAGTAAAGGTAGAGATCTCCAAGGATGACAGCTTTTGGACCTGCGGCCATTTGCATTGTATTTTCCCACTCAACCACATTTCACATAGACAGCACAGTAGAAGTCTCTGTATAAGTCTATTAAAGTGGCTTGAGTCAATACAAAGTTTGTAACCACAGTGAGTGTTTCATGGCGTAGGGTTGTTCAGGTGTCTCTCTCTCTCTCTCTCTCTCTCTCTCTCTCTCTCTGGGCAGCGCTGAGAAGACAGCCCTAAGCCAGCTGTCAGCTCATCAGGCTGTACAGGTCCGGCTGGCTGACGGGGCTCTGGTGCTGAGGCCTGGGCTGATGACACCTCCATGCCCCAGTGAGACAGCCTGAGCCAGACAGGCGTCAGAAAACACTCAGTCCCCCTCAGCGTTCGCAACTTCTAACACACACACACACACACAGACACACACACACACACACACAAGAACGCAAACACACATCCATACCCCCCCCCCTCCCCACACACACACACACTCATGCATATGCACATGAACACATAGGTACCACACTCCTGACACTATTCAGAAATGCTTACTTTGTTGTCAAGCTTCATTTGATGAAACCTTATTATCAGCTTTGTTGAAGATGCTTTGTTTGAATTGTGTCAGCTAAGTCAGCTAAGTCAGTATGTCCAAAAGGCACCATTACCCTGTTTTACTATATGTTGTATCCATCAACCACAAAATGTCCATACCATGTGCTTGCAGTATCTGGTTGTAACCTGTATTAACCCCTCTGGTTTGTATTCCTTCCCTCTTTTTCATTGTTACCCGCAGTGTTGAACAGATACACTCACTCTGCATCAAAGGAACAAGCGCCACCCAACTGCTAACAATCAAATACTGCTCTCAATGCTGAATGGTTTGCCAGCCCCCTGAAGGATGGAGCTGAGCTGCTGATGTTTGGCTGATGGACTTTGGCTCAGAAGCCGTTTAACTGTCTCTCCGAGGGACAAAACTGAGACTGCAATGGTGTGTCTGGATACAGTGTGTGTGTGTGTGTGTGTGTGTGTGTGTGTGTGTGTGTGTGTGTGTGTGTGTGTGTGTGTGTGTGTGTACAGTGTGTACAGTATGTACAGTGTGTGTGTGTGTGTGTGTGTAAATCTCTGTGACAACCACAATCTCCTTCCTCTTGGACGCCACCAGATGCTGACTGCTTAGGGCCCTCCCTTTCTCTCTCTCTTCCACATTTTCTCCTACTCCCTCTGTCTCTCACTCTGTATCCCTTTCCTCCTTCTCATCTCTCTCTCTCCATCTCTCTCTCTACACTGCGAGCAGTTCCAGCCCTCTTCTTTCTCTTTCTCTCTCTGTCTGCACTGCAAGGGTTCCAGCCCTCCTCTCTCTCTCCCATACGGTGTCCAGCAGCTGAGCCTGATTCGTTTTGGGCTGCGTCCAAAGGCAGGAAGGCAAGCAGCAGAGAGGCACCCCACGGCGCAGAGCTGAATCGTCCTCAGCAGATACGAGGAGATTACCCTGCTGGTACTGTAACGATGCCCTGTTTTTATATATGGGGGGGGGTTCTGTTTTTTTCACAGCTACAGTAAAACAAATCATCAGAAAAGTTATTTTTAGCATTAGAAGTGCCTTGATGGTCAAATTCATTGTCTTTTTAACACATTGCCAGTGTTAACGTATTCCCATTAATAATATATAATCAGGATCAATAATTATGCTTCCTATTTCCTTTCTACGTGTGCCTGACCACAAAAGTAAGACACTTTACAAGAAAGAGTGTGCAAAGTAAACTATGCAATTTGTGAACAATACATTGGGTGTAGTCTTGTAAGCGTATTTCACAAAATACAGTATATACAGCAACAAATAACATTGTAATTATTATTTTTATTTATATAGATTTTTTTTTGTATATATATATATATATAGAATAATTTTCTTCACAAATAAAATTTTGCTATTCAAATCATGCCAATACATACAGACACCATTGGGTGGTTTAACATATCATGATAAACTTGCTCCTGACAGGTTTAAAGGAGCTATAAGTCTGGGACCCCACTGGCCACAAGTCAAAATTTGATTTGGCTATTTTTTGTAACGAGCTACAGTTTGACAACAAAGTGGCTGTACTGGCCAGAGAAATCAATACACCAATAGCATAGCCAATCCAAACATTGGTGGGGAGCTATTACTTTTAAACACTATTGCCCCACAATCCCTGCAGATCTTTCATGGCCATTATATGCTGTAGTACAGTTTAATTGTTATGTGTAGCTCACAAAATTTGACTGACCCCTAGTGGAAAGTGCGGTGATTCCTGGAGTACACTGCAATTGAGTTACGCAGCTGTGAGTCTAAAATCTGTGTGCGCGTCTCAGTTGGGTTTAGACTGCATAACTACCTATGCTAAGCTAGCTGACAGAGCAATAGCACCAGATAGTTGTTTACATCTCCTGATGTACGGTAATGCTCATCGTCACCTTTTATGCAGGCCTTCAATCGCATGATGAAGTAAAACTAAATAAATAAAGCCGAAATAAAGCCTCATGATGGTGAGTGACGTTATTGAATTAGATACTACAAGATGCTGCTTGTGTCTACTTTTTTTTTTCTCTTTTGCTAAACACATGCTTTAATTTGCCACTTTTACAAAGATGTTCCGTTTTCACTTTAAATGAAGAGCATGATTGGCTAACTCCACAACAACAGAATGGAAACAAGCAGCTCAGTACCCTCTGTTCACTTTTAATGGCCTCTTCCCCTTTTTATTTTACACAGGAGAGGCTCAAACCCTCAACTCAGCATTTCCATCTCTCCTTTCACTATTACTCCTACCTGTTTAATTCCCTTTTAACTGTGTTCGCTAAAGTCGTTAACTGATTAAGCGCTTTAATTAGACCCAGTAGTATAGTGGTGGTGGAGACACTGAAGCTAAGACTGGGAAAAAAGGTGATAAGAAACTTAGATTCTGAGACTTAGATTATTCAGCTGCTCCTGTGTTGCAACATCACTTTTTCCTTGCCTGAGAGGACAAGTGTTGACATCTTTCTGATCACTGATTGGACAGCCCAGTTCTCCATTCCAAGCAGACTAATCAGGAAGCAAATTTGAGAAAGGGCATACTCAACCCCATTTCTAAAGAAATAAAATCTGATAATGTAGGTTTCTCTATATCCAACATTACTCTCCAAACGAATATGTCCTGGGGGATAGTTTCTGCAGACCATGTTCTGTGTATTATCCAGCTATACCAGCATCGACCACGTGTGGTGCTGTAAGATACATCAACAACTGAAGACTCGTTGCGTGAGAGTTAGGCAAACTACAAGATATGTTACATGGCGGTTAGGCAGTATTAGGCATTAACTTTGAGTGGTTAAGGTAATGGGAAGTTGTCAGGGGAAGGCATTACAATAGCAAACATTAGCATTACCAACAACAATTAGCAACCAAAAAAATAAGTGGTGTTTTATATGGGACGTTTTAATTTGGAGACTGGGTTGTCTATATCTTACTTATATTATTTATTTTTAATTGTACACACTGTGAAAACACTTACCTTCAAAATAACCTTAATGAAAAAAAAAAAACACAATGAGGTTGAAAAGGGACTTGTTCAATAACCAGTCTAAGTGAGTCTGTGCTGCCATCCCTGCTGGGTCTCTCACAACTCCTGCAGAGGTCTTTGGATAGGGAACAGGCTGGTATTATAGGTGAGATGTCCAAGCAGGGCCGTGAAGCCAGGGACTGGATTACCCACATAAATTCCCCATTGTACTACTCTGCAGGGGAGGCAAATAACCAACACAGTCCTTGTGAACCTCCCCCCATTCCCTTTCTGCTGTGTGTGGCTATGGATTCATACTGCGTGTAACATATATCTCTGTAAAGCAGGGATGGTACATACTGTATGGGCACTGCTGGGCTATTCTGCTTGCTGATATAGCCTCCTGAATCTCTGTCAAGATACAGGCTGCTCCTCATCTCTGGGCCACCCATGTGCGCTGCCTGGTGCAAATACTGTACACAAACTACACAAGTATGCTCACACACATGTGCACAAACAGCCTTACAAAGACACGTGTATTATTGCAAGAACAGTATGCTCACACACAGACAATACTCGTGCATTCACGCACTCGCATTTACACACACAAATGAACGGTTGCACTTAGACACAGTTAGAGGCTTCTACCTAGAGACAAATACTTACTTATTCAAGATGTCAGCTATCCGTGGGTTATTGTCCGATACAGTGTTGTGAGAGAGGGTAGAGATTCCCAACACTGAACTTAGTGTCCTGTGTTACCTGAATTCCCCCTACTCATGTATCAAAGATATTGCACTGATCATAAGGGGAAAGCGGGGTAAAGAACTCACACTCAGTATGCTTCAACAAATAGTGCACCTGCCATGATCAGGTGATATCTGAACACGTCTCCATATGTATGTACAGTATACCTATATGTCTCAGTGTGATACTGGTTCATCCATATCCATTCCCAGTGTAGGTCGACATGTGACTGGTGTCAGGGAGTAGAGCCACAGAGGGGATGATAAAGACAGCTGATTTACCCTCCGACCCCATAAGTGGGTGCAAGTCTGGGTCAGGGAGGACTGGGCGGGGTCATCACACAATGCCAAACAGAAAACCTGCCTTCTGAGCCCCATGGGCAAGGCGACAGAAACATACATGGCAGACAATGAATGCAGTATGTCATATAGAACTACAAGAATATACAGTACTATTACAAATGTGTGACCATCATATAAAAACAATTTATTTCATTATTTTCTTCATTAATTATGGTACTTGTATTATTAGTTCATATACCTTTGTTGAATATTTGATTATGTTTCTATAAAGGCACACGTATTTCCAGTAATAACCTCTTCACCCTTTCAAATCAATTTGCCCAACATTGAAGAGCAGCTCAGCTCAGCATGACTGTCAAAGTTACAGAGCTACAGGGTTACTCTGGCAACCACATAAACCTCAGTTGTATACATTGTACACCGATGTCCAACAAGGGCAGAAGGGGAATGTGATCACAGCTAGCTGGAACTCATATTGTTGCCGGACGAACAATACAATCTGTGCCGCACATACTGTAGTGACTTGCGCTTGGCAGTGATCTGAATTAAATGCAGGCACTCCTCATGATGTAAATAATTTGTATAGCCCACACAGTTGGTTTGCTAGCTAGCTAGCTTGCTATCTCACTGAAGTTAGCTTTGCTAGTGTACAGTATCGAATTTGCAAATGCGCAAGGTGTTGTTCTATTAAACATTAATCCTACCCCTAGATACGAACTAGCATGCCTGGAAACGAAACGCACACAACTAATATTTTAACGTTTTTTGCCTCAAAAAATCGTGAATAAAAAATGATGCACTCATTTTGTTGTAGTAGCCATGGTATAAGCAAGGTCAATCAACTCTAAGGTGTACGGTTATAGGAAAATCATCTACGTATCACAACTCCACAGCCGTGATTATTTTCCTATAACCGCACACCTCATTGTTGATTATGCCTGACAGATTTTTGAGCAGTAGTATTTGTAGCATTATGAGCAACAGTTATCCCAGCATTTGTTATCATTGTGCCAATTCTGAGACTTGGCTCCATGTTGTATTTCAGAGAGTATGCTATCTAATTTATCTTTTCCATCTTGCTGCATATGAAAAATAATCAAATACAAATTAAATGGAAAAAGCAGAGAATTATTATCTAAATGATGGCTGCTGGGTTTGGGGAGTTTTATTTGACAGCTGAGAGCAGTATCTATATGAAGAACAAGAGAATAGAGAGAGAGTGAGAGAAAGAAATAGAGGAGCATGAAGAAATAAGAGAGGTGGTGATGAGGGGTGGTTTAGTGGCAAATGTTTCATTACAGAGAGAGGGTAAAGTGGGCACCAGGCATGCCTCCCATTATGCTGAAAAAAAACATGATCAATGAGGACACACACACACACACACACACACACACACACACACACACACACACACACACACACACACAATATCAATACATCCTATGCACGCCACACCACAAACCCACAAAACCACTTACATTCTGACACAAACAATACGTACACTTACCCCTCCACCCGCACGCACGCACATGCACACAAACACACACACACACACACACATACACACACAGACTGATAGTGAGAGCCAAGACAGAGCATGACATTTAAAGGGAAAAAGCTGACATTGACTCCATCACTGTCACTGTGGCTGCCATAAAGCAGCTGCAAATATTAAAACATTTTTCATCTGCGCTGCATTATTGGCACCAGAAATTGTTTTCCTCTCCGTCTGATACTCGGCTGAACTGCCGCAGCGCTCCCAAGAGACTGCAGCCTGTTACCAAGGCCTCCTAACATATTGGCAGTTGATGTGGTGGTATTCGTGTACACTTGCCACTCACAGAGTCCTTATTCCCAGACACCCCTCCCCATTTGCCCCCACCTCCCACACACGCAGACAAGCGCACACACACACACACACACACACACACACACACACAGACACACACACACACACTCCTCCACTCTCAGCCCTCTGCAGAGAAATAAAGGAACAGACTACCACTGAATGACCCTGATGAGAGGGATAGTAAGTTTGTGAGTTTGTGTGTGTGTGTGTGTGTGTGCGTGTGTGTGTGTGTGTGTGTGTACTGTTTTTGAGCGTATTTATGAAGATAGGTACTTTGTTGATAATACTCCCCAGCCATAAACATAATCCTTCATGACTGATTATTTCTCCATGAAATTGGTCTTTCTTCGCTAAAATGAGCATGAGTGTGAACGTCTCTCTATTCTGGGGAGAGAGGCTGATTACGTTGTTACGTTTTCGAGGGAGCAGATTTTCCCTGCAGAGATGAAGTGCCATTTTCCTCTCTGAAACATTAAACATTAGCTCACTCTTTGTTTCTCCTATTTGGATGTTTAACACATAAGCGGTGAGATGGCTTATTTGTAGCATAAATGCATATGCTGTTGGATCTTCTTCTATGTTTTGATTGTGTCTAGCAATGTCAGGGGACTCGACATTGCATGAAATGTCTTTTTTTCTTCCTCTTTTTTTTTTTTCCTCAATAGTACCTGGTCAAAGTTTCCACAAAGAAAGAGGTAAACCACTGCACTAAATATGCTATTGCATCAATGGCTGTCATATATTGATTTCATATAAACGTATGGAATCTATAGTCAGAGGAGGTGCATGGCTTACCCTTAACATATTGCGTAAAACAGAGGCAGCCCCTCCACTTTACGTAACACTCAGGTTACAGTACAGTTCCTAGAACAAGGCTCCAGAGAGGGGGGCTGGGGAGGTGATTTGACTCTTTAAAGTCTAATCAGACTTAGGCGACGGTGAGTTTCTCTTACGTCACCCTGTACAAATGAGCAGCAGGATTGCTGTTGCTTTAGCCCTGCAGGCACTTTTAAGGGCACTGTAAGATATTTGCCTCTAATGCTCACAAATGAGAGGCCCAAATGGTCTTATTACAAGGCCTCCCACAACAGAGACGATACATCAGGTGGAAACACACTGCAAAATGGAGCCCGTGATTGTTCTGGGAGCACAGTGCTCATTACTCACCACTACACCCTCTCTCCATCTCTCTTTCCTGCTTTCTCTCTCTCACACACACATTCTCGCTCTCAAACACACACACACGCACACAGACTCTCACTCTTTCTCTCTCACACACACACACATGTGCTCCCTCTCTACATCTCTCACTCTCTCTCTCTCACACACATACACACACACACACACACACACACACACACACACCCTTGCACTGCCTCTCACCTTCTCTTCATTTCTTCATCTGGGATTCTGGAGGGGGCAGTGAGTGAATCTCTGGAACCATGAACTCTTTTTTGTTGAGTGTGTGTGTGCAGGCGTGTGTTAGTGTCCGTGCGTGTGATTTCTTGTGTTACCTAATGCTTGTTTTCTGCCTCCTGAACTCTGGGTGACCGGGGGGCATAGCAGGGTCAGTTGTCTATTGGGCAGGATAGATGGCAGTCCAAAGAAATCACATTACCGACATCCCCTCCAGCCGGCAGGTTGTTAGTGCAATAATCAGTCATTGTTGTCTGTGCTTTAAGCCCTCTCTGGGCTCATCTTAGTTCAGGTTTGTGGTATAGGACCAACAGATTAACCAGATTTTCACAAGTTTGGCCATCTCACAAGTTTGGCATAGGAGTAGATCAGTCAAATTAAAAACGACATCAAACTAATTAGTTTCATGCATACATCGTATTTACTTTTGGATGCCATTATAACACTAAAAAGGTGCATAGCGTCTAGTAAGTGCATTCCCCCCCCCCCCCCCCCCCCCTCTCTCTCTCTCTCTTTCTTTCTCCCTTGCTCCCTCCCTCCCTGCAGTAGTAGTCTGGTGTTTGGGATATATGTCTAGAGAGGCAAGAGCGAGACCACACATGGAGAGAGAGAGAGAGAGCACACTCTGGATCTCTCTCCTCAGCCATCTGCTGTTGTCATGTGACCCTCCCAGCCCTGCCACATATCCTTCCTCCCAGCCCCTGTCAATCAATCAAAACCAGGAACAATGGAGAATAATAACAATGACAAAACAGACAGCACAGAGGAAGACGGAGCACACTCACACATATAGACACACACTCACACACACACACACACATGCGCATAAGCACACTTACACACACGCACTTGTGCGTACAGTACACCCACCCACCCACCCACACACACATACACATACCGTAAGTGCTCAAAGACACACACACACGCGCACGCGTGCACACACACGCAGGCGGACATACCAAAAAACGGACAGACGAAACGTAATCACGAGGGGTCGTGTTAGAGAGTGGGGGAACAGATTAAATTACCATGGTATTAGATACGGGAAATGATTTCTGTCAAAACCATCTTTACTGCAATTATAATATGTTAATTATGTATTTCATTAAGTAAGTGGATTAGAAGCAGTGCTGATGGAATCATGCTGAGGGCTTGGGGAGCCAGGCAGGGGAGATGGGGTAGATGGGGAGAGTCGCTACAGAGAGGGATATACAACTATGTGGAGGGGACTGCATGGAGGTGACTAAGGAGGAGAAAGTATGACTAGGTCATAGGGTGTACCTTGTACAGTATAAAGGACTAACTTGACTGCTGGGGGACTGCATAGTATAAATAAGCTGTACATGGGATTCTATTTATTTAAGACTATAGGGACTGTGTAGAAATATATACTGTATATTGGGGACTCTTGGCGAGATATTGCAGGTGTAAAAAAAAAAAAAGATTCTCTGAAACTAACTTTTCCCCTACTTTAACCAGTTCCATCTCACTTCTCACAAACACACACACACGTCAACATTTGACGCTAACCGGAAAAGACAAGTAGTGAGAGCTACAGTAACGTGTGCATTCAAAGTCCGTTGCAACACGGGCGACAGAGACGCACGCTACCACCACACCTGTCCACGCGCAAGCTTGTCACAGCGCTGCTTTGGAGCCACCAATTTAGATCTCATTTTACTCATCATCTTCAATGTTGCCTGTCGTAGAGTCCCATGACACCTAAACACAACTCGGCACTGTGGGCTACGCATTTGACGGCACTTCGTCTCCCAAGAGTTCACCAGCGGTTTAGATAGCCGTAAACTCCAATTAGGCGTTGCAATGTATGAAGTACACTTAGTATATGGGAGAGTCAGCTCCAATTAGGGTAAGTATTTGGCTGGTATTTGTGGGTTTTTTACCTGTCCTGATGCATAAAGTACACACTCGTGTTCCCATGTGCAGACTGATTTAAGCCTCTGATTTAAGCCATCGAGGACATCATTTTCGTTAGGACTCTTTTACTTTTGCGACGGCCTGTTGTATGTAGATGATTTAGTCTTGACAGTGTCTAATGAGTGATGGCCAATGCATTTTCCTTTACAGTGCTTCATGTTTAAGTATAGAAGCAGCAGGACGTTTTTTTATTCAAAACAGGAAATAATAACACGTGCCATATTCATAACCGTAAATCATTTTGTTTTCTTTTCCTTTTGATTCTCTCTTACAATCTATTTTTTTCCATATCTTATTATCATACCAAAAAAAATAATGAATTTATTTGTGTGGTCTTAAGTAGGTCTGCATCTCCTTCTTGCTATACTCTTTACATATCACAAAGCGTTTGATGTATCTTTGAAATGTATTCCTAGAAAACAAAGAACATGCATAATTAGGGCCCAAAACTACAATGAGACAGTAGTTTTGATTGGTATTGAATAATTATCCTGCTGTTGGCCTGCTTAGGTCTCCTTCAACCACAGAGCTGGAGAGAGAAGAAGGAATAGAAAAAGAAAGAGAGAATAAATGTATTTCAGCTGCCATAACATTGTTACCGTCAATATAAAATTACTACATGCATATCATCCCTATCGCTCCAAATGCTAGAAAATTGTATTAGTATTGTATTGTTTTCGGGTGGATATTAGCAGACCAGTGTAGGGCTCCAGGTATGTTTTGGGATGGGGCTGGTTGGGAAGGGGGCGGGGAGCCATAGATTAAATGAGTGGAAAGGGTTGGCTAATTTGATGAGAGAGCCCAAAGCCTGTCTCTCTGGGGATAAATTACCCTGCTCATTATATCAGTGATTGACCTTATTTCATGTAAAGACTCTGAGAGACTCCACAGTCAGCTGACAAGAGAAAGAGAGAGGGAAAATAGAACTGCTTTCTGTTAATGAAAAGAAAGAATAACATCAGCCATAATTCAGAGTCTCCATTTCGTTTAGTTCATTGTGCCTATCCCTCTCTCCTTTGGCCATAGCAAAGTGGAGAAGAGGAGAACATGCTGTATGAAAATGACAGTAAAATGACATCATCAGCAACCAATAAAGGAGAGTTATCATTGGATTTATTGGTCAAAACAAAAATGGCATTCTCTCTCCTGTCCCTAGCTCCACCCACCCCTGACCATGGTTTAAAAAAGGGGCATTTTATTCTGTTCTCTTTATCACTGAACTTGGAGCAAACAGTCTAATTTACACGGCAAACTTTCCCCCCTCCGATAGCCTGATTTGATATACTCCAATAGAGCCTTTCTTCCAGACACCATCAATTGTCTATAGATTTTTTTGCTTCTCTCCTCGGAAGAGAAACAAAAAGAGGCCCTGCGAAGCCTCAAGCCTGAGAGGTTTTATTGATATCGATGCAGGGGGAATATTGCCCATTTTCACTGTGGGATCAATCAGCCCGTCGTCACTTGTTTTACGAGGTGCGTCCTCTCAATGTGGGGCAGCAGCATGATGTTTGTGTGTGTGTGTTTTTGTTTGATATGTGTGTGTGTTTTTGTTTGTGTGTGTGTGTGTGTGTGTGTGTGTGTGTGTGTGTGTGTGTGTGTGTGTGTGTCTGTGCCATGTCATAGCCAAGCCACGTGGGGGCATCAACAAGCACAGGTGGCATTATGATAATGTCAGTGAGATGACCTCTACAAATTCCTGCCTTTCCATTGTGTTGAACTATGAAGGCTAGGTTCAATCACATTCTCAAGTAAGAGAGTCACCCACTATACAGTATGTCATATTTACCCAGTCACCAGATCTAGATCATACACATAATAGTACTGTATTCTTGATTTAGCTTGGAGTTTGCACTTTTGGGAATATTCCATTGGTTCCATTGAATCAGGAATATTAAATCAAATGCTGGGCGAATATACGTATGACATAATGTATATAACCCAGGACTGACTGTCATCAGGTAAGCCTTGAATACCTTCTGTGTTCTCAATAATACTAAAGCCATAATACTAAAGCCTGGAACAAGCAGCATAGCCACTTCCAGAGAGCCCAATGAGTGGCTCCTACTCAGTGGATCTACATAAAATAAACCTGAACAAATCATTTTTTATTTGGTTAGCTGGTTCCCTTATCTTGACCAGGCTTACCGTAGTTGTTATAATTCAATTATAATCTTGGCTATTATACTTGGGCAATTTAGGTTAAGTACATGGGATGATAGCTGCTGCTTTTCTTGAAAAAATAGGTCACTTTGGTCTTGTACCTATATGTGTGACAGACAGGGTTCAAACTTGGGTTTCCCATGTGGAAGGCACAAGAGTATAGAATTAGGCCAAGAGGACATCCTCAAGGTCTGACAGCGAGACTTGAGTTGTACATGTCTCAAGCAGGGTTACCTCGTCACAACAGCGTGATTCCAAATCACCTCCACCACTGTACATACACCCTACCATTGCATCATCTGTGAGGCTAGATGGTGGCAGTGGTGGGATCCGGTATATTGCAATATTGAATGTTTGAGTGTCTTTGGTGCTTGTGAGGTGTCCAACCTGTGTAGAAATGCTCTGCAAGCATTTCAGTGCCCGTATGCTGCGGAGGCAGTGCTGGAACAGTTAAGCTGTGGTATGCTACGAGGGAGATGCTCCAGTGCCCCTTGGTACCAGTTAGAACGGCGGCTGCTGCGTTTCCTGCCAGCTGGAGTGTGCTGATGGAGTGTGATGGGGGGGACGGTGAGCGGAGCATCACAATCGTGCAGGGATGGAGGATGGAGGGGGGGGGGAGTGCACACCTGGCATCCGCCACAGATGGGCATAATCATCTCCCTCACTCTCCCCCCCCTCCCTTGTCCCCTCATCCGTGCACACACATACTCACAGACACACACACAAATACGCATATACGCACACACAAAAAGACACACACAGATATACACACACACACACATTCATTTAAGACCACATGAGCATATATATGCATAAATACACACACAGGCACAGGCACGCATGCACACCTGCACACACACACACACACACACACACACACACACACACTAACAGACACACCTTACATGTGGCTCTGTTGGTCTGATTCCAAACACACCACATCAATAATGCAGGTAACACTAATGACGACTGAGAAGAACTAACTCCTGGAGACAGACATACATACAATCAGACAGACATACATACAGACATGTGACGATTATGATGTTTTGGTGTGGTACAGTATCATCTCAAAAACGTACACGAACAAAGGAAACATAAAGACACAATCCTGCACTCTTACATAGAGCTTTACAAAGACATGTTAAGTTTCCTTCTACATATCTCCCACTAATCATGTCTGGCAAATACACATGTCTAAAGGGATCAGCACAAATACACAAACAAACAAACAAACATGCCACAATCATAATCAGAGAGAAACCACAGGAGACACGATGCTCCTCAATGAGAGGAGGGCCTACATTTGAGGTTAGAGTGCCAAGAAATGAATACACTATAATGTTATTTTCTGATTCAATTGAAAGTAATTTCCTATTGTTGAGTATCACAACTGTTTGAATTTCAAGTTTAGGATACATAAATACCAACATAATGACTTGAATGAGATCAAACATTTATTCAAATATTGTTATAATGTATGTTCAACATCTTGGGATTCATGATTGTGTCCAGTATGCACAAGATAATCAGTTATTCAAAACAATAGATGACCTTACTGTTTTTCCAGTATCTCTCCCTAGAAAAAGAAACAAAAAAGGAAAAAAAGCTGCCACGCACTGTTTCGATTATCTCTACGGACCGCCGGCCGGTCGCTAAGCGGTTAATGCGTCCAAAGCCTGTGATTTATTTATCAAAAATATTTCAGCAGGAAGCGCGCCTGAGACAGACCATCTCATTTACCGCTAACGCCCCCCCGGGGGAGCCCTACATTTCCAGGCAACAAAAGGGGCCGGGGCGCATCCCTCTTGCTCCCCCTTTGATGTTTATTTTAGTAGCCCACCCCTGCTGCTCAAGGCTCTTTTGTGTCCAGCCAGGTACAACAAGCCCTCAGCCCCTCCGAACAAACCGCCCAGGGTGCCCCCCCACACCCGCCACCCCCCCGCCCCATCGCTGACCTGGTCATGGGATGTCCTGCCTCTTAAACCCTTTACCCCCTGTTTCCCCCCTCACTTCGTCCTGCGCCTCCCCCACCCGTGCTCCTGCCCAGAGGGGGGTGGAGGTTGCAGTGGTGAGACGGAGGGGAGGGAGAGGAGGGAGGGCCTCACCGTATAGCCCCAATGGCAGAGGAGGGAGGAGAGGGGGGAGGAGGGGGAGAGACGTTTCCTTTCACTGGCTGCCAATCCATCAAGACTCAGGCTACCGCTGTGAGGGCCGACAGGCCGAGCAGAAAAGAACAAGGCCCGGCAACAGAGCCCCCTCGCCACGGCCATCACTCATTCCTCGCGCTGAACTTTCCATGACCTTTCAGACGCTCCTTTGCAACTTCCAGTCCTTAGCACCTATAGGCTTAAAGCCACAGCACAAGCTTTGTTTGTCTTTTTTTTTTTACTTTGTCTTTCTTGCCCCCTTTTCTTTTCTTTTGAAATGGTTGTTTATTTTTTTCATGACAAAGGGGATGTACACATGCATGAGGAAGTAATTTTTTTGAATGACAAAAACAAGACCATGAGAAGGTTGAGAGTAAACAGTGTGTGTTAATGTGTAGATGTGTGTGTGCGTGTGCGTGTGCGTGTGTACACCTTTGTGTATGTATGTGCATATCTGTGTTTGTGTGTGTCTTTACCTAATTCCTGCAGGGGTTGGAGCCTCTCTGGGAGCAGATTGGACAGGGAGGAACACAGGACTGCAGAATCGCCCAGGCGTCCACACTCTGCAGAGGGGCGGTGAGAACACTAGTTGACATCATTAGGCTGGACACATTTTTGTCATGGTTCCAGATTCAACGCGTCTGCGTTTCGCCGAATACCGAATCGGTCTCGCTATTTTTTTTCCTCTCTCCCCCTCTTTGTCCTCCTCACATGTTTAATGTCAGAGACGCCCTGGCTCATCAGTCGAATCAAGAGAGGACTTTGTGCTGCTAAAAAAAAAGACCAAAACAATACAGAAAAGAAAGAAGAAAAACCCCAAAAAGAAACAGCAAAAACGGCCTTTGAGACACCCCCTCTCAACAAAACAAACGCCAAGACGCCATAAAAAATTAGAAAAACTTTTAAAACGTACTGTATCTGACAAGGATTGAGGTTGTGTCAGCTTCCTTTTTGAGGCTTATGTTTTTTTTTTACTAGAATCTTATCTATCCGTTGAGAATGTGATTACAGTACATTGGCCTACCTCCAGACAGTGTGCATTACTTGAGGTCTATGCTTTTCTCAGTAATTCATATTTACTTTTACAGCCTTGCTTCGCTGTGCATCAATGAGTTAATTGTGTTTGCTTGTGTCGGCTGTGGCCCTGCTTTATGAAATTCTGTGGGACCAGGAACAATCTGACATGGGAGGCCTCTGCTGAACAGGAGTGAATCGTGTTATTTTGATGAAGGCCTCAGGACAATGTCTGTGTCTTTATGACATGGTGCTCGGCAATATCACGTCCAGACCCCACCGAAACGAAAACTATCATTGCCATCAAGCAAGAACTTGACCGGAGGGGACAAAAATTTCATGAAGCCTCAACCAGGCTGCAATATTGTTTTGAATTCAATTTGTATTGGTGAGAGTGACCCATGGCTGACTCAGTGACTTCTACCAACAAGGGAGAGGTGGTTTGTGAATATCAGAGAGAGTGAGAGAGAGAGAGAAAGAGAGAGGGTTGTTTTCAAGTCAAGACGGATGTGCCAGCATCCAGTGTGATTAGAGAAATGGATAACTCACTAACATCTGTGCAAACTACAATAAAGAGGGATTTAGTGTTACCCCGAGGAAGGTAAGGAGAGGCTGTCTGTCCATTAAACGCTTTATTACAGAGCCAGCAGCTCTGTTCTAACTCACTTATTTCTGCGCGGGGGCTCAGCTCTCTGTGACTGGCTGTCATCCTCAGCAGACAACGCTCCAGGCTCTCCTTCACTCTCTCTTTCTTTCTCTTTCCTTCTATCTTTCTTTCTCTCACTCTTCCTCCTTTTCCCTCACCCACTGACTCTCCTCCCCTTTCCTCAATGTCCATAATTTCCTCCTCCTCTTTTCTCTCCATTTCTCTCGTTTCCTCCTCTCTCTCATTATCTACCTTCATTCATGTCATTTTCATGTGTCTTCTCTGTCTTCCCCTCTCCTCTCAATGTGTGTGCACTAGGTAGCTGACAATCAAATGACTCATTGAGCAGCTTGAGTGGCCGACCCAGGCGAAGGAATTAACCAGGGAAAGTGAGCATGATCATGTCACTCTTCAGAATGTTCCTTGGTTGTAACCGTGGTGGAGGGAGGGAAGGAGGGAGGTTGCAGCTCAGTTCATCTTAAAGTGACAGTGTCATGAGGATAACTGACGTTTTTGATGTACAGTAATGAGAAGGCTAACTAAGATGAGGTAAAATGCTATACAAAAGTAAAGCAGCCATTGAGATCTATGTGTATCTGTTTTGAGAAATGTCAACCCTTTTCATGAGCACGTCCAGTCTACATTCCATATGCATAAGTATACAGAACGTTTTTGCTGAAACAGATATGCATTCCAAGGAAGTAACAATGTGTTATGATACTACAAATCAATAGGTTTGAATATTGCTGCTTATTGATCAGAAGATAATAAACTCAGATCAGATCAAACAGAACCAGAGTAAATAAGTGCCAGTTTGTCTTCACGATTCAATATATTTGTATTTTCTCATCCAAATGTGGAGAGAGAAAGGAAGTGCAAAATCAATAAATAAGACAAATAATTGCAACTGTGTGTATTACTATTTGGAATTCTGCATTAGGACACTGTCTGTTCTATATATCGTGAAGGCTTTCCAAGAGGCCTTCCACTGATATATGTTACAGTTGAAACAGGCAAAGATATAAGATTGGTAATGTATCATCAAACCGTGACAAAACATGAGAGACTGTCTCATTAAATGTCCCTGTACACCACTTCAAATCTCAGTGTGTGTGTGTGTGTGTGTGTGTGTGTGTGTGTGTGCGTGTGCGTGTGTGCATGTGCATGGAGACAGCGTCGGCTGGAAGGAATTGATGCCCCGTGTTTGCCTAATTAAGACAGCACTAGACGTTTCAGAGCTGAGAGATCGCGGAGAGGTGCTAATTCATAATTGACGTAATGGATGGAGTCTGTCTGTTGGCTTTTTAAACGTGGGGCGATTTTGCCGTGATTAGCTGACACGTACCTTTGTGTGAATAATGAAAATATGTGCCATGTACAGAGATTTAATGAATCCCAGACCAATCTCAGCTTTGCCCTAGCAGACAGCCATCCCTCTCCGCTCCCCATTTGCCTATCTGTGTTGCTGGAGTGGCTGTAGGCAGAGAAATGAACAGTGTTTGACATTGATGCTTTGTTCAATATAATCTTATCATATTCTATTAGGTAAGTGTCCGCCCAAAGAGTCTAGAGAGAAATAACATTCCTCTTTATTCCTCCACTGCACAGCCGAGTTGAGGTCGTTGCACCTTAATAACAGACTCAAAGAGGATATGATGTCATTGTGCTCATCACCAGACTTGTCCATTGTCCTTGTACAAAGGAGTGACTGGACCACCTGATGATCTATGCACACACATGCATGCAGGCAGGCAGGCAGGCAGGCAAGCAGGCAGGCAAGCAGGCAGGCAAGCAGGCAGGCAGGCAGGCAGGCACGCACGCACGCACGCACACAGTACACAATACACAGTACACACACAAACACACATACACACACACCAGAGGTGTGGAGGTAGAAATTGGAGGACAGGCTCTGTTTGATACCATTCATCATTCTGCATTACAATGAGCCCATTCTCCAATTTCTAATTTCACCAGCCACACACACACACACACACACACACACACACACACACACACATAGACAGGGACACACACACATGTCAGAGCATTTGGGTTAGTTACAGCATATAGAACATATTGTAGCCACATATGTAGCCCGTATTTAGTTTTTAGTATTTAATGCTATAATTGCACTGTCTGCCTTACCTTTTTGCACCTCACCTAACTGCAAAGACATTTACAACTGCACCTCACCTGTATATAATACTGCTAATGTTGTATGTTGTATGTGTATGTTATGTGTGATACCCCTATGTCTGTACGCTACTTGGAACCTGAATTTCCCCCTGGGATAAATAAAGTTTCTATCTATCTATCTATCTATATTATCCTTGTGTTTACCACCATTGACTGAGGTGAGGTGGGAGGATCAAGGTTGGGGATGCAGATTTGGTAGGTACTGTATGAAGTTGAAGCTGCATTTAGTGGGAGTCACTGTCTCTCCAACACACTCCGCGTCTCACACACAGAGACAGACAGAAACCGACAGCCAAATAACCCCCTGGCAGAATAAACAAAGAGAGATTACACCCATGGGAGTGGGGAAGCCTGCCTAGTGTCTGCCATTGTTACACCCTTCATTCTCCTCCCGCTGGAGAGAGTAGGGAGGCTGTCTGCTACTTTACACAGAGCTGTTGTCATCTCGTTCTGCAGTGTGTGTGTGTGTGTGTGTGTGTGTGTATCTGTGTGCGTGCGTGTGTGTATAGGTATGAGAACTACTTTTGTAGACAGCATCAACTTCCACTCAACGAGGAAGACATTTTAAAAAAGAGGAACACGAAGTGGCAAAAAAAATAATCAAAACCAAAACATACGAAATGAAGATGCAGACACAACACAATTGGTACAGTATGATTAATTAAACAAATAAACACCTCCATATGAAAGGCATAATTTTACTTGCCACTTTATCGGATTACGGCCATTTTGTTTCATAACCATTACCCCTGCAATAAAGCTGCTAAATGAAAGAGGAGGGGGAAGAAATGAGCCTGGTGTCTACAATACCCATCAGTTGTCTTGGAGGGCCAGCTGTGTGACATCATCGTGTTTGTCTCTGTGGTGATGATCGACATGGCCTCCGTCAGAGCTGAGCCTTAGTGCTCTGTGGGTGTGTACTGCCATTATCCGGACGTTCAATATTCCTACGAACATTGCCACTACTTTCAACCCCTGACATCTAATCACCTGTCTGCCATCATGCAGTCAACGAGAAAGGGTAAACATTAGCAGGGAGAAGTAATTGAAGGCATCTCATCAGCATTCAAGCTTTGTGATGAGAGATTATGCACTCCTTTTCTTTACGATCGTTTAGTGCTGGCTGTTGGCAATGAACGCTGGATAATGATGTCCTTTTTCATAGATCTCTATGAGGAAATGGGTATTTTGTACGGAGGACATTTTGGGAAAAAGACACTATGGGTTCAGTTATCAATCTATTTTGAATGAGCAATATGGGGAATCTATTGTTCTACATTATCCATGTCCAAATAGATATTTGAGTTCTCTTTCAGGTTCGACCCCTCACTACAGGACACGCACTCTGTCTACCTATTCGCTGAATACAATCACGTTGATGCGTGCAGGCAGATAGCCCCGCCTACCGTCAATCCTATATATAGGCATGTGCGCCCTTTTTACCCTTTCCACTCTTCAGTCACTGACTGTCCGAAGCATACTGTAGTGTTCTCGTAGCTAGCTATAACTTAACTGGTAATTCTACTAAGAATCCTATGATTCTCCTAGGACATTGAGTTGTCTCTACCTGAATCCTGTGGTTCAGCTCAACTTTCAAAAGAATTTGGTAAGCCAAGTTCAACACACTTCAACTTGTGCACACCTGCTACTCTCTGAGCTAGTAGGCTAACACATGGTCGATGGCTAGTTTGTGTCCTTGCATTTATTTTGAATTATTTGAACCTCTTCTAGCTTAACGATAATTGCTCAAGTTATAGTCTTATAATTTGCTAGGTCCCTTGTATAGGCTACAGCTAGCACTTGGGTGGTCGGCTAGCTGGAGTGACTTGTGGTTTTTGAGCCCACGGCTTTGACAAAGTAAATCTTTTCTTGCCTCATACAAGGAATATTAGTGCCCTGTTCGCAGGAAGGTTGGCTAGTTTGCGTTCTTAGTTCTCAGACTAGAGCCTTTACTAGTTTAGCATAATTGTTATCTGGTTACTCCATGTAACGCAAGCTAAGTCCCTACTGTGAGCTTCGGCTAATCACTAGGACAGTTGGCTAGCTTGAGCAACTTGAGCTCACGACTAATCTTTGCTAGCTCCTTTTGCCTCGTGTGAACAGGGTTAGCACCTACACAGCAGTGCTACCTAATGTTCTCAGGCAATTGGCACGCTAGCTATCTTCCACCTTCTTAGTGAAGCTTAATTGCTGCACTATTTTGGTGTGTGCGAGTGCTTTCTCTCTAGGCAGATTTTACTTATTTCGGTTGTTGCCCCCACTACAACGTTGTGTGTGTGTGTGTGTGTGTGTGTGTGTGTGTGTGTGTGTGTGTGTGTCAACTTCCCTAATTACCACTGTCTCCTGCCACAGAAAACATGGTGACGCCATCCTAAGAAGGACTTACACATAGTCTGCCCATTGTGTCTTGGGTTAATCCAGGCATGGACTGCCATTCTCTACTCCTCATTCTGCAAGCTACACACTCTGCTGGATACTGAGGTTCTCGTACACAGAGTCAGGTACGTGGAGGGTGTCATTGCTGCAAAACACCTCGAAGAGGGTGAGCCACAGCCCTCCCCTGGAGACAGCCCCTTTCGACTCTTCCTCCATCGCTGAACCCACCTCGAGCCCCAGATCAGCTAGGGATCACGAGGAGTTGAATGTGGAGGAAACAGATAGCAATGTTAGTGAGCTATATGGCTATGCCTCCAACTCTTGACTCATAGGGACATGGGAGGTGAAGGGTGAGGTGCCCTCTAGGTCAGACATGTCTTTCCTGGAAGCTGTCCACAGAGCTTCCTCCAAGGTCAAACTCGCGCTCCCCAGGGCCTTGCCACCGCCCAAGAGGACTAGGTTGGAGGGGTCAGTATTACGGGGTCAGTATTTACCTATCCTCAGCCTACTCGGAAGCAATCTTCTCAGGCAATCCCGTGGTGAGTGGTTCAAATCACTTCAACGCCCTCGAGGGAGAGGTTGGTTGGCCTACCTTGCCTCTGGCCTTTTCCATGCCAAGACCACTCCAGGTATTTTTACCTATGACGAGATCTACTGCACTGCTGCACAGGCAGCGAGAGAGTTTAATGCCAACGCTATCCTGTCAGTCTACCTGACAGAGCTAGTGTGCAACCTGTCTACTCCCAAGAAGCAGCGGACCGATGTTGATGCTGGAAAGTTGATGGAGCTCTGCCTTCTCATGGGCCACGTGACCTGTACCATCAAAGCCACGGCCCAGTCTGTAGGTGGAACAATGGGCCTCGCTATGGTTGGACAAAGAGCCTTATGGCTCAATGAGTCCAAGAACTCCAATAGGGAGCACGATGGACTCGTCGACATGGCTGGGTTGTTTGGTGTCACTTTGGTTGACCTGAAGTTTGAGTCAAGTTGAGGAAAAAGGATAAGGCGGTTTACACCACCATCCTTCCCCTCAGTGACAAGCCTAAGTCGGAGAGGTGACCCTTCCCAAACCAGGTTGTGACCATGAGGCCCTCCTCCTCACCAGTATTTAGTTTTGAGCTTTAAAATGTGCAAATGGCCATGATAAATTGGTAGCAATCAAGGAATGAGATCACATGATTAAGAATGTTAAGTGAAGAGGGCTGTTTTGGTCTAAACAAAGTGTTCTCAAATCTGTGTCAAGGTCGAGCACTGGCCTTTACGTACCTATTTTACGTTTTGTTTGTTTACAAGGATATGCACATGTTTGCCGCTATTAGAAAACATAGCATATGTACATTTTCACAGTCAGTGTGGCCAGAGGGGGCAGCAAAGCGTAAAACTACAAGCTTCACCTTTCAGTGACGTGTGTGATCAATTCAAACCCTGTGTGTAAACCCTGTCTGTAAACATCACCATAGCAAGGTAAGGTAAAGTCTAGGCATTACCGAGAGGATCTATTGCACATTTTCAGATCTCAAGGTTACTCATTACGTGAAAGAGGCCATTACACATTACATGTATAGCACAGTGCTGTGTCCCAAGCAACAGCACTCTCTAGAAGAGTGCATCCCAAACTTGCCCTACAACAATCAGCATGGATGTTTATCAGACACTGACCATTCAAATCAGCCTGTTACACGTGTCTGGTCATCGAGGGTTATTTGACAGCCTAATTATCTTGGCAGAGAAGTGACACTGGAGGGTCACACTGCATGATGGGCTGGCCTAGCTGTCAGCCCTCCTCCACGCTACTCAGTGTCACCGAACGCTAGTGTCACTAGAGTGACATCTCTGAATCACTCAGTTTCAGACTAGGCATGATATCATATCAGTAGGTTACCAGGGAGAAAGAATCCTAATGAATAAAGTAGCTATTGGAAATAAGATAGCACATGATTTTGAGTGTTTTGTAGGGGTACATTAACTGTGTATATTTTCTAATTCGTGGTGAAATTTACACACAAATCATAATTGTAAGCTTGGTTAGGAGACAGGCAACCAGGTACATGACAAAAAGGGCTTTAATTCTGAAAAGAAATCACCACATGTCGATTGATTAATTAGGTAACAATTTATATTAATGTCCATTGAAAGACCTCTAATTACAGTGTAATTAATTATCATTAAAACACAAGTACATTTTATGTCATCAAGTAAAACCAACCTAAATATTCAAATTAAACGGAGGTGAGCCAAGACGCTGTAGATGTCAAAAAACACTAACGCCTGAACATAAACAATAGTCAGTTGTATCCAGGTGTTTATGTGCCTATCAACAATAACAATGTCACCTTTCATAAAAGACGCCTGACAAATATCTCAATTAATGAATCTGTTTATATGTATTGTGCTGAATATGCATACAGGAAAATGACATAAGTATGAAGCTAATTTAAACACTTGTTTGAATTGGACCACAATACACATGTAACATAACCGTAACGCAAAGCCTGATTAGATAGTGTGGCACCACTGTCGAGTATTCATGATTCTGAGGGGTTTTTCCCCTCTCTGTTTTGTTTAAGTTTGAAATCCCCACAAGACAGTGCAAGACTGACGGTTGTTCAGCAAAGTTCACACTGCTGGCTCTGTGAAATGCACTGAGCCCACCCAAAACTGTCAAAACGACAAACAGCACATCTCCTCTGTTACGCCAGCCAGTATATCAGTGCGTGTGTCACAGCAAATGGACGACATCCTCTGTGTGTGCGTGATAAGGGCACTCACCTCGGCATGACCTGATTCCTCTCTCTCTATCTGTCTCTCTTTCTCTCTCTCCCCCCCCTCTCTCTCTCTTTCTCTCTCTCTATCTCTCTCCCACCCTCAGCCTAACTCAGTAACTGTTTCTCTACTTTCATCATTCTATTCAGACGCGCTCTCTCTCTCTCTCTCTCTCTCTCTCTCTCTCTCTCTCTCTCTCTCTCTCTCTTTCTCTCTTACCCTGCATGTACCACATGGGCTTTTATAAACAGAGAAAAAACGTTTCAAATAATGCTCACCGTGCCAATCACACGTCACTGTGTCCAACCTCTGTGACAACCCTCTGTCCATCAAAAACCCGCCTGTCACACTACCACCACAAGCCTCATCCTGCTGTCATCGTCCACCCGTGCACACATAACGTCTGCTTCCTCTTAGCACTAGCATATGCTAGCTGGCGTCATTTACATGGCTAAAAAAAGACATGGATGCTGTACTGGGAGCAGTTTTTGACGTCGAGCGAATCGGCTTTGATTGACGGTCCATGATTGTTTCTCTTTAGCGATGACATGTTGGGACAGAACAAACTACCTTTCTCTCATAGGGTTTGGGGATAACTCATCTTCATTCACTCACTTTTTTTTCTCCTTTTTTTTTCATCCAACTTTGCGTGTCAAAACGTCAATTCCGCAGCGACGGGATGTGACAAGCCTGGGCCCTAGGGGGACAGCTCCGAATAGAGGGGGTTGCGCAAATTGATTTTGATTTTCTTCCAAATCATTCAAAGTGTTTAGCTTTAATGCAAGCTGATCAGAGAGCCGTCCAGAGCACGACACACAGGCATGGTAACTGGGGGAGATTAGCTCTGTCACTCTGGAGATCATGCCCTGTCACTGTGGCTCTCTCTCTCCTCTTTCTCTCGTCTCTGTCTCTCATTGGGCACGTCAACCACGGATCACAGCTAGCCTATACACCCCCAACTGGATCTCTTTACATAACCAGGCCATGGACTAGGAGCCACACAGGGAACAGATCACTCAGCACCAGGGGTGGCATTGACCAAAGTTTAACTACAATATACTTTACATATTCAGTGGAAGGAGAGGCAGAGTGGGATGGTGGAGTTCACGTTAACTCTACGTTGGGGGTCATCTCTCAGCCAAACAGGACATGGCAGAGAAAGGCATTGCTAGCACCAGGAGGAGTCATAATATATATGGCAGCTTTTAACCTCAACCTTTACATCTCCAGACTAAACAGGAATATATGGATATTCAGCATAGCATTTGTTCAGCAACTCTGGTGTAATGTATAAACCTGTCTGTTGCCTGCCACATAGCCTATGATTAGCCCGTTGAAAGTGGCATTCAGGAGCTTGCCCAAAATTTTCTGCAAAAACAAAAAGAACAATTCACTCAGAAAGGCCAATCAACGCAACTTGAATCACTAAAAAGAGTACTTCAAAAAGAATGATTAGTTTGCCAACTGCAGATCACTAGGTTGTACATTTCCTGCTGTCTTTCATTCCATGACACTACCTTAAATAGAGAGTATTTTGTATCATCATTGTTAAACATATCTGTAAACAAAGCTGTTTTATTTTTACTGTGACCAGATCTTTGAGGCATAGGCTGATTCCGGTTTAAAAGGCCAGAGCAGGATCAGTATGGCAGCTTTGTGGTGGGTAGGAACATGATGCCGCTGGCAGCACAAATGTACTGCCGTGTAGAAGGGCTTCTAATTTGCAAGCGGTTGATGGGCCTGAACTTTTTGAGTGGATCGAATGTGACAGCATCAAAGAGTGAGCTAAGGCAGACCAACTTTACAGCTCCACTGTCAGAGGAAAAGTCCCATGAGAGAGAGGGAGAGAGCGGGGGTGAGAAAGAGAGGGCGGGGTGGGGGGGGGGGGGGGGTAGTTACAGATGCAAACAGACACACACACACACACACACACACCAGGCCATCTCTCAGGTTGAATGTGAGAGTGTCATGACAGTGGGCAGAATACCACCATACCATACCACAGTCACCCATGGGGACTGTACCTTTATACAGTATCATGAAGACAGGTAAAATGTAAAACCACCAACAGTCCTTAAAATCCATTACAACCATGCTAGCTCACTTTGTAGTCTCACTTCACCTGAGTATATCAAACATGGATGAAAAAAGTGGGAGAGATCTGAGGCCCATTCCCCATGAGGTCAGCACTTTCCCCTGCGCCGGAGAAGTGCTTTAAGGTGCCTTGTAATGTGCAAGGAGACAGGATCTAATAGATTGATACACAGGTTTTGACATGCTATTTGAGCGTGCAGCCTCGCCGTAATTGGCCACGTCATCATGCATTAAATTAACGATATATAGAGGAGTGCCCTGAGACGAGTGTCTTGGGCCGATCCGTCAGGCATCTGGACAAACTGCATGTGACAGCGCTCTCTGAGGGGGTAAGAGAAGAGAGAGAGAGAGAGAGATAGAGACGAGGCGCTTTTTTAAAGTATTACACTGATGGACATCAGGGCTAGCTACCTCCTTTTCTCTATCTCTCTCTCTTTTCTGTCCCCCACTGTACTAAGGGCCTAAACTGACTTCTCTCCTCTATCTCACTCTATCCACCTCTCCTTAACCTCAGTCTTGTTTGCTTCTCTTCTTCACATGATACTAATCTCTTTCTGTCACTCTCTCTCCTTCTCTGTCTCTCTCTCTCTCTTGTTCCACTCGCACAAAGTAAATCCACACACTTCTGACCAAAAGCTTTAAGGGAGGTAAGACTGAATGAGCTAGAGCCTTGTTACTGGCAGATTTAACAGAAATCCAAAAGTCAAGCACATGACCTTGACCCCTATAGCTCCTGTCACTGTGGAGTTCCTATTCTCAGATAAAGTGTTCAAGATATTCAGCCCTCAGAGCTCCTCTGCTGCTTTCCCAAGTTGAACTGCTATGGAAAAGGCTATGACATTAACTCTCCAACATGACCTGCACGATTTCTTTCCATGAAATTAGTTACACTGATGAGAAAACGATAGTAGCGATCTACAGTATTAACCAACGCACCAATCACGCTAAACCCAGGAGCTTCTCTGCATGTGTAGTTTTTAATGACTCATTATTCTATGGAACATGGCAAGCACTAAGGGCGAAAGATGGAAAATGTGTCATTATTTAGTATAGTATATATATTTGGATGTATCCCAGACTTTTGAGCAGAGGTAAGGCAATCAGATTTGTGCATATGGCGCAGAAATGATTAAAAAGTGTAAGAGTATCACTTCACCTCCCGCTGCTTGCTGGGTGACAGAGTCGGTGAGTGTTATATGGAAACACTGCGACTTCTGATCTTTAAATTACCTTCCGAAAAAGAAAGTGACCTTTACATAGAAGTTATATAAAGGTTTAATTTAAGTAGGTTCACCACCGGTCTGATTTATTAACATGAAAACTGAAGTGGAGCATACTTTATTGCCAGCCGTTTAGCAGCAGGACTTCAGGGAAGGAGTATGATTTGAACATTTTCATATTAGGTTTCTCTATGGCTTCCAGTTTCTCTTTCTGACCCAATCCGCCAAACCATAAGTTAGCTATGTATATATGAGCTCCAGTGGTCAAATATGAAATACGCATTGAAATGTAATCATGAGGAATGAGTCATAATGTGTTGGTTCATTTTCACTCTTGGTTGATTTGTTTTCTTTGGCTGATGATATCAGTGCAGCCTCCGCCTCTTTTACCCCTCCTCGTACGTTCCGCCCACGCACCTCCCTCATCCTTCTCACAGTACCGTTTGGGCTCCAGTCAAAGGGTTGCAGGTTTATTTTCTTAAGGAGAGGGAAGTATCCATTGAAAACACAAGCTGTGTTTAGAGGAGGAAGCTGGCTAGACAACAGAGGCTGCTTTATGCTCCCAGACACAATGGTGGGGTGTCACAATGGAGTCCTGCTGAGACAGTGCCACACCATGCAGGATTAAAGAGAATGGGGACTTAAAGACGTGCCGCTGAAAGGAAAAGGGAGGGAATTTTTGTACAGAAATTAGAAAAACTATCTCTCCTCGTCTTTGAATAGACGCTAGAGTGTAGTGTAATGTTTGCTCACCTTTCAATGGCTGTTGGTGTATTATGTATATCCACCTTTACAAAAGATGATCCTTGTATGAGCTGAATGGAAGAAAGGCGCTGAGCAAGTCGTGCAGCCAATGCTAACAATTCCCATACCTATGTCCAAATTGGGTGTATGTCAATTGGGCAGAGAGGCTTGTATATTCACCTGGGCCTTTGCAGCACTCGCTTATGCATCTAAGCTGCCAATTTTGCATAGAAAAGCTGTTTGCATATCAAACAGTTCGATGCTAGCTTCCATCATCTTTCATTGATTTCCAGGAACGTGTTGGTAAATGTGACATGGTAGAGTGCATGTCCTGTTTACCTCTAACTGCCCTTTGTGGGGATATCTTAAGCAATCACAGGGGGCCCTACTGTCTAAGGAGGCTCCCCACTCACCCCACCACACACACACACACACACACACACACACACACACACACAGACACACACCCTCCGATTGGCCCTTCTCTGACAGGGTGCACTGTGGCTGCTAATAAGGGTATTCATCACGCCACCGAGCGCCGTGACAACCGCGCCGACGCCACACAATTGTCCCTCAAATATGAACTTATCATTTAATTACGCTCCGGGGGACTTGATTGCCTTGTCAAGATGCAGGTTAGTTAAGAGGAGAGAGATCTCTCTCAGACCGACCGACCGACCCCCTCGTCATGACAACCTCTCATCTCATCAGCAGATCAGCTGCCGAGACTCGAAGATTCTTCAAATGAGATTTCATTTCATCTCCTCAGATTCTTCCCTATTCCTTTTAATCTGGAGATTTTAACTACATGTCCTTTTAGAAGGTTGGTTTAAGGAATAGTGCAAGACAGGACAGTGTCTCTCCAAGATTGCCTGAAATAATGCTTTAACAGCTGTTTTGTGCCCTGTACTGCAATTGTAGATTAAAACCAGTTTGACTGTCAATGTGTAAGACAATATTAGTTGTCTAAGACACACAGCTCTGAAAGTATGGCAAGGCCTTGTCGCATGTTGAAGTCCCTATCCTTCACATTCTCTGAATTAGTTCAGTGTCTAGTGAACGTAATAAAATCACCCTCCGCATTAGGAAGTATCCTGGCATCTCTTTTTTATTTCCTGTGCAACAGCTAACGGTCCTCCAGGGGAAACGGGGCCCTGCCAATAAAAGTTCCACCCTGGCATGAGCTGAGGTTTCACAAATGAAGACATATGTCACGGAGAGACTCGGCGAAAGGCCTGGAGAACTTTTCAGCTCAGCATATACCCTTTTAACAAAAGGCCCCATAAATTCAACCTTTCCAGAGCGACACAAATGAAATTTGGAGCCTGAAGTTTGGGCCATTTCTTTCCCAGATGATTGGAATGAATATGGGGTAGTTAAAGTTTAATATCCTATTATGTGTGTCTGTTTAACTTGCGTGGCCTGTCAGGGACGCTGCCTCTCCCTGGGCTTTGTCGATATTTTCCGAGGCAGACTGATTGTGGTAACTGTACCAACTCAAGCTGGGTTTTTCATTCGACAGTTTTTCCTCCAGTGTACAATTTGTGGCATATTTGACTCAAGGGTCTGTACCTGTGTAGCTGCCAGGTTATATCATACTGGAAAAATTGTTATTAACGTTAATCCTAAAAAATACTCTATTATAATAATAATAATAATAATAATAATAATAATAATAATAATAATAATAATAATATATACCTTTCAGGTATTAAGCAAGCTCCAAAATGGTATCAGGAGAAAAGAAAAACAAAAGATTCTAAAATAAACAACAACAAACAATGTTAACATGTTTGTTCTCCAGTAAGTAGTCTCTGACAATATAGCCCTGTGAGATTATATTGAGACGTGCTCCGTTTGAGGCAAAGTGACAACCCTACAAAATTACAGCATTTCCTATGGATTCATGGGCGATGTTGTTTCACCCCATACATAAACTGGTAACAAACCCCTGTTTATGGGCTTGGAAATGATAATATGAGATGCCTAGACTGGTATTACTGTAACTCTGTTGTGAATCTTGTATTGCAATAACAAATTAACAATCATGGAAGAAAACATATGGCAAGACTGAGGTCACAGTAAATACTGCCACCCATAAGAAGTATACAGAGAAGTACAAATGAATGCTACATTTTGAGACTCGGAATAATACAAGTGTCAAAAGAGACCAATAATTTAGTTGTATTTAGTCAGGTGTTGGCTGCAACTGTGATAGAACTATGTCTCATATGCTAGCTAGTGCATTAAAGCTAGCATTAAAGACAAAATGAGGCAGCAATGCTTGCTTTACCTGCCCTTCCTTCTCTGGACCAAGACTGTGATAAAGATGATAATGAGCAGAATCTACCGTACCCTTCCAACAGCTGTGACACATCCTCAAATGACAAGCGTGAACATCTAATTGATTGTATTAATTGCTAATTGGATTTGACTCATTCCAAAACCCTGGGTATTTGCAACAAAATACAAATTGCGCATTCATAGCTTCTAGGGGTGAAAAGGTGTCCAGGGTTGGCTTTGTGTCTGTGCTTCTCTGGGATCCAGATACACCTGCAATGCTAAATCATAAGCGCCTCACTAGATACCGCCAGGCTGGAAATGCTTTGTGCTGTTTTTGCAATTCCTCAATATGGATTTATATCTTTTGCTTTGGGAAAGGTTGTAATATTTCACGGCTTACGGCGAGAAGCGCGAGTACAGTACGCACACAGGAATGGGATGGGGGAGGGAGACAAGGTGGAGGGGAGGGTTGAAATACGGTATCAGCATATATTGTAATTTCATTTTGATAAGGCCATGCTTAAAACCAGGGGATGGTTCATCCACAGAAAAGACTTGTGGTTTTATTTTACATATCCCCAGCACGGGGATGCTCCCTGACGATCATTAGTGCAGCCCACAACAGGGGATATCTGCAAATTAGAACAGGTGCAGCGATTTCACTCCCACAATGCACTGGGAGCCTTGATAACATAAACCACTCTGCAGTTACTTCCTGAAATGCAGTTTGTGTGTGTGTGTGTGTGTGTATGTGTGTGTGTGTGTGTTTTATTCTCTGCCTTGTCAGAATTTCCTTTCAAACCCATCTGATCGGGTCGAGTCTCATCACGCTGTCACCCCGGCTCGCTTTTCATTAGGCTGGCGCTCTCCGTTCGCCTAGCCAAGCAGAAGAACTCAAACACATGCGCAAATTAAATCGACATCCAAACTCACTCCGATATACAAAGCAATTTAAATGATATTCATTAGAGCGATGACAAGTCCTGATGAGCCTTTCAGGAGGAGAGCACTCCTTCAGCTTTTTGCCGACTCTGTTTCATGGCCACTGAGGCGTGACGGCCGTCACTGCACCTTCACTTAAAAAAAACGAAGGAAAAATACCCATGATGCAGAGAGAGAGGTTCCTTCCCCATCCCTGCACACCTACCAGTCTCTCTCCCTTTCTATCTCTCTCTCTCTTTTTAAACAGAGACAGCCTCCCCTCCATGGTTTACAAACTGACCCCCATTTAAAAGGTGCATTCCTCACCATTATATCCTCCAGTTTAGTGTATTTTCTATCATGCATTTCTATTTTTTTCGTTATTAAGATTCTATTTATGTCCGTGGCAATTAACTGCTGTCAGCTGTTCTTAATGTATGAAAACGCCAAGATCTCTTCTCTTTTTTTTTCTCTCTTTCTCTCTCTCTCTCTTTCTCATTCGGACATGAGCCAATTAATTTAGGCTTTTCTCTCAGCCCTTAATTAACCCCTTCAGGACTGAAATTACGTCTAATGCTGATGATTGAGGCCAAGACTGAAATTACCCAGCCAAAGCACCCCAGCAATAGTACTGTAACAGTCATCTGTAGGGAAAGATGTCTGATTACCCATGTCCCTTTGTTTGGGATATATGCATACATTAACTCACATAATTCATTAGCATGTTATTGTATGAAAGAAAAAAACACAGGCAGTTATAGCACAACATTTCTGGCATATGTAATGCTTTTTTTCGACATGATTCCAAGCCTCTGTGTCTCCCCAGGATTGTTCTTCCTTTGTTTCCTGAAAGCCTCAGCCTCAGACATTGGGTCTGATGTTGTAATCAATTTGTGCGACCAGACGTGGTCTGGACGTGTGTATTAATTAACGGGCTTGTGGGAGGAAATAATTTAAGCGTGATAATGAGCTTTAAGAGGACCGGTGAGCAGGTGTCATCCCAGGAGCTCAGATAAAGAAGAGTCTCAACGATGGTGAAGCAGGACTAGCCCACCATGTTTAACCCCTAAAGTTACATGCCGTCTCGTGGGACAACCATGATGTCAAAACTGATCACAGAATTCACACAACGTCCAGCTAAATGAATACCTTTCATGTTAGCTTCAATAAATCTCTTAGATCTGACTGTATATGAAAGGGGTATATTTGAATTCTGGATCGCAATATAAAGTAGCTTTATATTTAGATCACAATATAAAGTAGCTTTTTCGAATAAGGAAGCAAAATGTAATTTCTTGTTGCTGCTATCTGAGAATCCTCAGAAATGTGGTGAAATTCTGGAAAACACAAACAATCAGCTGAACATGTTACGTTTTTATCCCACGGTCCAGTTCAAATATATTGATTCAACACAATCAATAATGTCAGATAGTTTCTCCCTGAAGTCAAAACATGCACAATGATGTATATATATCCAAATGTATACACCAAATCGCATTTTACTCATGAATATCCTTTCAATCAATTTGTATTATTTTGATGGGTTAGCTAACAGGATTAAGATCACAATACACCTCAATACGTGTGAAAAGACTCCTCCATTTCTATGTGCGTTATTGCCACAATCGTAATGAAGATCGAGACACCCCCACGACAGATCTTCACTCCAGCTATTAAAAGAAAACATGACTCTTCATATTCAGCGGGGTCATGGATTTGACCTCATAATACCGCTTTTCTATTAGTGCCTTGGGGAGGGAAGGGGAGTGTCTTGTTTGACCCTGTGTACCGGTGTAGCCCTGAACATTCTCCATAGCAAGAGATGGAGATGGACATCACTCCATAGGCCTGGGATAGCTTTAGAGGGAGTCATTTTAAATGGTGCTAAGCATTTTCCCTTATCACCTAGCTTTGGCTGTCTGACCTTTGACCCTGTGAGATATTTCCTCATTGGAGGTCGAGAGGGGACGGCTTCCTCCCATTGGTCAATGGGGGAAGAGAAAGCATAGAAGAGCCAAGCTCACCCTTTGTGATCAGTAGAAATGATAGCCACTTACAGATCCACTTCACTGATAAACTGATTCATCCTCTTTCTTAATAGTGTGCCCCTAAAATGGCGCCACAAACGGTAATGGCCAGCTATGTATTACTTCTGAAATCACAAACAAGGACAGCTGCAGCAGAAAGTGTACAAAACTGCAATCAACAACAACAACCATCAGTCACCCTTTATCTTTCATCCCACTTTTTCACTAGGTATTTACTTGGACAGTATTCATATAGCATTTTGTACCAGGTTGGGCTTCTGTAGTTACCAATTGTGTTGAATGCTTTGAAGAGAGTAATGAATCACATCCATTTTCACTAAAAACGTGTTAAGTACACTGTAAAAAAGTTGTTTCCACTTGAAAAAAATAGTTACCTGGCTGCCTTATACTTTTGATTTGAAGGATCAGGATTCATTTACGAATGCAGCTTGGGTACGGAAAAAGTGATTTTCTAAAATGGAGTGTCCCCCCAGACACTCGGTTTGTATATAAACATGTTGTTACCGCCAGGAGTGTCCTACTCACCGATTTTGGCCTTTCTGTCTCTGGTGGCTGCCTGAATTGTATGCACATGCAGAAACACAACAACTAATATCCAACACTGCAAGTCCATTTTGGGGGGTTATATTATTATTAGGGAGGATGTTAAGTCCACTTACGATCGTTAGTTGTCTTAACTTCATTTAATGTCTATTCAACATCAGTTGTGCTGACTCAATTTGAATCAGATAATGCATTGAATCAACTAAAAACTCATAGTCAAATCAATTGCTCATAAATAGTTCTACCAACACCAATCTGCAGTTTTCTCATGTATTTCATATTAACTTTGGTTGAGATGCCTTTCGATTATTAATGACATGTACTGTATATGTTGAACCCTTTTAGGTTCCTTCTTAAACCCTTTCTCAAAAGGGTTCTAAATGGAACCCAAAAGAACAGCAAAAACAACTTTTTTTCTAGGAGTGAAACTGTAAAAAAAATAATTTAGCATTTCAGTTATCTCAAATTATGTTATAATGCCAACTCAACAAAAAAACAATGACATTCCTGAGATAACATGCATTACGGAGTTCTCTTCGAGTCAACTGCTCAGTGAATGTTGAGAAGTTCACTGAAGTACAAATTTTGCCCAATGAATTTAATCATTTATATTGACTCAACAAGAGTGGGAATCATGATAAGTTATTCCCCCAAAGTATCTGTATGTGGTGTACGTGAAATGTGTACGTCTTTGACACATGTCAATCATCGGGAGCTTACTCCCTGCTTACTAACCCTTACTCAATGTGGATATTTTCTACAGAACATTTCCATCACTGGAGCTTTACAGAGTTATATAAAAAAAAATATCACCCTAACAAAACACATGAACATGAACACAGATGTACAGTAATACAGTTAGGGTGGTTGGAAATTCACCCATTGGTGTGAAGTGTGTGCAAGTCTATAGGTCTGGCCCTCCACCTTACAATTACAAATGCCAATCAAGGCTCTTCACCTTTGAGAGGCTTTGAGGTACTTGCTACAACTGTGGCTGTAAAAATAAGCATTACGTAGCAATCAACAATAAAACATCCACCATCATGGGTAATTGTACTGAAGGTGAAGTCATAAAAGTGATACATTTGGAATTATTTGTATTCATTTGCGTAATATATATTTCATGCACAATTCATAATATGGCCCCTCAGTCGCCCACCCAACCACTTGTCCATCAACCCACCCTTGTCCACCCATCCACCTTTAAACAAACCCACCTGTACACACGCACACACACACACACACGTCCCAAAAAACCCCACAGATTTCCTTTCCATGCATGTATGTTGTATTGTAGATTAAGTCATAAAATGTCCTGTTTACGGGTGGGCAGATCAAGAGATACCAGGGAACTACATCCCATTTACAGTCTGTAAGACATATAGGCATATAGGCTACAGTATGTGAGGTAGCAGACAACTTCACACCTTATTTGATTGGAGCTAAAGCAACAAGAGAGCAAAACAAGTCAAGCACATGATATTGTTTCTATAGGCTAGGTCCAAGGTTAGCATGTGCTGTCATCAGTTCTTGATTAATGTAGATTGGTAACAGGTTTTCTTAAAAACATTTCCCCCTTACACTTACATGCGTCCATGTGTAATAAGGAACCTGTGTTACCCTTGAACACCCAAGCTCAGGTTTATCCACAGGATGGCCTGAGAGCAAATATCAGTGGCCTACAGTTTGAGCTCTGGCACTCCCTCATTGGTCCTTGGGACTTTGAAAACATTGCAGCCTGCATCCATTTGTTGGCCCTGGTGTGTTGAGGTCACGGGGTGAGTGAGAGGGCAGCAAGGCAACGGCAGGCCCATGTTTGTTTAACTAGACAGGAGGACTGTGAGAGACCCCAGCTTGACCCAACAGTGACAATGTAACGGGAGGGCAGTCTTGTTTGAGAGGGCAAGTGATGTGTGAGGAAATACAAGCCTCCAGTCTAATAGGCTTGTGTTGAGGAGGCTGAAAGGGCATGATCAGCTTTATGTTGCACAAGTAGAGTAGTACATGCTGAAATGTTATCATGAAAAGTCAATAGTTGTCCAGTAATGCAAGGACGTGAAAAAACATGTAATTCTACAAAGCAGACAACGCTTAAAACAGTTTTACTCTATTTTGAAACATAAGAAATCATTGTTTCGATTTTGCTGAAATGAGAAGCCGTTTGTACAATGTGGACTATTCCTGTGCATGTCCGTGTTTCATGACTGCATTTACATCACAGCCATTGGAGAGTAGTCTGTGCACCATACAACTAAAGCATAGTGCACAGTGTTCCCACCCTAATCTTGTCCACTTTCAAAAGGCAGATTGGTATGTATGGTCAATACCTTAAGGACAGTAGTCTAAGAGCATTTGAAATGCTCTGTCTCTGGGGTCTCCATTTCAGCATGCTTCAAAAACATGCTGAAATGATGCCGTTAGACAAGCAAATTAAAATGGTTTAAAAGATAAATAAAGCTTTTGTACATAATGAACATTTTCAGCCATGAAAACAGTGATTGCAGTTCTGTGTGGAAAGCATGCCAAAATCACCGACAGTATCATTTGTTCCATTGTCTGTGTTCGCTATTGTGTACATATCTATGTATGCATATACAGTAACTGTGTGTGTGTGTGTGTGTGTGTGTGTGTGTGTGTGTGAGAGTGTGTCTGAGAGCTCTTGCTCTGTCTCAGGCGATCATCAGTGGTGTATACTGCATTGATGCTGCACATCTCTATATGCTCTTTGTCGTTACAGTAAGCTAAATGTCTGTCTCGCTCTGCAGTACCAATGTGCTATTGAAGTGTGTGTGTGTGTGTGTGTGTGTGTGTGTGTGTGTGTGTGTGTGTGTGTGTGCGTGCGTGCGTGCATGCGTGTGTGTGTATAAGGTAGTTTTAGTTGTGAAGAAGGGTAAGCGGTGTTTGTGGCATTTAGAGGAAATTACCCCCGTGCTCCTTGGCCAGAGCAGATAGTTCCCTAAGCCGCATGGCATATTGATTTCTTGTTGTGAGGAGTGCTGTTCAAGCCCCATTTAAGATTTCCATCCCACATGTAGCCCTGAGCACACCACGGCCCCGTAAATTAGGGAAATTGCACATTCATCACATGCGTTATTTTAAGATACTTTGGTAACGTGGCGGCCGGAAGATCTACGGTGGTGCATTACAAACCACCACGCCACTCTCCCTTTTTTCTGTCCTCTTCTCTCTCTCTCTCTATCCCTCTCTCTCTCTCCCTCCGCAGGCTGGGGTAACGGTCAGGTCAGCGGGACACGCCCATGATTTAGACGCATGCCAGTATTTTTCACATTAGTATTTTTTTGTGTTGGAGACAGAGAATTTACAGGTCTCCCTTAAATTAGCATGTCTAATGGGACTGCTTCCAAGGTGAAGGTGTTGTTGGGGAGGTGAGTTATTGTGCATGTAAATAACACAGGTTAAAGAAGTCCGCTCAAGCTCAAAGGCATCTCCAGACAATGTACAACATGAGGTCAACAGTGGAGTGAATAAATCTAGGCCCCAATGTGCAGCGGCTGTTGTGTGTGTGTGTGTGTGTGTGTGTGTGTGTGTGTGTGTGTGTGTGTGATCCATAAGCCTGATAAATCAGCATACTATATAATGTAAAGCATATGCTAATGCACTATGTACATGAGTATAATTACAGTTCGATGCAGTTTCTAGCTGTGAAAATAACTGGAACAAATTAAAAACATATAATAATGACCAAGAGCAGGATGAGAAGTTAGGAAAAAGTTATCCCCAAGTAGAACACCTTATTCCTAACCTACTATACCCAAATATATTCTCAGAAGCATTATTTGCTAGCTGGGAGGGTGAATAGCATTGTATATATATATGTGTGTGTGTTGTGTGTATGTGTGTGTGTGTGTGTGTGTGTGTGTGTGTGTGTGTGTGTGTGTGTGCACTTGCTTGTTGTGGGTTTATTTGTGTTATGCAGTGTGAATCCATTGTGCAGAGAGGATCCATTGAGGGCGTATTACATTACACCTGATAAAGCTATCTGAATCTGCAGTACACCTCGCGACATAAAGGATCAAGTCTTAGCAGCTTAAAGTTGCGGATGGGCTGCGTTGTACGCTCCAGGAGGATGTTGACGTTCACATTGTGTTGGCTACAATGAGGCAGCAATGTGCAGGCACAATGGAACATCTCCAAAACACAAATTAAGATGTTTCTCTCTGATGCTATACACATCATGTCTGAGCCACAAGCATTCTTTTAATCTAAAATGTATATTTACTTGTTCATATGTGAAGACACACACATAGGCCTATTAATCAAAAGCCATTAATGGATGAGAAGAAATATCTCCCTTTTTTAATAGTCCTCCTCATATGACCATTTATAGTTTTGGTATCTTTGGTATTTTATACCGAGCACATCCATATACTGTATATTTAGATATTAATCTGCGGCTGAGGGTTGCAGGGCATACATTCGGAATCCGTCTGAATGTGTGTGTGTACGCGTCTTACGGCTACACATTGTCTCCTGCACACTTGTTTTGAACCTTAATAAGCCTGGCCGACTCCGCGCTCCCAGGATGTGAGAGGGGAGAGAAAATGGCTTTCTTACACTTCAATTTCACGCATATTTTCTTTGCGACTAATGAGAGCCTTAAATACGGCGCCAGACTTCAGGCACGGCTGTGAAGGCTGACATTTTCACACACAGCAGCACCTTGTCACCACGGATGAAGTCCCCTCTACCTGGCTGCTGAAGGGTGTGTGTGTGTGTGCGTGTTGGTCTATAACTGTTTGTGTGGGGGAGTTTGTCTGTAGGGTGGTTTTGATGACAGGACTGACGAGAAACATATTCAGCAGCTTAAAGAAGAAAACAGACCATAAGGAGAGGAGATGAAGTTGAGAAACAACACTGCAACCCATCCTTCTTTTCGTCCCCTATTATATGTGAAAGACTCCTGGTTATCTCTTCTATCTTTGTTTTTCACTGCACAGAGAGAGACACTATCAAACGTAACTGATATTGATAGAATTTATTTTTAATTGTTGATCCATATAGAACAGGACTTCAAAGTCGTGAGCTCATTGTTGCTGCATAGTTGTCATCCTCCATGAAGTCCAAACAAATATGTCTGCAGCCTTTTTTTTTACTTAGTGTACACACAAAATGGAAGTCTGGGCTAATTACAGAGCAAGGAATAAAATGGTGAAAATGAGACAGCTAATGCCAGGGTTTATGCAATTATCTGCTGCATCCAGTCAATGAGATGGAGGGGGAAGGGCATCTTTCAGTTCACATATTTTTGTATTTCTAAAATGTGATGCTTCTCCGCTAGGATATATGCTATGTGATATGTATTTCAAGTTGGGGCTTGAAATACAGAGACTTTTAACACAGTAATTTCTTTCACATGTCCGGTCCTTAGTACATATACCAGAACATTGTGTTTACCCATGTAATATATGGCACAAAGAATCAAATGCCATTCAAATATACACACACACACACACACACACACACACACACACACACACACACACTCTCTCTCTCCCACTCTCTCTTTCTCTCTCTCTCTCTCTCTCTGAGGGCTCCAATGTTAGCCCTTGAGATTGCCCAGAGGCAGTTCCCCTGCAGGCAGAGATTTTTTGAACCACCCTGCAGGGTGGTGTGACTGTTTGCATCTTCTGCAAGGCCCTGCCACTCACTGTAAACTTGTCTGGAACTCATCACCGCCAGACGCTGACACAATCCCAATTTAATGTGCTCATTAGGAAACGCATAGCACAGACATAATTGTGAGCCATGACACACAGTGTTATTGCAAAAAACGGTTTCCTTTTAATGCTGCAGTAGAAAAAAAGGTTATATGAAGTCATATAATGGGTGCTTCATTGTCAACAACAACAACCAAAAAAACACGGCACAGAATGCATAACAGTGTCTGTGCTGTTTACATGCCAATATTTTACACATAAGATTTCCGTACACTGGCAGCTGTCAGTTATTTCAGCAAATGAACTGCCCAAAAATGTAGCAGAACTGTCAATCAAGAGGTTGGGTAACCATGGTTACCTTTCATATCCCAAAAAGATAAAGCTGCAGTGCGGAATTATGGGAGAGTAATTAGACAGAACAAAAAAAGACCAATCAAAAAGGCATTCTACGATATGAAACAACAACCAAGAGTGCTTATAAATAAGAGGTTACATGTGAAATTCTTCATTACTTCATAAAGTAACATCTTTTGTACAACCTTTCATCTTTTAATGTTCAAATAGCGGCACATGTACTGTCTTGTACTAGAGGTTTAACCCTTTGAGCACGAGGTGGAAATAAAAGATTTATGTCATTTTTTTCCTATTATTTTCATATCATTTGATTAAATAATATATTTATAAAACTATTGTGCAAAACAATTTCATTAATGTCTTCATATATTGTGCACCAGTAGATAGTCATACTCCTCTTAAATTAAAAATATAAAAATGATGCATAATTTAGACAGGAATTAGTTTATATGTTTTTATATACATTTTTACACAGACCTGAATTCATAAAGGCCCCTGATTAAACAAAGTAAAAGACTTCAGATTTAAATTTTTGCATCAAATATAATGCATGTTTAGAGACTGAATGTTGGACATGGACAAAGTTACTCTCATTGTGTGTCTTGCAAACCACACAATAGCCTGATCAATTCCGATCTCAAATATTTAGTTTTGATAGGGGTTTCGGATATTAGGTGGAGAAGTGCTTGGCCGTACTCAGAGGGTTAAATTTCAGATGCTGACACCAGCACACAAAGGTCACAATAACAAAAAGAGAGAGCGAGAGGGACAGAGAGGGAAAAAAAGAAAAGTGCACCAGATTTAGTTACCAAATGTTTAACTAAACTGTTTCATTTATGCATGCAGCTTATCACACCTCAGGGATGCCAAAATATAAAGAAACCAAATCCAATTTACACAACTTTCAAATACATACCATTTCATTTTTAAATATTTTTTTAAAACCTTCATATGTTTTATCTCTGATAAAAGCACCTCTTTCTTCAACACTGCACAATTTGAAAAGTACTGCTTTTTCAAAAGGAGAGCATTAAACACAAATAAACAAAAGCTTCTTGGGCCAGAATGAGTCTACCAAAGAGAAAATCAAAAACCATGTGCCGAAACTAAACAGTAGTTGTATGGCATCTTTGTGCAGTTTCATCACTTAATATCTTTAGTCCTTTTTTGAAAGAAATGTCTGTGAAAGGCTTAAGAGAGACAAAGAGAGAGAGAGAGAGAGAGAGAGAGAGAGAGAGAAAGTGAGAGAGAGTGCAGCATGTCCACAGCTAGTGCTACTGTTTCTCTAGCTCACACACATACATAAGGTGGTCCTCTGGGGATTTCCCATGAGTCTTGCTCAGATGGAGCTTGACCGCGTGCTTGCTTGCAAAAGTCCGGTTGCAGAGCTTGCACTGGTACGTGCTGCTGATACCGTCCTCGTCCGGAGAGGGCGACAAGGAGTGGGTGTGGGAGAGGGAATGGGGGTGGTTGGAGAGCAGTTTTTCGGACAGGCCTTTGGTGTGATGTGAGATCTGGCTGACAAGCTGTTCTCCAGACAGTTTGGCCAGGTCTCTAAGCCGGAAGCCCAGGTGAGACTCCAAGTGGCTGACGTAGGTGGACGGGGATCGGATCTGAGAAGCACAGTCGCTGCAGAAGAATACTGGATGGCCTGAGTCCAGATTCTTGAGGAACTTGGTCCCGCCGGTTCTCCTCAGCTGGTACTTGACATTGGCCAACCAGTGGCTGATGGTGGTCATGGAGAGGCCAGTGAACCGTGAGATGTGCATCCTCTCCTGGGGGC
Organism: Argentina silus; assembly: GCF_951799395.1. Lineage (NCBI taxonomy): Eukaryota > Metazoa > Chordata > Actinopteri > Argentiniformes > Argentinidae > Argentina > Argentina silus. The sequence continues at coordinate 17,401,764 of NC_139656.1, read as the reverse complement.
TCAGATCTGACATGACGTACTTCCCATCCCCTGTCAGCCGGAGACTGGTGGCAAACTGGGCTTGAAGGATAAGCAGGTGTTGGGGATTCCAGTTGGATTGTCGGCCTTTGCGCTTCTGGGCCGGGGAGATCTCCTCAGACTCCTCTAGGGTGGCCCCATCAATGTCAGATCTTTCCGACAGGCTGGTGGGAGTGGAGGACTTGGAGGCATGACTCTCTGTGAGGTTTCTCAGCATATCTGAGATGTCGGACAGGGCATTTTCACGAAGTGGGGAGTTGGACATGAACGATGCCACAGCGGACGAAGCCTTCGCCATGGTCACTGTCGAGGAGGGAGAGACAGAGGACGGCGTTGACGTGGATGACGAGAGTGCAGCCGATCCCAGAGAGCTACTCTTATCATTCTTGCCTTTGGTCAGATCTATGGGCTGGTCGTTGTTGACGTGGTAGAAGTAGCGGTCCAAGTGCTCGTTATTCTTTTTGGTTTGAGTCGGTGTTGAAGCGGCGACGGCGGCTTTCTCTGCCAGACTGTTGCTCATCTTGAAGAGCATGCTCATGGGGTCCAGGGACGGCAGAGCGGGCTTGGCTGCCTTGCCCAGGTGGACGTTCATCACAGATTGAAGCGCACTTAGAGGGTTGACGAAGGGCTGCTCTGGCGGATGGTCTGTTATGATCGCTGTGCTGCCACAGAGGGCCGAGATAGGGGATTTCACAGCAGAATCTCTTCCGTTCTCAAGTGTCTCCTTCATATTGGTGTCACCATTAGAGTCTTTGTGGTTTCCCCCGCTAATACTCTCTGGGGTTTTAGCACCTCTCCTCTCTTTGGGGGATTCCCCCCTGGCTGAATCCCCAGCCTCACTGCTACAGGGGGAGGGCGTGGTGCGTCTCAGCGGGGACACTCTCACGCTGGGTGTATCCCGCATCTTCTCCTCCACCTTGGCGACTTTCTCCGTCACCTTCTTCACCAATTCCTCCATAGCATGGAAGTTATTTTTGGGGTGAGGCGAGGTCTGGCGGCTGGGCGGGGATATCAGAGGTTGGTTCTTGCCCGGAGACAGGATCTCCCCTCCAGGAAACATGTACTTCAGGGCTGAGCTCTTCCCTGAGTTGCCAAGGGAGAGCTTCATGATGTTTGGTAGCTGGTAGGCGGCATGGATGCTGGGATAGCCCCCCCAGCTGGGAGCCCCATTCTGGGCTTTGTTGATAGCTGAAGTCACTGTGTTCTCCAGGGACTTAAGGATGTCAAACCCTCCCTTAGGGCTCTCCTCCAGATCCTCCTCAGTCAAGTAGGAATACTTTGAGGAGATATCAAATTTCTCCTCTGCCTCATCTTCTCCCGTCTTCTTCTCTTTGCTGCCGTTAGTGGTTTCCTTTGTACATTCCTCCTCCTTCTCCTCCTTCTTTATCTCAACAGCCATGGCAGGGGAGATACTGGATGGAGGAGGTACAGGAGGAGGGGGGGAGAACGCTGTGGCAGCCAGTGGCACTGACTGTACCTTCTCCTCGGTTGCAGAGATGGTGGTGGGGATGGGTGTTGGGGGAGACTCCATGATGGGCTTGCCCTTCTTTATAGCAGAGTTGGTGACTTTGATGAAGTGTCCGGTCACCATCATGTGTGCTGTAAGCTCCTGCAGAGTATCGTGGGAGCTGCCGCACTCCATGCATTTCAGGATCTGGGACTTCCGGGACTCAAACTGCCATGCATAGCTGGCTCCATTTTGGTGGCCGTAGCGGTTGTTAGGCGTGATGTAGGGGTTGGAAGTCTTCTGTAGGTGGTTGTTGGGGTCATTTAGTTTGGGGGTGCCGCCATTGGAGTCTGGGGAACTAGGAAGGTCTAGCTCGATGGGGGCTCTCTTCCGGGCCGAGGAGATGATCTTTGCTGCCACAGGAGTCACTGGCTCCTTCAGAGGCACTTTCTGGTAGTGTTTCGTCTTGATCATGTGGACACTGAGGTCTTGTAGAGACTCAAAGGAGTGGCCACAGTACATGCACTTTAGGACTTTCTGAGCATCTTCTTTCCCCTCCATCTCCAGGAGGGAGCGTTTGCGGGGCTTGGACCAGCGCTTGGTGCCCTCGCTGTCGGTCTCGTGGTTGTCATCGCGGTAGTGGCCAGTCTCATTCATGTGTACCGTCAGCTCCACCAGGGTGTCGTAGGCGCTGCTACAGTCCTTGCAACGGAACTTGCTGGCGCCAGTGAAGATGGAGCCGTAGAGCTTGGTGCTCTGGCGGTAGAGCTGCACGGTGCTGAGGAGGTTGGTCTCTGCAGCCGGGTGAATGAGCCGGTTCTGGTTCTGAGAAACCTGCTGGAGTGTCTTGGCCACGGCCGACTGATGCCAGTCATATCCGTTGCCCCCGCAGCTGCTGCTAGTGCTACTGCTGCTGCTACTGCTGCTGTGGCTGCGTGGCGGCTTCTCAGCAGCGGGCGGCTGAGTGAGGTTGAGGTTCAAGGAGGACCAATAGGAGTTGGTCAGGAAGCTGGTATAGATGGCCTTCATCTGCTCCAGGCTGTCTGGCCCGGTGGTGGCGGCGATGGCGTTCTCATTGGCAGTGGCTGTGGTAGTAGCCATCATGATGGAGGATGATGACAAGGACGCCAGGGGCTCCTTGAGGGACACCTCCTCCTCGTTTTTGATGGAGGCACTCTCAAAGTCTGACATGCGGTCACTGGACTCGCTCAGGTGAGACTCGCTGTCCATTTCGTGGCCGGAGAAGTCGGCCACAGGGGAGTCATGGAAACCAGGCCGGTCTTTGAGGAGGAAGTCCTTGTCCTGGCACATGTGCTTGACCGCCGGCTCCTCCTCGGCGGCAGAGTCATCTCCCTCCAGATCCTCATCTAGCAGGGCAGCCTCCTTCAGATCCTCAGGCACATACGCTGGAGGACAGAGAGAGAGAGAGAGAGAGAGAGAGAGAGGTTTGTTATTACCACAATTGAAGAAGATCTCCAATTCTGCATTCTTGCAATGCCTTGCAAAACAGACATTTCTTCCATTTCACCATTTCACAGAGACAAAGCAATCACAGACATAATGCTTCATATCATAAACTGTTGCTGTAATTCCATTTCAACTTCCCTCTTGCATTTACATTGTTTTCAAATTGGAATAAAGTTGCAGCCCCCAACCACCGCCCCTTTGTTCTTTACTGCAGAGAATGAGAGAAAGACAGAGACAGAGAGGAGGGAGAGGAAAAAAATGTCTCTTCAAACAGAACTTGCCACCTTATTCTTCTCAAGGGGCAACAGCTTGAAATTAAAACTAAATTTGAAATTAATGAAGCACATTCTGGAGGTGGCATTCGTTTCTGAAGTAATAAATTACTTGTATCAACCTCTGAGACAGCAGTTCCTGTCTGTCAATTAATATGTCTTACGCTTCTTCTCCAGCCTCTAATGCATTTCCTAACAGACACACTCACCATTTAAATTAAGCATGCATTTTCACTCATTACACTGCACAAGCTTGCCTCCTCGTAAATAAAAATGAATGTATGTACGTTTCCAATGACAAATCTCGCTGTACAAAACACATTTGCTTCAATTACGAGAGATTAGAAAGTTTAGAGTTATTATTTACAGTTTAGCCTGGAGAGTAGGCTCTCAATTTATATTCAAATCCCTCCTGTTTTAAACAATAAACAATAATGTGGATAACAGTGAGATGGATATATAAAAACCAAAACCTTTTTTTCTACTGTATCTACTCTTCTAATCTTTTATGATGGAGGCTATCTGAAAACAGTGAGCTGTAAAACAGTGGGCTGTAACACAAGCAGAGTGCAAAAAACATTAAGCTAATTCCTAGCATTCCTCATTGTAACTGTGCATCAGTCATTTGGCCAAGGTATGCAAACCTTGGAAGACACTGAAGAGGGTGTGACGGTACACACATTCAAACATAATTAACTATTGTTTAAGGTCATACATATGAATGATTTAAACATTATCACCGTAAGAGACAATACAGTTCTGCCAAAAAATAAGCGTTAACTACCCATTAGTGAAAGTCTCTTTTATATTAATTCCAGAAAAAAAAGAAAGCTACAAAAGTTGAATAAACGGAAAGTATCTACAACTTATGAGTATTCTGAGAGCCTGACAGCCTATTGAAAAGGTAGACTTGCATATGGCAAATATGAGATTGGTTAGCTACAGTACCTACAGAATCTGCCAGCCATGTCGCACAACACGCTTCAGCGGTGTTACTGCAGACTTGTGTCTCTGAGCAGTGGTGAAGGTGTGAGCACTGCATCAGCACATAGACACAGAGAAAGTCTCTGTCATTGTCAGGCCGCTCATTTTGTTGCTTTTGGCAGTGTGACGCGATGCCAGGGGATAAACAGATGCACTAAGACACTAAGCTCTGGGTCGTAGCTCTGCGGTAAAAAAAAACGCTGTGCCTCTAGGCAGTCTCTGTGGTGGATCGAGTGAACAAGGCCCCTTTAGTTTTCAATCTCACAGTCAGAACACATCAATATGGAATCTTATCACATATGATATTTAACATAGTGAATTACTATACAGCAACTGGATTCAGGGTTCATACAGACATGAGCAAGTCAAATTCAAGTACTTTAAGCACTTTAAGCACCTTGTACGAACTCTGTGGAAGGATCATGGAAAAAAAATAGGGCAGGTCCAATGCTACATCCAGTGCATATTTCAATATGATATTACACATATTAGAAACCTGCCATTTTATTAAGATTGAACAAAGCTCAGCTTCAGAAAAACACAACTGAAACACTCACCACAAAAAGGGCTGGATATCTTAATATGTAATTCAATATCACACATAAGTCAACAGCCCACCCTGATCATGCAGTACACACACACACATACACATACAAACACACACACACACACACACACACACACACACGCACACACACATGTGCATGCAGACTGCCATCTGTTCTGAATCAGCCAAAACGACAGCTGTTTAAGAGAACAATGCCTTCGCTCAGGAAGCAGTCAGAACAGCACTCACATCAAGGCCAAACACCGAAGTGAAATCTCCTTCCTCAAAATACAACCTCGACTGAAAGCTGTTATACGTAATTAAACCACTCACTGAGAAAAGAGAGACATAAGGGTGGGAGAAAGCCAATAAATCCAGAGTAAAACCATGATATAATATCAAATATAAATGTAAAGTCAACCTGAATTACTTGGCTGATTGTATGTAATTAAAATGTGTTACTGAAAATACAATGCAAAGCTGAAACAAAAAAATTAGGATATCTCTGTGGCAAACAATTTTGCACTGAGCCTCCTACATCCCTCTCTCTAGTGTGAACAGACCCAATGAAAAACACTAACCTTGACCTGAACTTGGCAAAACAAATACCAACATGGTTTGGGGAGAGAGAGATAGAGAGAGATAGAGAGAGAGAGAGAGAGCGAAGAGAGAGAGAGAGAGAGAGAGAGAGAGAGAGAGAGAGAGAGAGAGAGAGAGAATCCTTGTTTGTGAATGTCTTGTTTGCATATTACATTCATATGGGGGAAAAACACTAGAACATATGCAATACTATTACCTCAACCTAATCTCAATGTTTAGAGAGTATACAGAAAGAAATATGAGAATACATGTGGTAGTAGGAGGGAGGGAGGAAAGGGTTGGGGGGGTGGGGTAGAGAGAGACAGGGCGGACAGAGGAGGAGGAAGGTCTTGGAAAGCCCTCAAAACTGAGCTGGCCACACAGGGAGCATCCCACAGTCCTCTGGACCAGGGCCAGGCCACTGGGCCCCTAAAGTGACCATGGATGTGTGTTCCAATATTGAGTTAGCAGCCCTGGGCCCTCTCTGGCCGCTGGTGCAGGCCAGGCCAAACGCGCCACGCAGGTGCTCTTTTAATTAGAAAACGGGCTGGGGTGGAGAAGGAGGGAGAGAAAGAGTGAAAATAACCTCAGAATTAATTGGCAGCAGAGAAGAAGAGGAGTTTGATCTCATTTTGTGTCGGATATTAAGAGAGCAGACCCATTGAGAGTGCCTCTTTGAAATGGAGGAGGGAAGTGTGCTTTGGGGATGAGGACCAGGGAAGGCTGAGAGATTATTTTACTTGTGAAGATACTATAGCTAATTCATCTGTTTCAAATAGTTGTTCCATATCTAAACAATCCAGGGCTAAACCTATGATGTAGTTCTGTTTCAGCATAATAAAATGATATCATGTTAGGTCTTGGAAAAAGAAAGTATCAAATCACCAATCTGTATATATAATTTTAAATAAAAATCAAATCAAATGCAAATTCTTTGAAAAAGCCTGACACAGACTTGAAATCCCCAGAAGGGGCTATTGACAAACAACTTTTATTTCTATATTTCGATTCTAAACTCCCAAGTGGGAGTGAAATATAAATTATCAACTTATGTTTGATCAACATGACTTGCTGTTATAGCTCAATAGAAAATGTATTTAAACAAGTATTATGAAGAAACATTTCCATAAAAGGAAAATATTGTCTGACTACACTGTAGATGTCAAAGTAAATATAAACTTTGAAAATTCACTCTAGAAAAAAGATGAACAGTCAGGAAACAGTTCATCATCATTACATAATCACTTCACAGGCAAATCATCCACACAGGCAATCTATTACTGTGTGTTTACAGATCTGTTTATGAGTACATCTGTGGAATGCAGGACTCTCTCTGTGTGTCTGTGTGTGTGTGTGTGTGTGTGTGTGTGTGTGTGTGTGTGTGTGTGTGTGTGTGTTATGTATGTGTGTGCATGCGTGTGTGCTTGTGTGTGTGTGTGTGTGTGTGTGTGTGTGTGTGTTGTGGGTGTGTGTGTTTGTGTTTGTCTGTGTGTTAGTCCCCATTCAAATATCTCACGATGCGAGTGAGCGGCTCAGAAAAGCAGCAGAAGTGCAGCGTTCAATGTTCAGACATGATTGTCGGGCATCGCAGGAATAAAATATAAAAACAAACGAGAACCAATCGGAATGGAGGGGCCACTTTCTTCCTGCTTTAGTTGCTATTTAACTTCAGATCCATTCACTCATGTCTCAGGCAAGTTGAACTGCTAACGGTTGCACATTGATGCAGGCCTATAGAATTATCCAAATAAATTGGAAGAGCATACAGTATCTGCAACACTTAGAATTCTGGCCTGCCACGTGGTATCTTTTATAACATTTCAATGAAAGGATTCATGTGAGGAAATGTATACCAATTGTTTTGGTTTGACAGGAAAGACTTGTTGAGTGACAGACAGACAGACATGAAACTAGGAATTATTTGGACTAAATAGATATTATTGGGTGCGTCAGAAATAGAAACAAACTGGCTGATATCGCTGCAGGGCCATAGACACTCAAAACTCTTTCGCTACGGCTGGTATGAACACATTCATTGGTTATAAAAGGAGCAATCTTATTTGCAGTAACGCTCATTAGTATTTCGCAGAGAGTGTGACTTGTGTGTGTGCTCATGCCAGTGTGTGTGTCCTTATACCTGTGTGTGTGTGTGTGTGTGTGTGTGGTCTGTAGTCACATGCCTTCATCAGTTTCACAGATACAATAGTATCTCTGATTTGAAGGACAGTATCAGTCAGACCACGGGATGAATTTCATGGGCTTCTAGATGAGAGAGACTTTGTTAGTTTATCTCTTTCCGAGGGCAGTGCCATGGGAACATTTCCTTGGACAAAAAATGGCAGAGAACATCATGAGAGTCAAATAAAAACATGTTTTGTTTGTCCACTTTGTTTCCATTTTGTGAAAATCAGAAAAGCGTATAAGCTACAGGTTCTATGCATATCTTTAGGTGTGGACATAGAGGTGAGGAGGGAAGGAGGAGGCTGGCTGTAGGTAATGAATCCTACTATAAATAGCATCATGTCGCACATTCATAATGTGAGGTAGCAGGCTCTAATATGGCAGCATCTGCTACTGTATGTGATATCATTAGATGGAAATGGTTTGTAGCCTAAAGCTGACATCCTCCCTGTGTGTGGTAGTGGGGAATATGAGATAATAGCACCATAGCCTATCTTTCCCCTCCCCTCCCCACCCAGCATATCCCGCTCTGATGAGATCCTATACCCTCCCTCTCCACTCGCCTCTACCATGACCTGCGTTAATGAACTTAATTGAATCTGAGATCAATAATGCTTAATTATTGTGATCTGACATGCACAGACAAATTGGTGGGGAGGCAGTGAATGTGTGTGTGTGTGTGTGTGTGTGTGTGTGTGTGTGTGTGTGTGTGTGTGTGTGTGTGTGTGTGTGTGTGTGTGTGTGTGTGTGTGGTACAGTCCTAGCGGGGAGGTGGCTATGGAGGCATAGCTGGCTGAAGCGAGAGATCGTAGAGGCGTGCCATCGATCCTAGAGAGACGCCCCATCGACCCAGACGCCTGACGAATGGAGCACGCTCTCCAAGGCTACACGTAAACGCTCTGAGGGGCTACTTTAACCAGCCTTACCGCCATCTCTGTACAGCCCATGACCACTGGGCCTATTGAGATGGATTAAAAGACCAATGAGTGAGTGAGAGAAAAGAAAGTGAGGGACAGCATGAGAGACAGAGAAAGAAAAATAGAGAGGAAGACAGAGAGAAGGGGGAGAGAAAGAGAAAGAAAAAAGATAGTCAAAGAGAAAGAAATAAATAAATAAAATGGAACAAAGATAACAAAATAACACACAGATAGGCTTAACAATCAAAAGCACCTAAAAAAAACATTTCGTATTCATTGTGCAGGCTGGCCAGGTCGCGTCCAAGCGCTATGATGAGGCGAGCTTACACTATGAGTGAGGGTGTACAGTATTAGGTGGAGATTGAACAAGTTACGTAATGGGAGTCAGGAGCGGTGTCGGGAGAGAGCGCAGTGGAACTGTAAGATTATGCATAAACACCGGTGCGAGCACAGCTAATCGGCTGCTCATGCCACTCAGCTGGAGAGTGGGCTGACAGCGTATTTACACGCCGCACCGCCAGGTTCCAGGTGCCTCTACTTCCTGTCTGGGCCACTGCAGTCGCCTTCGCCAGGGTGCTTCCCCCAACAACATCTTGACACACAGGCACCGAGAGCTGGGCCCTGAAGCCTTCACAAATTAACAAATGAGAGCCTCCACCTTCACCTCCCCCCTCCTAGTGTATACACATCTTAGAGAGGATGGAGGAGAGCCGGGGGGGGGGGGGGGGGGGGGGGGTTGTACAGGTAGCTCCTTCGAAATTCGAGAAACCTAATGTTTTGTGTTGTTCTCTTCAAAGAGAGATGCAGCGCTGTATTGTGCTTGAGCTGCTGACTAAGATGTTTTAGTAATAAAAACAGTGTTCGTTGAAGCATTCCCCCTATGAACAAACACTTAAACACCACCTCACTGACAAGAGCTGGTATTGAATCTGTTTTGTACTTATTTGGACTAGCTAACCGCCAGCAGAATTCCCATCTTTATGACGCTTAACACGACTACAACCACATGTCAAATGTTTGTAGTGAGTCCTTCAACGTTGGACACATGCATTAAGGAGCTGACACAGAGAGCCATGTTTCTCATAATTACACAAGGGCTTAGAATAACATGATTCAGACTAAACACACATCTGAACAGACTTGTCTCTAAAACAAGAGCTCACAGAGGGAAGTTTACAAAGGCAGAAGAGACAAGGCCATTGTTACACAGTTTGGCCTAGATGATGGAGAAGGACCTGTTTTTTAGGGTAAATTATGTGGTATAAGACACTAGCAAACAGTGGAGGAATACATAGAAATCATTAGGGTCAGGGTATGTCAGTCAGTCCACTACTCACAAGTACAACACTCACACACGGAGAAGAGTGAGATAACACCCTGTATTGAACAATAA